>NC_081414.1:465867663-466467663 GCF_030272615.1 Cryptomeria japonica
CTCCCCAAATACCTACAGGCGCTTGCACTCCTCCAGCCACACTTCCCGCCATGCCAACACCCGCCGTGTTTCACTATCCATGAAACCTTCACCGTCCTCTGCAGCATCCTCTAGTTTGGAGGACAAGTACTCCTCAACTTGGAAATAAACCTTTAGTATGCTCACTTTGGTTCCCTCCTCAAGACTAAGGATGTCATTAGCCACATAGTCTGTGATGAATGGTTTCACAAAGCCATCCAAAAGCTCCACCGCATGCTCCCCTGAATCTATGACATCAACCAGGGGCATAAGAGCCGCCTCCAAGATGGTAGCATCACACCAATGTCGTTCGAAATTGAGACTAATGCCAATTAATCCTTGAATAGCATCCTAAACGAAGTCTTCAGTGATAAATAAGTTTCAAAGCTGTGTTCCCAACGCATTGCTATAGTTAACACAACTAATATCTCCAAAATGAGCCATTTACATCCACAACACAGACAATTCTGAGAGACCATTCTTCTGGCAAGTATTTATGGATATAAGCATGATCTGATTCCCAATTATCATCATTCCACAAAATCCACCAGATTCTTACTCTGAACTTGGGCAATCTCATAGTGATGGCGTGTCCCAAACTGCATCCAGTACTTCCCAATTGCGCAGGCCAAGGCATATCCATGTGATGAATCAATCTGTCGTCAATTATTGAAATCGTGATCAGAGCATATGCACTCTACCTCTTTTACCCAGATTCATACTCTTCTGCATATTTTAGAGGTGTATGTCACTGCCACCTATAACCCCTACTCGGGTGCGGATCTGGTTAAAGCTGATTTGTTATCCAATTCCTTGTCGTGGGGAAATACAACAGTCCTTCACGCTTGTCTTGTTATATCATTGGCGGCCGAGATATGATTGAAAGAGAGGATACCTCCTTTCCTTTCGATCCCAAGGTTTGCTAGAAGGTCTGCAACTTGATTGCCCTCACGATACACATGAGTTATTTCATAGGTATTGATTGATTTGAGGTGTTTGTTTATTAGTGGCAACCACTTTTTGAGTTTCCAGTTCTAAAATTTTGACTTGGTCACCCCATTTATTATAATCTGCGAGTCCCCTTCAATGATAACTTGTGTAATCTTCTGCTGAATACAAAGTCGTATTCCATCCTCCAGAGCCTGGATCTCAACTTCATTGCTTGTAGCAGATCCAATTCCTTCATATAGTCCACTGATAATTTTACCATGCTCATCTCGAATTATTACACCAATATCGGATTCCCCCAAGTTTTCTCTACTAGCTCCATCAAAATTGAGTTTTGTCCATTCTTTAGGAGGAGCCTTCCATCTAACAGATTTTCTGTCGACTGGCTTCATAGGGGGGCCAAAATTATCTAATCTTCTAAGAGACCAATGCTTTTCCATTTTGCAGTCCCAATTATTGTATTTTTTAGGATCACCCTTTAGTATCTTACCATTTATCACTTCCTTGATTGCTCCTTTTATTTTGTCAATCAACATAGTATTTGATGGTGATGTTTCTTTGAAGATTCTTCTATTCCTTTCCTTCCAGATGTGCCAAACAATCATTGATGGACTGACCATCCATAGGTCACTCCACCTTGACTTCTGTCTAATTGGCCAAGATAGCAGAAAGTCCAAGAGCATTTCGTTCTTAGTCGTGGACCAATTTATCTAGGTGAGGAACCAGTTCCAACAAATTTCAGCCACTGGACACCTAAAGAGTAAATGGTTGGCTGTCTCTTTGTCTGCACAACACATCACACATCGATTGGGACCCGAGATGCCTATAGTTTTAAGTCTATCACCAGTCAGGATTCTACCGTATAGTGCAATCCACATAAATGCCCTTGCTTTTGGCAATATTATTTTAGTCCAGCAAAGTTTGTGAGGCCATGCATCACAAGTACCCCTATGTCGTTGTATTTGATATCCCAATTTGACATTGAACTCCCCGGACTTTGAGGCGCACTAGATTATGTTATCATCTTCATAGGAGGCTGGTTATTTTTTATTTTTTTTAAGCTTCCCAAAGTTTCGTTCATAGTACAGGATTACCAATATCTATTCTTTTCCAATTTCTTAGACTACTTGTGTCTTCATGATTTTCCATATAGTTGCACACATGTCGCCCAATACTATCCTCGACTAGATTAATCCACTTTTTATCTTCAAATGTTTCATAGAGAGAAGGAAACCCGTTCCATGAATCTCTCCAAAACAATGCGGATCTGCCATTCCCAATCTACCAAGAGATGTGCTTAGTGATAATATGTCTGCTATCCCATAGGAAGTTCCATGTGGTTGAGCCCTGACCGGAGTTGGCCATTGTGAGAATCCGGTTAGGGTAGTCCAAGTCCAGGTATTTCTTTTGAAATAATCTAACCCAGAGTTTATGGGGATCTTTGCACATTTTCGATGAGAGTTTAGCTCCAAGGGTAGAGTTTTGAAGTTCCATTTTTCTTAATCCAACTCCCCCATCTTCCTTAATCAAGCACAATGTGTCCTAGTTAATTAGTGGTATTTTCCTATTATCTTTGGCACCGTCCCAAACAAATTTTTTGAGTAGATTGTTCATATTTTTTCCCGCAGCAACCGACATTTTGAAGCATGACATACTATATATAGGGATGGTGGATAAAACTGATTTAATCATGGTGATTCTGCCCGCCTGGGATAACCACATATTCTTCCAATTCTTTGATTTTACCTGGCATGCATTTATAACATCATCCCAAACTTGGGATTGTATGCAACCTTTGTCAATCTGAATCCCTAGATATTTGATCGAGAGCTCAACAATTTTTATATTCAGATGTTGTGCAATTTTCATCAGGGCCATCTTAGAAGTATTAAAGAACATTAATTGGGACTTTTCTCTATTCATAACTTGTCCTGATGCCATTGTATATTCCTCCAGTGTGTTTTTGATACCAATTGCTTCCCGAATGGATGCTTCTCCAAATACTATTGTATCATCTACAAATTGGGAGTGCGTAATGGCCTCAAATTGCTCATGAACTTTGATTCGTCACCAAATGCCTTCACTATGTCTTTTCCTGATTAATCTCCCCAATACTTCTGCCATAAGAACAAAGAGTGAATGGGACAATGGATCACCTTGTCGCAGACCATTTGTGACACCAAAAAACCCATTCAGATTGCCATTAACAAGAATGGAAAAGCTCACAGTGCTAATACAAAACTTTATACATTCAAGCCAACTGGCAGGGAACCCAAATCTATCTAGGACTCGTATAAGAAAATTCCATATCACTTTATCATATACTTTGGCGACATCTAGTTTGATAACCATACCTTTCAATTTATCTTTATGGAGTGAGTGTATGACTTCGGATACCAGAATGATGATGTTTGCGATTTCTCGGCCCGAAGTAAAACCATTCTGATTTTCAGACACAAGTTTTGGAAGCAGTTTTTTCAATCTTTCAGCCATGACCTTGGATATTATTTTGTAGATAGTGTTGCATAATGATATTGGGTGGAAATCAGACATGGATTCACAGACCTATTTTTTGGGAATAAGTGTGATAATAGTGTGGTTGATCTCTTTCACAAATTTATGCTTTTTCTGGAATTCCTCAATCTAATTTCAAATATCCTTCCCCATGAAATCCCAACATTTTTGAAAAAGCTCTGTCATTATGCCATCCGGTCTAGGTGCCTTTTGGGGATGCAAAGAAAATGTGGCATGTTTAATTTCCTCCAAAGAGTAAGGAGCAAGTAACATATCGCAATCAGAGCTAGAAATCTAAGGATTAATGACTTCCTCAATCATTGGTATTAAACCTGACTCCTGCTCAGCACCCCCTAATATGTCCATGTAATACCTGAGAGCAATTAGCTCAATGTCATTGGCCTCAGTTTTCAAAATCCCATTCTCATCTTTGATTGAGCATATTTTGTTGTTGATCCTTCTGGCCTTGGAAGAAGCATGAAAGAATTTAGTATTGAGATAGCCCTCAACAATCCATAGTTCCCTAGCCTTATCTTTCCAATACAGTTCCTCCCGCTTTAAAATTTCCATATACTGTGTTTTAAGTTTTTTCTCTAATTCAAATTCAACATTTGTTATACCGAATTGCATTACCCGATTTCCAATTTCTTCTAGCTCCTCCTCAATTCTACTTTTCTCTACAAATACATTTTTGAATGACATTTTGTTCCAATCTTTAATTTTGTTCTTTAGGAACTGAATTCTTTTAACAAATTTAAAGCTAGGAGACCCAGAATATATATTACCTTCATTCCACCATTCTTTCAGATTGTCAAGGAACCTCTCATCCCGCCACCACATGCTCAATACTTTGAAGAGACTCTTCTTGTTGCGAGTGTCCTGTGCAATGGATAGGGATATTGGCAAATGATCCAAACCAATTTGGGGGACAATTTCAGTTTATAATGAATAATTGCAACCAATCCACCTCTCACCCACCAGAAATTGGTCAAGTCTTTCAGATATATTGGCAAAGTTTAGCCTCCTATTAATTCATGTGAATTTTCCATTCTTAGGAATGATATCGATCAACTTGCAATTCGCTACAAAATCTCTAAAATCCTCCATCACTTTCTAAGGTTTTCAGAGGCCTCCCACCTTCTCATCAATGTCCAAAAGGGCGTTGAAATCTCCAGTAGCTATGACCATATCCAAATCTAATGCCTTAATTTGATTAGTGATTTCATTCAACTTTCAATTTTTCCTCAGTCTTGATAGGTCCATAAATATTGAATAACGGGTAGGAGAGGTTTGACTATTTATAGACAATGGTGCAGGCCATCCAATGGTCAAATGAAGCAACAGGATGTACATCAATTTTGGAAGGGTTCCACAAAATTCCCAAACCCCCAACCGCACCTCTAACATCCTAAAAAATGCCTTCCCATTTGAAACAATATTTGATGAACTCAACCACCTTATCCTTACTTAGCTTTGTTTCTTTTAGAATGAATATTTTTGCATCAAGCTTGGCCAAGGTTCTCTTGACCAAGCATTTTTTTTCAGGGGCCTTCAAGGTTCTCTTGACCAAGCATTTTTTGTTAGGGGCCGATAGGCCCCTGACATTCCAAGAAATAATCTTCATTGTCCCCCAAGGGAGGCCTTTCCTTCCTTGGAGAGATTCAAAATTTTTAACATACTTACAATACCCTTTTCATTTGCCCTCTGTTCGCTCACTGTCTTATGGCTTCTCCTCCCTCTTGTGCATTTTACACCCCCAAGGATGATATTGGCCGACTGACTGATGCATCTGGGATCTACCAAATTCAACTCATCTCCATTATTGTCCGACTCTAATGCTTCTGATTCAAGTTCCTGAAGTGCGACCTCAACAGGGGGGGTTTCAATTGGAAATATTTGCATATCATTGTTCATATCCACTGGGTTGTCTTGTGTCATGGTTGCCATGCTTGCATCTTGTTTAAATTCATGATGGGTAAATTTAGGTCCTTCTAAGAGCAGGGTTTTTGATTCCATTTTTTTGTCTTTTTCTTTCCATACTTGTTTCTATTTTCTGGGAGGGTGGATAAAGGCCTTTCTCACAAATAAATTGCATTTGTCTGAACTGTGAAATAAACTTCCACATCTCAAACAAGCCCTAATTTCTTTTTCCACTTCAATCTACTGTTTCCATTCGCCATTCGCTGAAAGTAGTATCACCGAAGAGGGAATTATCTTTACGGCAACAATTTTGAGTCTGACATAAGTATATACATCTCCCTCTATTATATCTTCATCAATTTCCAGAAGGGTTCCAAGGGTTCTTCCAATCTTTTCCAGGCTTGTCTCGTTCTAATATTCGATTGGTAAGTTGTACAGTCGGATCCATACATGTTTATCATATACAGCCAACGATGTGGGATCGAAATTCGCAGACCAGGGCTGCATATATACTGGGTGATTGTTCAAAAACCAGTTTTTGAGATACAAAACGCGATTTCGTTCTTTTTCTTCGAGGAAAACTGCTACAAAGAAGCCTTTGGGCAGAAATTTAATCATTATGTTCTTCCCCCAATTTTCCTTGGTCCAGGAATGGATATCCTTCCTTGGTAATTTTGGTCCCACAATTTTTGCAATGATCGCATGACTCTCAAAGATCAAATTTTCATTATCAATTTCTTCGGTTAGGTCAATTTCAATGCCGCCAGATGGCTTTTCCTTTTCTGTGAAAGGGCGATGGATTAAGCTATCTCCATTGTTTTCTGCTCCTCCTTTCGATTGCTCCTCGCAAGGGGTTTCGTGATTATTCCAGTCTACTTCCAATATTCTCCATTTCATAGACCTTCACATTCCTGTGTCCGCATCATCTCCATACTGCCCTTCTTGTGCGCTCCTTTGCTTCTCGCACCTCTGTCTTTCGCTCTTCATTTTTTCATGAATGATGTCGTTATGATCTTTTGGAATGAATCAATTTTTAATTATATATATTTATATATATATATATATATATATATATATATATATATAAATTAAAATTCATTTATAAAACATTTAATAAATTTTAATTATTAATAACAACAAACCAAAAAAACACTTATTATAGATTTTTTTGTGTAAATCCGCAAGGTAGAGGTCCATGGGTCCCACACCTTGCGGGCTCGACCTACATGTCCCTGCACAGGGGTGGGGGGTGCGTGGCCTCCCCCTTACCTCTACGGCTTGTGCATGCACAGGACCGCAATGGTGGGGGGGGGGGGGGGGGGTGTCACACACCCTTCCTGCCCCTTTTAAAAATTCAAAATTTTAATGTTATTTTATAATTATTATTTTTATGTTTAACATAATTGTTTTAATTTATATTTTTATTATTGTTTGTTATTTATTATTTTGTTAGTAAATATTTAAATTTATTTATTTTATTGCTATATATATATATTTCTAGCATTACAATTATATTGACACTAATATTTGGAATGAATACATTATGTTTGTGTGTGTTTTTCTTCTTTTTCTTAAAAGAATTAGAAAATAATGAGATTAAATAAAGGGAAGGGTTCCTGAAAGAAGATGTGGATTTAATCAATATTCACATTCATATATACATTTTATTTTAAAAAGAAAGCTACTAATTTATTGATCTAAAAAAAGAGTAAGATATACACATTTATTCATACATGCACACATATTCCCTTTATCAAAATCTGAAACAAAGAAGGGTATATGCAAATATATTTCCTTTATCAAAATTTGAAAACAAAGAAGGAGATTTCTTGAAGAGGGATGTGAATGCAATTTCCTATATTATTTAACTGGCCCTTTTTCAGTTTAGAGCAGTTTGAAGAGCTTTTTGGAGCCAAAATTAGTTGCATTAAACCCAACACATAGAAGAATTGTTCAACCATCAAGGCATGGGCACTTTCCATCTTGTCAAGCAACACACGTTTTAAGCTTTCTATGTATGTAAAATTTAAAAATACTCAATTGTGAAGCCTTTTAAAAAGTTAGTTCTTGCTTGTTTTGGTTCAGTATTGTAGCTTTTAGCTCTTTCTAGGAAAAATCACAGATTTGTAACTCATTTTCAGTCACCTAGTGACTGCTATAGCATTGTAATTCAAAATTTCAATGCAATTTGGAGTCATTTTCATATACTTGTACTATTGTCTAGTATGCCTTTATCTTCAATAAAATTCAGATTTTGTCTTCAAATCTAGCTGTTTTATTGTGTGTGGAATGATTGAATGCATATTCTTCACTATGTTTTAGCATTAAACCTCTAAAGTATGTTTCAAACAAACAACTATAAGCAGAATTATACATTTTTATGTAGGTTGTAGACTGTAAAGTGAGAATATAGGGTTGTCTAGTTGTGAATAATATTTTTTCCCTTCAAACTACAATATTAAATATTTTCTCTCTACAAAGTGATGATTCATATGATGTTAGGAACAATAAGATGTGCAATATAGTGATTTTTATTGAAATATTGTGCCTGGGAAGTAGAAGTACAAGTTTGATACAATTTAGGTCCATCACCAAAGTTAGTGATAGGTTTCAGTTTTAGGTATTTCTTCCCCTTTTCTCAACATCTCAATAGTTTAGAGGCAGAATTTTAGTAAGTTAGAAGAGGGGCTAGCCTACTTTGGAGGTTCTCTTTCATTACAGGTGACCCACAACTTGAAGGAGATCCCATGTATCAATAAGTAGCTGGGTCAATAGCTTAGCCCGAGTGCAACTTTGATTGATAATAATAACTTACATTAAACAAATCAATGTGTTAATATTAAGTAGATATGAAGCATAGTATTAAAACCCTATCTTAAAAAAGACTAAAACTAAATGCAAATTAGCATGAACATACAAATTTCACCATTACAAATAGTAAAGCACTTACTCTTGTTGCAAAAATAACCTTTTTATATAAAAAGGTACTAGTCAAGATAGAAATATAAGCAAGACTTGAAGTGAATAACACTAATATACGACATGGTGTTATTTCATCAACTATAAGGTGGTAAATTCTTGAGATTGAGTTTTTAATGCATATTATTATTTAAATTAAATTAGTGTGTTTTAAGTGAAGGTTGTTTTAAGGTTAAAAAAGAAGTGTTGAGTTTCATTTGAGATAGTCCTATATGAAAAGTGGGTAATGTGTAAGTGAAATCAACCATAGAGATAAGGAATATCATAAAAACATGAATGTTGTTTCAAATCCATGTAAAGGTTAAAGATCACCTAAAATGAATAATCACAAAAGATGGTGCAAGAAATGCAATTTTAAAACCTAAGTTTTGATGATTTTTAAAAGAACTAGTATGTGTTGTAACAACTATATATGCCATGACACTTGCATAAAGTCATAGAAAATTCAACAAAGTCTGACTAGGACTCATTTATTTGTAATAGTAGTTGATAATGTTCTTGTGAAACTCAAGAAGTGTAATAAGATGCCCGTGAGAGAAATGAATGACTTTGATGTTGTTGACTTGCTTAAGATGTAAAGACTTAAAAATTTCATTGTGGATTTCTTCATAACTTCGGGTCAATGTAGGCGAGCTTTAATGTGATCAACATTATCATAATGACCCTCAACAATGTTATGTTTGTTTTAAGGAATTAGAATATAAAGTTGAAATTCAAAGGGCCATGTTCAAATGGTTAAATTATTTGTTCTTCATTGTGTAAATCCAAGTTTGAGTTCTCAAACTAATATTTCAACATTGATGTGTAGGGTGTAGCAATATTACTATGAATGACATATTCCTAATCTATTATTTGGGATCAAAACCATGGTATACACTTATTTTAAAATTTCAATATAACAATTTAATATTTAAAAAGTGATAAGAAGGTCTATCTCTTATAACTAAATCAAATTTGAAAATATCATTAAAATAAATGTAAACAAAATGAAATTATGTGAAAATACAACACCTATAAAATATAGATCTAAAATAATATTAGTAAAAACAAACCAAACCATATTCTTAGCATTTCTAAAGAGGCTCAAATAGCTATCATATGAAATGACCAACCAGTCTTTTACCTCTTTCACAATTTGATGGTAATTGTTTATATCTCACCACTCCTCTATTTAGTTACAAGAATCATATCCTAGAAAGCAAATAATCAATTGTCATGGAAAAAGTAAATGAACTTGTTGATACATAACATTAACTGAAATATCTAGTGAAGATATTCCATGGCATGGGCTATATCCATGGCTAGATGTTTAGTAATTGTCTCAATACCCAATCTACAACTATCTCTATAGAAATGATTCTTTAAGATTTCATAAGTGAAATATTCAATCTTAAAACTTTGAAGTGAGGGGTGAGACACGTTGATACGATTCTATAAAGATTTCAGTTGTTACTCTTTCAAATTCAATGTTCTCATAAAAAGTAACAAAAGAAAAAATATATAGAAACAAATAATAAGGATAAATTTATGCTTGTGTACAATTATGTAAACAAGGGCTAAAAAGCACTTTCAAAGGTAAACACAAAAATCTTCACAAGATCAATCTATAGCACTTGGTCACATGAACAATAAGTTTCACCTTTGATAATAAATTTGGACCCACATAAATATATTTACTCCTTGATCAATCACTTGGTAGCTATTATTATTTTTATAATATATGATCAATAATTGTTGTTATAGTTTGTTCAACCACTTTCATAACTAATTTCTGCTTCTTTCAATTTAAAAAAACAAAACAAATAAATCTGCATATATAATAGCCATCATAAATATTTAATACTCATAAAAAATGGAATGGAGCGCAGTGAGTGAAAGGGGCAAGGAAAATAATGTAATAGTTGGTTAACATGTAACGACTAAATAACGAATCCACCAACTACCTAAGCATTCAACATTAATAAATTTGGAAGTTAAAATGATTTTTTCTTTATGCGATGGATCGATATAATTGGATAAAATATTTACTTATAAAGGAGAAAAGATCGCAAGATCAAAAGTCAATTCTGTGCGAGGGTTTGAAGTGACGTCGACAGACAGACAATGGAGTTCGTTTTGTGTCCATTGAAATTCCTTACATTCTTTCTCTTCTTTTATCAGTACTAGAAAACTTACAAAACAAATTTATTTCACTCTACGCTAAAGAAATAGTCACGATGGAGTCTATTAAAATAGAAGTAGTTTTATTATATCTATGTTTTACAGAATAATAAGAAGTTGATTGATTACTTGAGTGTTTGGGTGCAATGCACTCTTATATAAAGTACACAGCTTAAATCTGATGCACTCTAAAAGCATCTATTTATGCAACCTTATTCAAGTAATTGAATTTTGTGCTTTTGATTCTTATCTTCTTATTATTGGTGATGGAGATTTTTTATTTAATATAGTGGTATATTTAATTATAATATTTAAGTAAAAAAAAATTAACATTTTTATAAAAAATCATTTATCATTAATTTCTTTTTAAAATGTTAATTAATTATTTTATGAATAGTTTAACAATTTATCTGTATTATTTAATATTGTTTATATGTTTAGATTGCTGTGGAAGGATAACTCTAAAAAAATTAAACATTGTAGCATAGATTAGTTAGGAAAAAATAAATTAGAAAATAAACAAAACAAACAAGACAGGTTTATGTGGTAAAACCTTGATAATATGTTAACGAAACATCAAGGGACAAGATATCAATTTTCTTATTGTTGAATGAAAAAGTTTTGAACTTTCATTACTGTTGCTATTACAATTATTTTGTCTTCAAGACAACAAAGATACATAAAATATCCTTAAGATAACATAATTTTTTTTTTTTAAATAGTTTTTTTCTTTAAAGATTTTAAGCATTATCTCTCAAGAATTTTTTTTTTTTCATAAGATAAGATAAGATATACATATATGCATTGCAATAGAGCTAATTACTTCTTTGATGACTATCAATTTTGGCACTTTTTTCTCGTTGCAATTAAGAAACCCTACTTCAAAATGTTAGATTCAGTTTAATTTTCATAACATTATTAATTATCAATCATTGTATGGTTTCGGCATCAATGCACATGATACATGACATGCTTGGCATGATATTGGAAATTTCTATACCACCAAATGAATACCATTGAATAAATGATAATGTGATTTCACGTTCACTCTTAAAGCCATCAAATGAATACCATCAACTAAAATTTCTATATCATCAAATGAATGATAATGCAAATAACATTATTAAAACCTCTTAAGGATACCATACAATGAATGATAATTTGATGTCATGTTCACTCTTCTTTTGTTTGATGTTAATGATGTATTATTTTTTATGACTATTATGATTCATTGCTCATTTTTAAAATTGATATTAAGGGGAGTTATATAAGAATTTTTTTAAAAATATTATTAAAGTTGTAATTGAGGAGACATCAGTACATGTGCTCAAACTTAAACTAGCTTATTTTAATTTTATTGTTGAGTTTTTCTAGTTAGCTTAACTAGATCAATAAAGTGCATGTTCTCTCAGACAACCATTTGTTTGTATGAGATCATTTTATTTTATTTTTTAGTAGGCATACATGAAAATTCATTATATGTGGACATGTCTTCTTAGGAAAAATTCATGGTTTAGAGGCTGATGTGATTTTGCAATCTTATAGTTTAGATGGAAATAATTTAGATGATATCACTTGGTAATTTTGTATCATATTTGTTTTTATAAAAGCAATAACATGAACAATTGTTGAAGTCTGCTATCATGCAGTTTAGCTTATTCATTAAGGTTGATTGATCATCTTTTGTAAGTCAAATATGTGAGGAGAGGAGGCATAGATTGAGATATGTGGTTACATAGTTCTTTTTTATATGGAGTGGAATTAGGGAGCTTGATGTTCCAAAGTGCTTGGATAGAGACTTTGCAAGTATATTTTTATCTTTGTTCATGGAATATTACATTGAGTATGCAGGTTCTTTTGGAGGATGATCTTTTTCCTTTAATGTTTTTCCTAAGGTAGATCTTGTGTTCTATTGATGGTATGTTTGTATATTCTTTTGCATTATAAATTTTGAATACGTGTTTACATATTTTCTTTCTTAGGATTATATGTAAATGTTTATCATTGTTGTACTTTTTATTTCATTTGAACCAGTACATCATAGCATAGTTATTGGGTGGAAAGAATAAACATCTTCCTAGTTCTTAACCCTTGGAATGAGTATATTATTGTGCATAGTTGAACCAGTGACTTTGAACAAAAATAGCTAAGACACTTTTAGTGTTATATGTGTGGTTGTAAAATTGATTTATTGCAAATCTAGTGTTTGATAAAGATTTTATAAGTGGCTTCTCTATTTGGGCTCTTTTTATAAGGATTTTGAGGTTGAGGTTGAGCTTTTACTATAGAATTCTTAGACAAAAATGGACCTCATTAAGCCTATAAGCTACTCAAAAACTTATGGATCCATATAAGAATCAACTATGCTTCCAAAAAATATTAGAGCATTTCAAGGGAATGTTGGAATCTTTGGTTGCCATAGTAGGTATAGTCATATGAATCGATAAATGGTAGTATTGCATGCAATCATCTACATATTTGTGGTATAGATGTCAATACAATATGTAGCTATATTCATGTCTAGTATGATTTTTCATAAAAATGTATGATAAATAGAAATATTAATTAAACTTATGTCATTCTAGGGTCATATGGGGGATTGCAAGATAGTGAAGAGCCCCTAGTCATAGCGGGCCATCCCATAGTCCCAACCAATCATGAGTCCCCAATGATTGGGGTTCCATCTTCTTTTCATCAAGAAAAACAACCAAAATGATGTAGTATTACATTGATTGGGAGACATACCTGCTTCCATAGTCCAAATACCACCACAGAGCCATCCAACTACCACCTCCACCAATAGTGCCACTAATGAGATGTTCACCATCCACTAGAATAGTGGTAGAGTTGGATTTGTGAAAGCTTGAGGATATTTCTCTGAGAGGCACAACTTTTGCCTAGGGAATCAAATTTTTGCATTCTTATAAAGAATATAAATCTCTTTTTGAGTATTGCATAGTGGTATCAATGATTTTTTTAGATAAAAAATTATGTTAAAGTTAGTTTTCTCTATAATTTTAGACTTTTTAGAGAACAATTTTTTTCTAAGAATTCAATAGTGGATTAGCTTTAAAGATGTTGACATGCGATTGTTCTCTTACATTCATTTTAAGTTATTTATTTGGTTTCTTCACTTTGATACTTTGTGAGTTTGTAACAACTTGAATCTAGAAATGATTTTGTGTTTGTCGTAGAAAACTTACAATAGAATATGAGCAATTTGTATAAATTTACAAATCCGGAATCAATATATCTTTTTCATGTTTCCATGCAATCATAGTTTAGATTATATAAAATCTTTCCGTTCTTCCATATTTCAATATGATATAGAGCAATACCTTTTTTTTTTCCCCTGAGAGGCTTTGTTTCTTGTGGAAACATGAAAGTTTTTGAATCATATTGCCATAGTGCATAAAGTGCAATGAAATTTCTTAAATCATATCAATTGCCATAGTGCATAAAGATCAAGTGGTAGGCAAAAGGCATATGATCCAAACGGGCAGGTAATATTATTTCTTGCACATCAACGGTTTGAATCTTCCTAAAATCAGTCCACCGTATTATCATCTATGTTAAAAGTGGAGCAAAGGATGTATGCAGGTGTTTCATTATTTTTTTGAATGAATCACAATAGGAGTGTGACAAGCTAAGTAGTTGAGACTCATTTTTTTCCTCACAAAACTGCTCTGTAATCAATAAATCCTGCCACGAATCTAGAATGGATGATGAATAATAAATCCTTTTCAAATAAAACTCTTTTTTAAACTTTCTACCACGTATGGGGAAAACAGTATTGCTCTCTACATCATATTGAAATATGGAAGAACGGATAGATTTTTATATAATCTAAACTATGATTGCATAGAAACATAAAAAAGATATATTGATTTCAGCTTTGGAAATTCATACAACTTGCTTTATTTTTACACATATTCAACAAAAGGATATTAGAATGCAGATTTGTTATTGTTGTTGTAAAGGGATTCGAATGTTTATTTCAGGTTTATAATTGAAAGGTAGTACCTTTTTTTTTTCTAATTGAAGAATTGTGTAAAGATATAAGCATAATTTGTGAAAATCATTTTGATTGATGACATTTTTAAAATGAAAGTTATTTGGTATAGATGGTGTCTAAGATCATTTTTGTTGGAGACAATTATATTGTAAAATATGTGAAGTATATTTTTCTAATTAGAGATATAAGTTTTTATAAGGAGTTATAAGGATATATTTACTTTCAAATTATGTTGTAAAAGGTGTATATTTGATGGAATTTGATATTTTATCAATTTTGTTTTTTTTAATCATGGTCACACATATTCTTGGGGATATCTATGCTATCATAGTAGGGGTTTCAAAGCTCTCAAAGATTCATATGCTACATTTGATAGATAGAGTGTAAATAAGATCACATTGAAGGTTGGAAGTGTTAAAGGTTAGTGTATTTTTATCATCTCAAGCTAGCTTCTTATTTAGAGATGATACTTTGTAACAACTACTAGTTTTAATTTGTATCCTTTCATGGAAAAAAGGGGCTTGGAAATTTTTGGTAAAACTTGTCGATAATACATAATCTCTAAAATAGGGCGAGATTAATATATATGTATATTAGTTTATTTCTTTTGTACACTAGATGATGGATATGGTTCTTGCACAACAGTGGATGAGGTATATTAACACTTCAAAAGAAAGTGGACTTTTGAAGGAGAGTTGTACTCTCATATGCAAGAACTAAAGGAGGGATTTTGACATACTTGAAGGAGTTACAAAGTCTTGGAGGAGAGTTGTTCTCCCACTGTGCATGAATTATGGGATGAAATTCCCTCATGTGGTACAAGAGATTTACAAGTGTAGAGATACATTGATGAATTCAGGTTGGTGTTTCTTAAGTGAGCAATGAAAATTGGTGAAGACACTTTACAAATTTATAGAAGGGTTGTTGTATTTAGTCTTTGCAATAAGGGGGTATAATATAGTGGAATGGGGCTCACTAGTCTAATCATGCAAATTATGAATCAAACCCAATCCCAAAAATTACATTGGAGAACAAGGTCAATATGTCCAAATTTAAACCCTTGGGAGAGCTATGAACTTAAATGGATTATTATCCTTTTGTGTTTGGTTGATTGGAAATTGAATATGCAAGAAGTAGGTCTAAAGATGCAAAATTGGTAGTAATTAGCATAGATAATAAGCTACAAAATAGATATGCAAACTTTGATAACAAATCTAAAACACATGGATAAAAAAGGAACCTATGTTTGCAGTTTGAGCCTAAAAGTGTTGGACCATGTAGCTAGGCATCATAAGTTCCTGAAGGTTTTAATGCAGATATTATGAACATATTTCAAATTAGTATGTCACTCAGATTGTCACCCTAAAATTTTGTCAAATTTAGACTTGTCTAAAGTGTTCAAGGTTTTATGCTTTTTCAAAGTCTCGATCTCTTTGTCTTAGTCTAGACTTTCTAAATTTGTAATATTTCCTTGTCAAATATGAAACCTACACAAAACAAAGAGAAAAATGGTGTTGGGTTGCTTAGGGGCTTGTCCTAAGTCAAACGTTGGGTTGGAATTAACCTTGCAAAATTGATGATTAGAAGGAGAGATTACCCTTGTAGGGTAGAGGCTAAATTTGAAGGGAATGTTGAATTGAAGTGCTTGAATTAAAATGATTATACTTTTGATTGATGATGCAACATTTGCTCTTAGGATAATTCCTCCAAGTGTTGATGCAATAACATGATAAATCATCACAAAATCCATCTCAAAAACATAATTGAAGACAACTTGCTATAGCTTGATGCTCCTTATACTCATATATGCTCTTGAATGAAGAATAATTACTCTTGAATTCAAATTATATCTTATGAAGAGATAATGAAATGAATTAAGGGTGATGTCTTAGATAGGATTCTCAAGGTAATTTGCATTTTAGGCTGACTTACAATGGTCATGTCCCAATTTCAAGACCAGATCTAGAAATGGTAAGGTTGACACATTACTCTCTCAAAATTTTAGCCAAAAAATGCTACACTTTTGACTTGTCTAAAGTGTCCTAACAAAATAGACTTGAATTTTAAGGGAAAATAGAGATAATAGGGCCCTAATATTGGATCTATAATTTATTTTAGGATTGATAACATTTAAGTTGGGGAAATAGTGTTTTGAACTTAAAAATAGGATGGTCCAACCCAAATAAGCTTAAAATGATATAGAAGAAAGGGCACAGTCAAAGTAAGGGCCCAAATATAAATGTGTTTTTCAAAGTTTTTAAAATAGAATATGACTCATATTCTTGAATTGAGGATTAATTCAAGGAAAGAAAAGGTCCTAAAATTCTTAGAGGAATGGGAAAAGTAAATGATTGCTACAAGAGTGTGAAATTGGACTCACAATTAAAGGAGTATTTATGACACTATAAGAGGGGAATGTTATATTTATTACATCTTAGATTAACTTAGATAAT
This sequence comes from Cryptomeria japonica, assembly GCF_030272615.1. NCBI lineage: Eukaryota > Viridiplantae > Streptophyta > Pinopsida > Cupressales > Cupressaceae > Cryptomeria > Cryptomeria japonica. The sequence goes on from NC_081414.1 coordinate 465,884,671, forward strand.
AAAAAAATGTTATGTTAGCAATACATATTCATAAGTTAGAAAAATAAAATAATAATTAGTTTATTAGGGGTTAATCCTACAGGACCAAGAGAATAATAGCTTTATAAGCCAATGTATTAAAATATAATATCGTCACATTAATCTGAAATCAATACATATATTTACATTTTTGTGTACTCATGGTTTAGATTTTATAGAAATATATTGCTCTTTCACATTTCAATATGTTAAAAATTATTGGTGAATGACATAAAATAATGTAATAAACAATACATTGATATGTTTTTACTAATAGTTAGATATTAGTGGTTTGGGTAGTTAGAGGGAAGAAAGACTTTATAAAGATTTAAAATACATAATGATGTAAACATGTTGAAGACGAATGACTAATTTATGGATTTGAGCCTTGTGCTCTTTGTTTTCTATTTTCAATAAGGTATCATAGAAACTTTTTTGGATTTCTCTGTTTTCCTTCTATTTGCTTATTATATCACAACTCTCCTTTATCACTTTTTGATTTACATACAATTCTATTATGTTTTTGGTTAAACTACTTAAAATGATTGAATAAATGTTATAAAAGAATAAAATGAACACACACGCACACACACTTGGAGAATATAATTCAAAAGGCATTATTTTTATTTATTTATTTTCCACTCCCAATTATGGCACATGTTGTAGGAAGAATAAGAAGCTTCTAGAGGAATCTCCACCACCTTGCATGTAACTCCCCCACTAAGTTTAATCAATTTGCATGAGTCCAATATTGGAAAAGAATCTCTTTTTTTAATCAAATTCTCTAGATAGTGGAATTGAGGGATTTTTCTTATAAAATTGTATGCAAGTTTCAAAGAAGGGAGTTGATTTTGTTTTGAAGGAAATTTCCCAAGTTTTAGTAGTAGGATCTTCTCTGGTAGTCTCATTTTTGTTGCAGGATTTTTAAGTTGTTGTTTGAAGGATTTCTCTCAAGTGGCAAGGAAGGATCAAAAGGATAGCTAGAGGATTCAACATCAAGCTTCAGTAAACCAGGTTCTCTCCTTTTGTCATATGAGGAATTTGTATTATCAAAAAAATATATATAGTTTCTAGATTCTTTCGTTGAATATAGTTTTCTGGAAGAAATCATTTCGTAATTGCTAGATAGGAAGAAAATCTATTTTGTTTCCTTAAAGAAATGCAGTGATATAGGGTGAATTCACAAAGCTGGTTCCCACTTTTGCCAACAAAGGAATTTGGCGAAAGTGGGAAGTTTGATTTTCTAGGTGTTTGAGCGAAATAGGGGTGTTTGATCGAACCACATTGCGAACCTGGGTTCGCTCGAACTGGGGGTATGAAAAGTAAGGGCCAAAATCAAGAAAATCAAGCCCATTGGTTTGAGTGAATGGGGGTTCTCTCGAACCCCTTATGGTTCGAGCAAACCACATTCGCTCGAAGTACTGTTCATTCGTACCCTCCAATTAGAGGTTTCTCCCAAAAAATTTTAGAGTTTTGAAGAATTAATGACTTCGGAGCTCTGGTTCAAAGCACGAATGAAATAATCTTGATAACCCAAAAATATTAGATGGTAGTAATCGGAGAAATATTTCCAACGAGTATAATTTTGTTATATTTTGAATTTATTATGTTCTTGTTTTTTTAATTTTATGGAAAATTGGTTTTTCACCGAACATGAACTTCTCTGTTCAACGCATTGGGTAAAATAAGAAACTAATTCAAACAAATTCTAAAAAATATCTATGCCCCTGGTATTGATGTCTTCTTTCTAACAAAAAAAATAAAATTGAATTTCGATTTATATAGAACAAGTTATGTGTTCAAACGTAAACCTATGTCTGAATTATGACTAGTCAGACTTCAAAACTTTATAAAATGAAAAATATTGAACATATCACTATAAAACCAAATGCAAGCCCTAGATATTGATGTTACAAACCAAAATTCGAAAGAATTAAGTTTTTATCATTTATAGAAAAAAAGTTATGCGTTTCGGGAGGCACATCACTCTTAAAAAATGTAGTTTGTTGTAAAAAACTACTTTTCGAGGGAGATGGAAATTTTTTTTTTAAATCCTTCAAAATAATTTGAAAAAAATGTATATAGAATCTACAAACAAAATGCTAGAAATCTCTAATTTACATTATCTTCAAATTTTTAATAGTTTAAAAGTTATAGTTCTCGGAAGTTGAAGATTATTTTAAAAATGTACATCTCAGTGTCAAAAGTGTCAAAAAAGTGGGAACCATTATTGTGAGTTCACCCTATAATTCTTTATCTTTTTAAATACAAATGTAGATTTCTCTTGCATATTTTATTTGATCTATTTAAAAGGTAGAAAATCAGATTTTTTGCTTTTCCGTTTTCTCTTGAAAACTAGAGATGATATTGAATATAAAAATAAATAAATCTCTCTCTCTGTGAATGAATAAATAAATCTCTCTCTGCGAATGAATAAATAAATCTCTCTGTGAATGAATAAATAAATCTCTTTGTGAATGAATAAATAAATCTCTCTCTCTGTGAATGAATAAATAAATCTCTCTGTGTGAAGAAATAAATCTCTCTGTGAGTGTAGAAATAAATCTCTCTGTGAATGAAGAAATAAATCCCCCTCTCTGAACATTAGTTGAGAAATAGAATATAAATCCCTCTGTGTGAGCTTTGTATTTCTCAGTATAAACATCTTCCTATTTCTTTGATAATTTGTGCATTGCTGGAGCAAATTATTTCTCTGTTTATTTTATTTCTCTATTATATTTTCGTCCCTGGGATTAAATTGTTATTCTCACTCTTACATTAATGTTTTCTTTTTATATATACACATACCTGTTATATATTCTTCTTTTAAGTAATTTAATAATCTGAAAATGTAATCCTCATATATATATATATATATATTTCAAACGTTAAAATTTATTAAATGTTGCAAGGCGAATATAAATTAGCAACGACACGGTATTCGAAAATTATTTCGAATGAATAACGGATGGCATGCAGGGGCGACGACTATTGTAACCGTCGGGGGCAGTGGTACCCTCCACTACCCTTGCAGTCACTGTCACGATAGTGCCCGTAGGGGGAGTGGAGGGGCTCGCGATGTCCCCTCAACCCTGCGGGCCTACGCATTGAGGACCGCAGGGGTGATGGGACCCGTGGTCCCCACCCCCCCCATATTTACTATTAAAACAAACAATTCGCTCATGTTATTTTTATAGTTAGTTTTTTTTTTTAATTTATTCCTTTTAAATTGCAATTTGGAATTTTAGTAATTACTTTGGGTTAAATTTTAAGTAATTGCTAATAATTGCTTTAGTTAAAATTTAAGTTAATAAAATTAGGATTATTGTGTAAAAGATTTGAAATTTAAAATTTTTGTCTTAATCCCTTTGAGGATTTATTGGATTACTTGATTGATGATTTTAGGTTCACTTAAAAACAAATAAGTCTTATTATTATGATTCGATCCAAAATTTCCAAAAGTATAAACTAATTGCTCATTTGGAACTAGTAACTCTATAATTAAATATTCTCACGATAGAAGTAAACATTGCTTAATTTTGTATGTAAATGACACTATTTTTGCATCATGCGTATTGCTTATATATTAAATTGCATTCAATGATGAGCAAGTTACATTTCCATTATCTTCATGCAAGTTACATGTTTTTTTCATAATTGTCATTATCATACCATTATATATTAATTAGTTTAGTTGTAGAAGAATGGTATTTCTTTTTATCAAATGGTACTTGGTTGCCATCGAAGTAGTTAAACTTCGCAATGTCTAATTATGTACATTCATTTCGTGATTAATTTCAAGCATGATGATTTCATAGCTTCTTAGTTAGAAAACTAAACAAAGGAAGTTGCAAAACCAAAACCTAGCAGCATTCGGTATATACAGTGCCTCTGGGTCACGCTTACGGGTAATGCCGTCGTGTTGAACTACTGCACTTAATGCCTAATAAATCTACATCAACGACGTCTATGGCATCGTCCCTATAAATCATCGGGGAGTAATAAGGGACACTTGGAAGTTAAAATCCAAGGGGCAGGTAATCCCTCTTGGATCGATAATTTAACAAGATAATCCTTAAATGATTTTACATCCGTTGAGTTAAACCATAGTAAACCCCCTTTAGGGTTGATTAAGTAAAATGCTTTTATGAAATTGATTTAATCTTGAAGAGATATTGGTGATTAACAATTTGGTCAAGGGTGACGCTTATGATAAGTGTTAGGATGTAGTTGTTTTAGGCCACAAACAATAGGCCATCTTGAGCCTTTGTTTAAGCACTACCACCGTGGGTAGCAACCGCAGAGAAACTGTGTAGGACATTGACCCTAGAAAGGGTTGCGTACCCACTAATCAGTTTACATCAAACCATAGAATAGAAAATAGAACTACATACTTTACGCCTTGATCCTGTGCCGAAATGGGTATGTAGGCAGTCTTGGGACGAAGTTGTCCCTAGTACTCAAGTGTTCGTGGGTGGGGTCTAGGCTTGGTAAGAAGGAGGATTGAGTAAGAATCCTAATTTGAAAGATAATTAAAAATGAAAAAAAAAAGTAATTCAATGCATACTCGGAAGGAATCCCGTATGGATTCGCTTGATTTCCTGAGGCTTTAAGCCAAATTCCAAGGCGGAATTCAAGCTTGTATTATGTTATTCAATTAATCCTAAGGACGGCGACCTCGGTGCACTTCTGTTAGAAGAGTGTAGTACTTAGTGAGTGGCTCAGGACTCGAATGGTCCCGATGAGTCTAAGTCTCTGGCCAGAGCACCTCCTATCCCGATTGGATAGATGCCTACCCCGTATGGGTAGATGCCTATCCCATATTGGATAGAGGAAATCTTATGTCCCGTATGGATAGATGCCTAACCCGTATGGTTAGATGCTCATCCCGGATGGATGAATGCCTAATCCAAATAGATGGATGCCCAGAGCATGCGATTGAATCAAACACAAATGATTAAATTAAACAAAAAAAAAGAATGGTCAAATTTGTTGAGTTAATTTCTGGTGGGTTATTTCATGTGGTATCAGAGCAAAGGTTCAAATCTAGGCCTTGTGCTCACTTCAATTTATACAACTAAGGGAATGTTTTGCAATGGTAGAAATTAAATTTTAAAATCCTAAATCAAGAACTAACTACATAATTTAACTTTCAGGTAAAAACCTAGAATGGCTAGAGGAAGAGGAAGAGGAAGAGGAAGGGGTAATGGAAGACGTACTACCACTAGGAGTCAAAGGGAAGAAAACCATGAGGAAAACCATGAAGAAAACCATGAGGAAGACCATGAAGGGGATCAACATAACCCAGGAAATAACAAAGATGGGGTCTAGGCTATAATCAACATTCTAACCAAACAAAGAGATAAAATCAACTTCTTGGAACAATCAATGCAGGACCTTAGGGAAATGCAAAATGACTTTGAAGGGGTACTCGTCCAAGATGAAGGGGTATTAGCTTACAAATCCAGGAAGCTAAAGACTCATGAAGTTAATTATGCACCCAATGACTTAGAGTTAGCAGCGATTGTGCATGCCCTACAGAAATGGAGACACTTCTTACTAGGGAAACCCTTTGAGTTGAAGTTAGATAACCAAGGACTAAAGTACATCTTTACCCAACCCCACTTAAATGCTAGACAAAGAAGGTGGTTAGAGTTTCTAAGTGAATATGATTTTGAAGTTGAATATATTAAGGGGAAGGAAAATAGGGTGGCAAATGCTTTAAGTAGGAGGAGACACTTGATGACTATAGCAACATTCAAAACTTCCTTCAAAAGGCAAGTAATGGATGAGCAGGGACATGACCCATGGTATGAGCAAGTCAAATTGACTTTAGAATACGATCCAACCAATCCTAAGGTTGAAGGGTATACATTAGACAGAGATGGATTGCTCAGATTCAATAATAGAATCTATATTCCTAATTCAAGAAACTTAAGGGAAGTAGTCTTGTCGGAGGCTCACAATGCCCCTTATTCAGGGCACCTAGGAGTTAACAAACTTTATGCAGACCTAAAGAAGTTATACTTTTGGCAAGGGATGAAGAATGACATAGTCAAATATGTGGCTAAATGTTTGGAGTGTCAAAGAGTAAAGGCAGAACATAGACATCCAGTTGGATTATTACAGTTACATGATGTACCTCAACACAAGTGGCAAGTTATTAGCATGGATTTTGTGCAAGGGTTACCCATGTCACCTTCTAGGCATGATGCAATAATGGTGGTAATTGACAAACTCACTAAGGTGGCACACTTTATACCAGGGAACCTGACGGATGATGCACTTACCTTGGCTAGGCGTTTTGTTAAGGAAATATTTAGGTTGCATGGAATACCAGACAAAATCATATCAGATAGAGATGCTAGATTCACTTCAAGGTTTTGGACCACTCTTCAATCAGCTCTAGGAACTCAACTAAATTTTAGCACTGCATACCATCCCGAAACTGACAGCCAAACGGAAAGGACAAATCAGATTTTGGAAGACCTAATTCGCATGTACTGCATGGACCAACAGAAGAAATGGGAAGAGTACCTACCTCTGGTAGAGTTTTCTTACAATAATACATATCAAACATCTTTGGGAATGGCACCTTTCGAAGCATTGTATGGTAGACCATGTTGAACACCTTTGAGTTGGGATAGTCTTGAAGATAGAGCAATTATTGGACCAGATATGTTGAAGGAGATGGAAAGGAAAACTAAGGAAATTAGGTAGAGATTGAAGGAAGCCTCAGATAGGCAGAAAAGTTATGCAGACAAAAATAGGACGCCAAGGGAGTTTGAAGTGGGAGAGAAAGTCTTCCTAAGGGTTAGGCCACACAAGAGTTCCATAAGGTTTGGGAAAAAGACCAAGCTTGCACCTCGTTATGTTGGACCCTTTGAAATATTGGGAAGGATTAATCCAGTTGCATACCGGTTGGCCTTACCTCCCCAGTTGAGTCAAATCCATGATGTCTTCCATGTATCTCTTCTTAAAAAGTATGTACCTGATGAGAAACACATTTTGAATTGGGATGCTTTACATGTCCAGGAAATGGGTGGAATAATGATAGAGCCATTCAAAATCTTGGAGAGGCGCCAGTGCCAATTGCGCAATAGAGAGGTTGATCAATGCAAAGTGCAATGGAATCAGTATGATGAAAAGAATGCCATGTGGAAGGATACTAAGGAAATGCAACAGTTGTTTCCTTTTTTGTTTTAATCATGAACTATATACTCTTTTGGATACATTCAATAAGTGCATCAGGAAGATGCACAAATTAAGGGGGGGAGGATTCACAACCCTCCCTTATCACTTTTTGATTTACATACAATTCTATTATGTTTTTGGTTAAACTACTTAAAATGATTGAATAAATGTTATAAAGGAATAAAATGAACACACACACACACACACTTGGAGAATATAATTCAAAAGGCATTATTTTTATTTATTTATTTTCCACTCCCAATTATGGCACATGTTGTAGGAAGAATAAGAAGCTTCTAGAGGAATCTCCACCACCTTGCATGTAACTCCCCCACTAAGTATAATCAATTTGCATGAGTCCAATATTGGAAAAGAATCTCTTTTTTTAATTAAATTCTCTAGATAGTGGAATTGAGGGATTTTTCTTATAAAATTGTATGCAAGTTTCAAAGAAGGGAGTTGATTTTGTTTTGAAGAAAATTTCCCAAGTTTTAGTAGTAGGATCTTCTTTGGTAGTCTCATTTTCGTTGCAGGATTTTTAAGTTGTTGTTTGAAGGATTTCTCTCAAGTTGCAAGGAAGGATCAAAAGGATAGCTAGAGGATTCAACATCAAGCTTCAGTAAACTAGGTTCTCTCTTTTTGTCATATGAGGAATTTGTATTATCAAAAAAAAATATATAGTTTCTAGATTCTTTTGTTGAATATAGTTTTCTGGAAGAAATCATTTCGTAATTGCTAGATAGGAAGAAAATCTATTTTGTTTCCTTAAAGAAATGCAATGATATAATTCTTTCTCTTTTTAAATACAAATGTAGATTTCTCTTGCATATTTTATTTGATCTATTTAAAAGGTAGAAAATCAGATTTTTTGCTTTTATGTTTTCTCTTGAAAACTAGAGATGATATTGAATATAAAAATAAATAAATCTCTCTCTGTGTGAATGAATAAATAAATCTCTCTCTCTGTGAATGAATAAATAAATCTCTCTCTGTGAATGAATAAATAAATCTCTCTGTGAATGACTAAATAATCTCTCTCTCTCTCTCTCTCTCTCTCTCTCTCTCTCTCTCTCTCTCTCTCTCTCTCTCTCTCTCTCTCTCTCTCTGTGAATGAATAAATAAATCTCTCTGTGTGAAGAAATAAATCTCTTTGTGAGTGTAGAAATAAATCTCTCTGTGAATGAAGAAATAAATCCCCTCTTTGAACGTTAGTTGAGAAATATAATATAAATCCCTTTGTGTGAGCTTTGTATTTCTCAATATAAACATCTTCCTATTTCTTTGATAATCTATGCATCGCTGGAGCAAATTATTTCTCTGTTATATTTTCGTCCCTGGGATTAAATTGTTGTTCTCACTCTTACATTAAGGTTTTCTTTTTATATATATACATACCTATTATATATTCTTCTTTTATGTAATTTAATAATCTGGAAATGTAATCCTCATGTGTGTATATATATATATATATATATATATATATATATATATATATATATATATATATATATATATATATATATATATATATATATATATATATATATATATATATAATTTATTTCAAATGTTAAAATTTATTAAATGTTGCAAGGCAAATATAAATTAGCAACGACATGGTATTCGAAAATTATTTCGAATGAATAACGGATGGCATGCAGGGGCGACAGTTATTGTAACCGCCGGGGGCAGTGGTACCCTCCACTACCCCTGCGGTCACTGTCACGACAGTGGCCGTAGGGGGAGTGGAGGGGCTCGCGGTGTCCCCTCAACCCTGCGAGCCTACGCATGCAGGACCGCAGGGGTGATGGGATCCGTGGTCCCCACCCCCCCTATTTACTATTAAAACAAACAATTCGCTCATTTTATTTTTATAGTTAGTTTTTTATTAAATTTATTCCTTTTAAATTGCAATTTGGAATTTTAGTAATAACTTTGGGTTAAATTTTAAGTAATTGCTAATAATTGCTTTAGTTAAAATTTAAGTTAATAAAATTAGGATTATTGTGTAAAAGATTTGAAATTTAAAATTTTTGTCTCAATCCCTTTGAGGATTTATTGGATTACTTGATTGATGATTTTAGGCTCACTTAAAAACAAATAAGTCTTATTATTATGATTTGATCCAAAATTTCCAAAAGTATAAACTAATTGCTCATTTGGAACTAGTAACTCTATAATTAAATATTCTCACGATAGAAGTAAACATTGCTTAATTTTGTATGTAAATGACACTATTTTTGCATCATGCGTATTGCTTATATATTAAATTACATTCAATGATGAGCAAGTTACATTTCCATTATCTTCATGCAAGTTACATGTTTTTTTCATAATTGTCATTATCATACCATTATATATTAATTAGTTTAGTTGTAGAAGAATGGTATTTCTTTTTATCAAATGGTACTTGGTTGCCATCGAAGTAGTTAAACTTCACAATGTCTAATTATGTACATTCATTTCGTGATTAATTTCAAGCATGATGATTTCATAGCTTCTTAGTTAGAAAACTAAACAAAGGAAGTTGGAAAACCAAAACCTAGCAGCGTTCGGTATATACAGTGCCTCTGGGTCACACTTACGGGTAATGCCGCCGTGTTGAACTACTGCACTTAACACCTAATAAAGCTGCATCAACGACGTTTGTGGCATCATCCCTATAAATCGTCGAGGAGTAATAAGGGACACTTGGAAGTTAAAATCCAAGGGGCGGGTAATTCCTCTTGGATCGATAATCTAACAAGATAATCCTTAAATGATTTTACATCCGTTGAGTTAAACCATAGTAAACCCCCTTTAGGGTTGATTAAGTAAAATGCTTTTATGAAATTGATTTAATCTTGAAGAGATATTGGTGATTGATAATTTGGTCAAGTGTGACGCTTATGATAGGTGTTAGGATGTAGTTGTTTTAGGTCACAAACAATAGGCCATCTTGAGCCTTTTATTAAGCGCTACCACTGTGGATAGCAACTGCAGAGAAACTGTGTGGGACATTGACTCTAGAAAGGGTTGCGTACCCACTAATCGGTTTACATCAAACCATAGAATAGAAAATAGAACTACATACTTTACGCCTTGATCCGGTGCTGAAACGGGTATGTAGGCAGTCTTGGGACGAAGTTGACCCTAGTAATCAGGCGTTCGTGGGTGGGGTCTAGGCTTGGTAAGAAGGAGGATTGAGTAAGAATCCTAATTTGAAAGATAATTAAAATGAAAAAAAAGTAATTCAATGCATACTTGGAAGGAATCCCATATGGATTCGCTTGATTTCCCGAGGCTTTAAGCCAAATTCCGAGGCGAAATTCAAGCTTGTATAATGTTATGAACAATTACTCCTAAGGACGGCGACCTCGATGCACTTCTGTTAGAAGATTGTAGTACTTAGTGAGTGGCTCAGGACCCGAATGGTCCCGATGAGTCTAAGTCTCTAGCCAGAGCACCTCCTATCTCGATTGGATAGATGCCTACCTCGTATGGGTAGATGCCTATCCCGTATTGGATAGAGGAAATCTTATGTCCCGTATGGACAGATGCCTAACCCGTATGGTTAGATGCTCATCCCGGATGGATGAATGCCTAATCCAAATGGATGGATGCCCAGAGTATGCGATTGAATCAAACACAAATGATTAAATTAAACAAAAAAAAAGAAAGGTCAAATTTGTTGAGTTAATTTCTGGTGGGTTATTACATATTATCTTTCTCCAAAGCAGTGCTTGATGATGATGCATAATGAGGACCGTGTACAAAAATTATTGTTATCTATCCACCATCATTGCATTTGTCAACAAAGGTGCAATGCGGACCATGGAAAAGCCTATTTTCTTCATCATCTATCTACATTTGGTTAAATTATTCTCTCCATATTTCTCCTTCATTTTGTTTCTCTCCTCTCTCTATCTTGTTCTGACATATAAAAATGTAATAAATAATAAATTAACATGTTAATGTAAATTTATTAGATGATAGTGTGTAGTTATTTATTAGTTATGGGTTAGTTGATAGCTAATGGTTTGGGTAGTTAAAAGGAAGAAAGGCTTTATAAAGCCATAAAATGTAATGATGTAAATGTTGAAGATGAATAAATAATTTGTTGATATGAACCTTGTGCTCTTTATTTCCCATTTTTATTATACTTGTCAATTAGTTTGTATTACCTCATGGACCCTCTCAAAGGTATAATAGTAGGGATCTATATATTTTTCTTCTAAACTCTAGGAATTTGAACCTTCTTCTTTAGACACATCATCTCCAAATTGTTGTTCTTCCCCTTGTGCATATTCCTATTTCTCTATTTTGATTTCAAATATATGGTTTTCTTTTGGTTGCACTTGATCCAAATTATTCCTTAAAAATATTTTTCTAGAGTATACCATTTTCAAGGTCAGAGTATTCCAAAGCTTATAATCTTTAACATCATTTTCATAACCAATAAAATATATTTGTTAGATTTGAATATGAACTAGAACATTTTCCTTAGGCGTGATGAAAATAAATTTGCAACCAAAAACTCTAATGTATAGAATAGATGATTTCTTATCTATCCACACTTCATACAGTGTTTTATCAACTTAAACAAGACATGGAGATTTATTTAATAAAATAAAAAGTAGTAAACAAAGCCTCAACCCAAAAATAACTTATTCGACTAAATACCACTTAAGATTCTTTTGACTCTATCTATTTATGTTATTTTCATTTCTTATGTGGTGTAATTTTATTATAGCATATACTGAGTTTTTATCTACCTTATAATACTTGCATGTCTACAAAAACCATCAAATTATCTAGTACAATATTCCTCATAATCTAATCAAGTAATACTTTTTTTTTTGATCCATTTGATTTTCAACAATAACTTTAAAATATTTAAATTTGCTAAAAGCTTTATTATGCCTTATAAAATAAATACAAGTATAATGGGAGTATTCATAATAAAGGAAATATAGTAATGATTTTTTCTAATTGAAGCAATATCCACAATCTAGTGATATACTAAATAAACTTTATTTTCTTTACCAAACATGCAATACTCACAAAATCAAGAAACCATAAAAAAGAACCTCATAATCCACCATCTAACTGCTCCAATACATAGACAAGTTAGCAACAATAAACAATCAAGTGGTATTTTAAATCACAAGCAATAGCAAAAAATTGACACACATGGTCATGGTCAAACGTCTTAGAATAGTATGTAACTCCTCTTATGACCTTCTTACACATCAAAGATGTCATAGATTCTATCATAATAATCAAATAAAGCAAGTGTCATGCCCACTTTTTCTTAGGTGAACATAACACAAACACTTCAAATTTTTTTAAACAAAAAACTTGACTAATAATCATCAAGTGAAAATAATTTAACCGATTCCTAATAAATCATCATCATCATGTACAACTAAATAATTTCTATCACCAAACATTTATTTGACTAGAGCAATATGTAATGCCCCGCCAGGAACCCTAAAGGATAGCAACACAAGAAGGCAACTAAAAGGCGCAATAAAATTTTTTTTTGAGATTAAGGGAAAAATAATCATAACCTTGCTCAATAATTAACATAAGCGGAAGACTAACATTACATCCTAAAGGGTTACCAACGAAGATTACTTCAAAATAAAAACCACATCACAATATTAATCCAATCTTCCATTTAAATTTAGGAAAGCCAATAACGATAAAATAATTCATATTCATAAATTGATCTTCAAAAGATAGGCTTACAGAATTACAACATACATACTTCCAAGAATTCATTTATACAAATAGGAAAGGTAACTGAAACAATATACATCCCAAGACTTAAATTACAATATTCCATAAAATTACATGGCTTCCATAGAACAATAAATTACAATTTTTACAAGTTGCTGATACAATGACCACACGGCCTCAAAGTACGAAATCAAGAATATAAGTGCTACAAGAAGCACGAACCAAGATGCACCGGCGAAGCCAATCCTCGCGTGAAGGTAGGAACAAGGCATCCGATGGGAAGTGGCACTACCACCCGACCATGTGATCCCAAAATGGAACCACCCCACCGTGCTAGGAGATAGCAGACGACCCTCAAGCAAGCAAGAAAAGAACAACAGTACACATGACTCCGCAGTACACAAGTGACTCGACTCACAAAACACTAGCGACCCTAGAGAGAGAGTGTCATCACATGGCTTAACATGGTTACCCTAGGAAGGTCTCCATAGGTCCCGGCCCCCATCATGGGTTATCCTGGTAACCTCTCCCGAACCCCCGGCTCCATCTAAGCATCATGCGGACCCTACCATCCTTTCGTGAAGACAAGGTGGTAGGTTTGCCATTCCAGGCCTTCCCAAACACCCTGAGCCTATACAAGCACTCAACCGTGTACGGGGTGTATTATCTTAATTAAATTAATAACTACCCACCCCCTAAACAATTATTAGGTTATCACTTAATAGCTGACTCTCGAGGGGTTATCCTGCCATCCACTTCGGGTGCGGCCCCCGCCCGAAAGCCACTCTCTCTACTAGGTCACTAACTGGATAGGGCTAACTATGAGAACTCTATGGTGGACTACAACCATAAATTATCCAGACATGACGCAGGTGTAGGACTCACAGTCACAAACCCAGAGTTAACCATAAGGGACATATCACATAAAAGCCCACTTCCTCCAGGTTTGAACAACGACACCTGACCAAGGGCAAACATCGACAACATATTGACCATTTTAAACATAATGCGACGACCTTAAAATGACTAGACTGCAATGATAAAACACTACAAACAATCTTTCTTTGAGCAGTCAACATTTAAATCAATTTGAACAAATGTATACAAGCTATTATAAAATAATTCCAAAATAACATCTATTTGACGAATACAATCCTCATACAACTATTTTATAATACTTGGATAACAAACACCAATATTAAATTTAGTCCGACTTTCTTTAATATCAACATTACTACTAACCTCTAAATCATTTGATTTATTTTCACGATACCAGGCAAATATCCTCATTACTAAAATCGAAAAATTATTAAATAGGCTCAACATCGTTACATACTACAATTAAACATATTATTATTATTATTTAATATTAAATAACAACATATTGTTATTATTGTTTAAATAACAATATATCATTACTTAACATTAAACACAAAATTAACACTTATTGAATTCATTTAAACCACTTAACAACATTATAATATTATTTCCTTGATTTAAAACTTTTAAAAAAAAATATTAAAAAAAAACAGTTTTTAACACATACTACGTGGGGCCCCCAAGCACCCACGGCAGCAAGGCTGCTTTTCCCAGACTGGGGAATGCAGCGCTTGCTGCATCCTCAGTCTGGGGAAAGCAGCGCTTGCTGCTAACCCCAAACTGGGGAAACTGCAAGCGAGCGCGAGGAAAGGGAGGGGTGCGTGGCTGGGTCGAGCCCAGCTCCCCGCCACCGCCTCCCAATGAATTTAATTTCGGACTTAATCAAAAAAATTTTTTTTGTTTAAATTAACAGTTTAAAACTCGTTTTTAAAAAACGACAGAGGTTAAAAAAAAAGAAACAAAAACTCATGACACAGAGGCAAATATCTCTGTTAAACAAACATTTAAAAATCAATTTTCCAGTCACAACATTCAACCAAACAAAAACAATTAAAAACCAATTTTTCCAGTCACTAAAATGGCTGATCTTTTTTTTTCTTTTACCAGCAATAACCAAATCCTCTGAGACAAAACAGGGGGAATAAAATTTCATCCAACACAACCCAGTTGGCTTTAAAAATTTAATAAAATGAGAATACTCTTAATCTCCAAACCCCAATTGAATTCATTTGCTCCCAATCAAGCATGAACAAGGAAATTTGATTCATAACCATTATTTTTAAAACTGGAAATTTTTAGGGAAAAAGATTTTATGAATGCTTGGCAAAATTTTGCCAGCATAACACTACCAAAATCCATCAAATTTCTAATTACAAACAGCATGATAAACTAAGAAATTTCTTGCATAGCAAAGATGAGACATTAAGAATTCAGTTAAGGAAGCTTCATGGGAGAAATTAAGTTTAAATTTGATAACCAAAATAGTTGAATTCTTCCTCCAAACCCATAACAAGCAAACACTTCAAGATTATAAAACAACTAACAGCAAGAGGAAGGAAAGCCATGATTTTTTTGTTGCAATAAGCAAGGATTCAACCAACCTTTGATCTCCAAGCAAGAATCCCAACTGGTTCACACCCAAATCCTCCCTTCAAGCCAATTTTCCAAAATTCCTTTCTCCTCCTCCAAAATAAGCATAACCCCCAAAATCTCCTCCAAAATGGCTTAGAAGAAAAATCTCTTAACCTAATTTTCTAGGTTGCCCAAAATTTCTATTAAAAAAAATATTAAAATTCCCCATTGACTTTCTTTTCTTTTTCTATTTTTCTTTTTTTTTTCAAATTTCTCAAAACAATAAATGAAAAATTCTCTTTTTTGAAAATTACATTTTCATAAGTATCAACTTAATCAATTTTTTCTTTACTAAATAAGAAAGCAATGAGTTAACTTAATTGAATATATTTAAAAGCAATTAACTAATCTATTCCATTTCTTTCGTTGGATCTAAACACGATTTCTTTTCCAATAAGCAACTAACAGTTAAAATTTAATAACTAATCAATTTCGCTTGATTCAAAACATAAGGCATAATAAGGAATGAATCGCTCAAGTCAACAATAATGACAACTTAAACTTAAATAATTAACCGAACCACCAAAGCACGCAAATCGAGGAAAAGTAAAAAGACTCGAAATTCAGACAAAGGGGATGAACGACCGACTGATGGCACCCACAATAACAGACTGAGGTAATGACTAGGGTCAAAAGCTATCTCCTCCACTCCCATCGGACATATAAGGCACGCTCAGACCTGTGAAGCCAGGTGGAGACGATACCCCGTACCTACCCGGTACTTGTACCTGCAATATCCTGCATCACCGAAGCACACATACATGCATATAGATATAGAATACACGGCACGCACACCGATGAAGGAGAATCGCGACGTTCCCTGTCTCATCGAAACGAGTGAAGGAAAATCGTCCCCTTGCATCCAATACAATAGCAAACACGCAACATATATATGACACATCAACTAGATAAAGTAAAATGTCAGTACGAGCAATAATCCACGAAACACTAGAAATCTCCAATACTGAAATACTGAAAGTAACTCATGCATCCAATATCCAGATAAACATGATATAATATCAAATATGTCTGCAAAATGACGAGCAATCAAGTGCCAACTGAAAAGTAAACTGTAACACAAAATCAGTCTAATAAGTCCGATCAAAACGGGGTACTACATTCTCCCCCACAAAACTAGGCTTACTCCTGGAAGCCTAAAACAGATAAGGATAGAGCTCTCTCATCTTCGCTGCATCCTCCCATGTCGCCGAGGTCTCATCATTTGGGTCCCATAGGACCCTTACCTGGTCGATGGTGCGTCCCCTGAGGGTCAAATCCCGACGCTGAAGAATGCGCACGGGCTCCATAGAAAGCTGCCCGTCCTCGACCTGCAAAGCGTTCCAATCAAGAACATGAGTCACATCTGGGTGATAAGGCCGAAGAACTGAAACATGAAAGACATCGTGGATGCGGGATAGACTCGGTGGCAAAGCAAGACGGTAGGCAACAGGTCCTATCCTCTCAAGGATCTCAAACGGGCCAACAAAACGAGGCGCCAACTTAGAACCCTTTCCATAACGGATCGGACTCTTACGCGGACACACTCTCAAGAATACACGGTCGCCAACAGAAAACTGACGATCTACCCTGTGAGCATCTGCATACTTCTTCTGCCTATCCTGTGCAGCTACCAAATGCTCACGAATCCGCTCTACCTGATGCTCCATCTCTCGAAGGATATCCGGGCCTATGAGCACCCTGTCCTCTAACCGATCCCAACTCAACGGAGTACGGCAAGGACGACCATACAAAGCCTGAAAGGGTGACATACCTATGGAGCTATGATATCCGTTGTTATAAGCAAACTCCACAAGATAAATATAATCCTCCCAACGCGACTGCTGGTCCATAACATACATGCGAAGCATGTCCTCTAAAACCTGATTCACACGCTCAGTCTGACCATCCGTCTCTGGGTGATAAGCTGAACTGAAGTTCAACTGAGTTCCCAAAGCATGCTGAAGTGAGGTCCACAATGCTGAGGTAAAGACTGGATCTCTATCAGAGATTATCCGCCTCGGAATCCCATGCAATCTCACCACATCTTCCAAGAAGACACGAGCCACCACTGCTGCTGTATAGGAAGCTCGGATAGGAACAAAATGAGCAACCTTCGTCAATCTGTCAACAATGACCATGATGGCATCATGACGACGTGAAGAAACAGGCAACCCAACAATGAAATCCATGGAAATGATGTCCCATTTCCAATCCGGTACTAAATTAGGCTGTAAAAGCCCTGCTGGGTGCTGATGCTCCGCCTTCACTCGCTGACATTCCAAACACTTCGACACAAAATCGGCAATGTCACGCTTCATACCAGCCCAATGATAAATCTGTCTAAGATCTGCATGCATCTTCTTGACACCTGGGTGTGCCGAATAAGGTGCACGATGGGCCTCAGTCATGATCAAAGTGCGAAGACCCTCCAAAGGAGGTACATAGATCCGACCAAGATGACGTAGAATGCCATCCGCCTCAAGACTATACCCAGCAAATCTACCCTCTACGGGCCTTCCGGACTCCAACACGGCTCTAACATCCTGATACCAAGAGTCCTGAGGAAGAACTCCAAGAATTCTCTGTCTCAAGTCCACTCCAAGGGACAAAGCTGAAACTTCATGCCGCCTACGACTCAAGGCATCAGCCACTACATTCTCCTTCCCCTGAATATATCGAACCTCAAAATCATACTCGCAGAGGAATTCCATCCACCTTCGTTGTCGAGCATTCAAGTTCGGCTGCGTGAAGATATATTGCAAACTGCGGTGATCACTATGCAGCTCAAACCGACGCCCTAACAGAAAGTGACGCCACCTAACCAACGCATGCACTACAGCTGCCAACTCCAAATCATGAACTGGATAGTTCAACTCGTGGTCCTTGAGTTTGCGAGACTCATAGGCAACCACACGTCCATCCTGCATAAGCACCGCACCTATACCTTCTAAAGAGGCATCTGTGCATACCATAAACTCTCTGGATGGATCAGGGACTGCCAAAATCGGAGCACTGACAAGGAGTTCCTTCAAGGCACGAAACGCTGACTCACACTGCTCTGACCAAACAAACTTCTTCCCTTTCCTCTGAAGAGAAGTAATCGGGTGACCTATGCGGGAAAAATCCTTAACAAAGCGGCGGTAATATCCGGCCAATCCCATAAAGCTCCGAACCTCTGAAACATTGGTCGGCGCTGGCCAATCCACGATGGCTTGGATCTTTGAAGGATCCACAGATACACCCTCTCCTGAAACCACATGACCAAGATATTTCACCTCAGTCTGGAAGAAATCACACTTCGCCAAATTGGCATAAAGCTGATTCTCCCTCAAACACTGCAAAACTAGACGCAAGTGACCCTCATGCTCTTCCATAGATCTGGAATAAATCAATATATCATCCAAGAACACAAGGACAAAATGATCCAGGTATGCACGGAAAACCCCATTCATGAGGCACATGAAAACTGAAGGCGCGTTTGTCAACCCAAATGGTACTACTGTGAACTCATAGTGACCATAACGAGTGCGAAACGCTGTCTTATGAATGTCTGCATCATGAATGCGCAACTGATGGTACCCGGATTTCAGATCAATCTTAGAGAACACCATGGCTCCCTTCACCTGATCGAAAAGATCGTCAATACGAGGCAATGGATATCGATTCCGGATGGTTACCTTATTCAGCTGTCGGTAATCAATGCATAACCGAAGAGAACCATCTTTCTTCTTTACGAAGATAACAGGCGCACCCCAAGGAGAGACACTAGGACGAATGAATCCCTTGGCCAACAATTCTTCCACCTGCAACTTCAACTCACTCAACTCCTGAGTAGTCATCCGATATGGAGCTCTCGAAATAGGTTCTGCACCAGGAACCAAATCAATGCGGAAATCTATGTCTCGCTTCGGAGGCATACCAGGAATCTCCAAAGGAAACACATCAGCAAACTCTCGAAGAATAGGGTGACCATCAAGAGCGATTTCTCGACTCTCTCCCTCATCCATATCCTCAAGAGTTACTGCAAAAAGCTGACATCCTCTACGCATACACCGCTTAAGTTGCATAGCGGAAATCATACGTAAGGATATCGATCTCTGAACTCCAACGATCCCCACTTTCCTGCCATGGTCATCTAAACACTCTACTGTCTTCTGACGACAGTCCACATGAGCACTGTGGGATGATAACCAATCCATCCCCAACACTACTCCATAGGATCCCAAAGGAATGACACGAAGGTCAACAGAAGTCACAAAGGGACCTAGATCCAACTCACAACTAGGAACAAAGGCATCTACGACCACGCGCACCCCGGTAGCCAACTCTACCTGCCACCTATCCGCCTGCTTAGCAGACGTGAGTCCACACCGCTCCACAATGGATGAAGAAATAAAAGAATCCGATGCACCGGAGTCAAAAAGCACTGAGATAGGGATACCGCACAACACACCTGCGGCCTCAATAACTGTCCCCTGATGCTCAGCCTGGCGGTTATCAACCGCCGCAAACACTCTGTGGGTCCTACCGGCATCCCCTACTGTAGGCTCTGATGCAACTGGCCCCTGATTCCCTGTCTGGTGGATACGCTGAGGACACTGCACGGCTATATGACCATACTGCCCACAAGAGTAGCAAGCTCCTCTACCAGGTCCTCTACCTCCAGTCGGCCCACTGGACTGCTGAAAGCTTCCCCTACTAGGGGCCTGTGATGCACTCTGAGAAGACTGTCCTGGAAAACCCTGTTTGCTTCTCCGCCAGTTCCTGTTTCTTCTATGAGGAGGGTTGCCACCCTGCTGGCCCTGAGACTGTTTCGGTTTCTGCTGCTGCGGTTGCTGTTGCGGCTGCTGCTGCTGTCCACCCTTAGCGGGTGCCTGAGGAGTCCTGAATGGTGCCGCTGACTGGGACTGATTCCCACGAGCTCTGTTCCCACTGGAAGGAACACTCCCTATCTGAACTCCTGCCTGTCCACCATGCGCACGGATGAGATTCTGCTCAACCAATCTGGCTTTCACCACCGCTGCCTCCACTGAAACTGGCTCAAAAACTCTAACCCCTCCACTAATGCGGTCGTTAAGACCTCTCAAGAAATGCTGTACGAGCATAGCCTCATCGTTGCCAATCCCGGCATACTGCTTCAGCTCATAGAATCTATGCTCGAACTGGTCAACTGACATACCAAACTGTCGCAAAGAATAGAACTCATCTGCCCGAGTCTGTCTCCACTGCGGTGAAAGAAACCGCGCTCTGAACCTCTCTAAGAAGATCTCCCAAGAAACAGTATTGATATTCAGACCAATCTTCTCTTCCTCTAACTTCCACCATATAGAAGCAAAATCATCGAGACGCATGATCGCACATCTCGCTCGGGTGTTGCTACTGTATGGAAACATAGCGAAACACCTATCCAAACTAATCAACCAAGTCTCTGCCTCGAGACCTGTGCCTCGGCCATCGAAGAAAGGAGGGTTGGTCCTCAAAAGATCCTTGATGTGACTCGAGGGAGCTGAATCATGACCAACAGGAACCTCTCTCCTCCTAGGAGACCTCTCTCTCTCTCTCTCCTCTGAAACATGCTGATACGACTCCCCAACCTGAGCATGGATGGGCTGCTCAACTTCAGGCCTGGGGCCTAGCCTAGCTAGAACTTCCTGAAACATCTGCCTCAGCTCTTCCCTTTCGGGAACCGGCTCTTCCACATGTGGTAACTCCTGATGCACTGACTGTTCCTGATCCACACTCACATGAGTAGGAGGTGGTGAAGGACTATGGCGGTCTGAACCTCGGCCCCGTCTCCCACCTCTACCTCTATTGCGGCCACCGACACGGCCAACACCCCTAGCTTTCCTAACCATGACCAAAACTGCAAAAGAGAAAACGGTTCAGATCAATGACAAGGATATAGCAAGGGAAATCCAAACACTAAGATCTACACACGAGGTCAAACTGAATGGGCTCACTACAATCCCAGAGTACCCAATGTTGAAACTTGGCTCTGATACCAAATGTAATGCCCCGCCAGGAACCCTAAAGGATAGCAACACAAGAAGGCAACTAAAAGGCGCAATAAAATTTTTTTTTGAGATTAAGGGAAAAATAATCATAACCTTGCTCAATAATTAACATAAGCGGAAGACTAACATTACATCCTAAAGGGTTACCAACGAAGATTACTTCAAAATAAAAACCACATCACAATATTAATCCAATCTTCCATTTAAATTTAGGAAAGCCAATAACGATAAAATAATTCATATTCATAAATTGATCTTCAAAAGATAGGCTTACAGAATTACAACATACATACTTCCAAGAATTCATTTATACAAATAGGAAAGGTAACTGAAACAATATACATCCCAAGACTTAAATTACAATATTCCATAAAATTACATGGCTTCCATAGAACAATAAATTGCAATTTTTACAAGTTGCTGATACAATGACCACACGGCCTCAAAGTACGAAATCAAGAATATAAGTGCTACAAGAAGCACGAACCAAGATGCACCGGCGAAGCCAATCCTCGCGTGAAGGTAGGAACAAGGCATCCGATGGGAAGTGGCACTACCACCCGACCATGTGATCCCAAAATGGAACCACCCCACCGTGCTAGGAGATAGCAGACGACCCTCAAGCAAGCAAGAAAAGAACAACAGTACACATGACTCCGCAGTACACAAGTGACTCGACTCACAAAACACTAGCGACCCTAGAGAGAGAGTGTCATCACATGGCTTAACATGGTTACCCTAGGAAGGTCTCCATAGGTCCCGGCCCCCATCATGGGTTATCCTGGTAACCTCTCCCGAACCCCCGGCTCCATCTAAGCATCATGCGGACCCTACCATCCTTTCGTGAAGACAAGGTGGTAGGTTTGCCATTCCAGGCCTTCCCAAACACCCTGAGCCTATACAAGCACTCAACCGTGTACGGGGTGTATTATCTTAATTAAATTAATAACTACCCACCCCCTAAACAATTATTAGGTTATCACTTAATAGCTGACTCTCGAGGGGTTATCCTGCCATCCACTTCGGGTGCGGCCCCCGCCCGAAAGCCACTCTCTCTACTAGGTCACTAACTGGATAGGGCTAACTATGAGAACTCTATGGTGGACTACAACCATAAATTATCCAGACATGACGCAGGTGTAGGACTCACAGTCACAAACCCAGAGTTAACCATAAGGGACATATCACATAAAAGCCCACTTCCTCCAGGTTTGAACAACGACACCTGACCAAGGGCAAACATCGACAACATATTGACCATTTTAAACATAATGCGACGACCTTAAAACGACTAGACTGCAATGATAAAACACTACAAACAATCTTTCTTTGAGCAGTCAACATTTAAATCAATTTGAACAAATGTATACAAGCTATTATAAAATAATTCCAAAATAACATCTATTTGACGAATACAATCCTCATACAACTATTTTATAATACTTGGATAACAAACACCAATATTAAATTTAGTCCGACTTTCTTTAATATCAACATTACTACTAACCTCTAAATCATTTGATTTATTTTCACGATACCAGGCAAATATCCTCATTACTAAAATCGAAAAATTATTAAATAGGCTCAACATCGTTACATACTACAATTAAACATATTATTATTATTATTTAATATTAAATAACAACATATTGTTATTATTGTTTAAATAACAATATATCATTACTTAACATTAAACACAAAATTAACACTTATTGAATTCATTTAAACCACTTAACAACATTATAATATTATTTCCTTGATTTAAAACTTTTAAAAAAAAATATTAAAAAAAAACAGTTTTTAACACATACTACGTGGGGCCCCCAAGCACCCACGGCAGCAAGGCTGCTTTTCCCAGACTGGGGAATGCAGCGCTTGCTGCATCCTCAGTCTGGGGAAAGCAGCGCTTGCTGCTAACCCCAAACTGGGGAAACTGCAAGCGAGCGCGAGGAAAGGGAGGGGTGCGTGGCTGGGTCGAGCCCAGCTCCCCGCCACCGCCTCCCAATGAATTTAATTTCGGACTTAATCAAAAAAATTTTTTTTGTTTAAATTAACAGTTTAAAACTCGTTTTTAAAAAACGACAGAGGTTAAAAAAAAAGAAACAAAAACTCATGACACAGAGGCAAATATCTCTGTTAAACAAACATTTAAAAATCAATTTTCCAGTCACAACATTCAACCAAACAAAAACAATTAAAAACCAATTTTTCCAGTCACTAAAATGGCTGATCTTTTTTTTTCTTTTACCAGCAATAACCAAATCCTCTGAGACAAAACAGGGGGAATAAAATTTCATCCAACACAACCCAGTTGGCTTTAAAAATTTAATAAAATGAGAATACTCTTAATCTCCAAACCCCAATTGAATTCATTTGCTCCCAATCAAGCATGAACAAGGAAATTTGATTCATAACCATTATTTTTAAAACTGGAAATTTTTAGGGAAAAAGATTTTATGAATGCTTGGCAAAATTTTGCCAGCATAACACTACCAAAATCCATCAAATTTCTAATTACAAACAGCATGATAAACTAAGAAATTTCTTGCATAGCAAAGATGAGACATTAAGAATTCAGTTAAGGAAGCTTCATGGGAGAAATTAAGTTTAAATTTGATAACCAAAATAGTTGAATTCTTCCTCCAAACCCATAACAAGCAAACACTTCAAGATTATAAAACAACTAACAGCAAGAGGAAGGAAAGCCATGATTTTTTTGTTGCAATAAGCAAGGATTCAACCAACCTTTGATCTCCAAGCAAGAATCCCAACTGGTTCACACCCAAATCCTCCCTTCAAGCCAATTTTCCAAAATTCCTTTCTCCTCCTCCAAAATAAGCATAACCCCCAAAATCTCCTCCAAAATGGCTTAGAAGAAAAATCTCTTAACCTAATTTTCTAGGTTGCCCAAAATTTCTATTAAAAAAAATATTAAAATTCCCCATTGACTTTCTTTTCTTTTTCTATTTTTCTTTTTTTTTTCAAATTTCTCAAAACAATAAATGAAAAATTCTCTTTTTTGAAAATTACATTTTCATAAGTATCAACTTAATCAATTTTTTCTTTACTAAATAAGAAAGCAATGAGTTAACTTAATTGAATATATTTAAAAGCAATTAACTAATCTATTCCATTTCTTTCGTTGGATCTAAACACGATTTCTTTTCCAATAAGCAACTAAGAGTTAAAATTTAATAACTAATCAATTTCGCTTGATTCAAAACATAAGGCATAATAAGGAATGAATCGCTCAAGTCAACAATAATGACAACTTAAACTTAAATAATTAACCGAACCACCAAAGCACGCAAATCGAGGAAAAGTAAAAAGACTCGAAATTCAGACAAAGGGGATGAACGACCGACTGATGGCACCCACAATAACAGACTGAGGTAATGACTAGGGTCAAAAGCTATCTCCTCCACTCCCATCGGACATATAAGGCACGCTCAGACCTGTGAAGCCAGGTGGAGACGATACCCCGTACCTACCCGGTACTTGTACCTGCAATATCCTGCATCACCGAAGCACACATACATGCATATAGATATAGAATACACGGCACGCACACCGATGAAGGAGAATCGCGACGTTCCCTGTCTCATCGAAACGAGTGAAGGAAAATCGTCCCCTTGCATCCAATACAATAGCAAACACGCAACATATATATGACACATCAACTAGATAAAGTAAAATGTCAGTACGAGCAATAATCCACGAAACACTAGAAATCTCCAATACTGAAATACTGAAAGTAACTCATGCATCCAATATCCAGATAAACATGATATAATATCAAATATGTCTGCAAAATGACGAGCAATCAAGTGCCAACTGAAAAGTAAACTGTAACACAAAATCAGTCTAATAAGTCCGATCAAAACGGGGTACTACATTCTCCCCCACAAAACTAGGCTTACTCCTGGAAGCCTAAAACAGATAAGGATAGAGCTCTCTCATCTTCGCTGCATCCTCCCATGTCGCCGAGGTCTCATCATTTGGGTCCCATAGGACCCTTACCTGGTCGATGGTGCGTCCCCTGAGGGTCAAATCCCGACGCTGAAGAATGCGCACGGGCTCCATAGAAAGCTGCCTGTCCTCGACCTGCAAAGCGTTCCAATCAAGAACATGAGTCACATCTGGGTGATAAGGCCGAAGAACTGAAACATGAAAGACATCGTGGATGCGGGATAGACTCGGTGGCAAAGCAAGACGGTAGGCAACAGGTCCTATCCTCTCAAGGATCTCAAACGGGCCAACAAAACGAGGCGCCAACTTAGAACCCTTTCCATAACGGATCGGACTCTTACGCGGACACACTCTCAAGAATACACGGTCGCCAACAGAAAACTGACGATCTACCCTGTGAGCATCTGCATACTTCTTCTGCCTATCCTGTGCAGCTACCAAATGCTCACGAATCCGCTCTACCTGATGCTCCATCTCTCGAAGGATATCCGGGCCTATGAGCACCCTGTCCTCTAACCGATCCCAACTCAACGGAGTACGGCAAGGACGACCATACAAAGCCTGAAAGGGTGACATACCTATGGAGCTATGATATCCGTTGTTATAAGCAAACTCCACAAGATAAATATAATCCTCCCAACGCGACTGCTGGTCCATAACATACATGCGAAGCATGTCCTCTAAAACCTGATTCACACGCTCAGTCTGACCATCCGTCTCTGGGTGATAAGCTGAACTGAAGTTCAACTGAGTTCCCAAAGCATGCTGAAGTGAGGTCCACAATGCTGAGGTAAAGACTGGATCTCTATCAGAGATTATCCGCCTCGGAATCCCATGCAATCTCACCACATCTTCCAAGAAGACACGAGCCACCACTGCTGCTGTATAGGAAGCTCGGATAGGAACAAAATGAGCAACCTTCGTCAATCTGTCAACAATGACCATGATGGCATCATGACGACGTGAAGAAACAGGCAACCCAACAATGAAATCCATGGAAATGATGTCCCATTTCCAATCCGGTACTAAATTAGGCTGTAAAAGCCCTGCTGGGTGCTGATGCTCCGCCTTCACTCGCTGACATTCCAAACACTTCGACACAAAATCGGCAATGTCACGCTTCATACCAGCCCAATGATAAATCTGTCTAAGATCTGCATGCATCTTCTTGACACCTGGGTGTGCCGAATAAGGTGCACGATGGGCCTCAGTCATGATCAAAGTGCGAAGACCCTCCAAAGGAGGTACATAGATCCGACCAAGATGACGTAGAATGCCATCCGCCTCAAGACTATACCCAGCAAATCTACCCTCTACGGGCCTTCCGGACTCCAACACGGCTCTAACATCCTGATACCAAGAGTCCTGAGGAAGAACTCCAAGAATTCTCTGTCTCAAGTCCACTCCAAGGGACAAAGCTGAAACTTCATGCCGCCTACGACTCAAGGCATCAGCCACTACATTCTCCTTCCCCTGAATATATCGAACCTCAAAATCATACTCGCAGAGGAATTCCATCCACCTTCGTTGTCGAGCATTCAAGTTCGGCTGCGTGAAGATATATTGCAAACTGCGGTGATCACTATGCAGCTCAAACCGACGCCCTAACAGAAAGTGACGCCACCTAACCAACGCATGCACTACAGCTGCCAACTCCAAATCATGAACTGGATAGTTCAACTCGTGGTCCTTGAGTTTGCGAGACTCATAGGCAACCACACGTCCATCCTGCATAAGCACCGCACCTATACCTTCTAAAGAGGCATCTGTGCATACCATAAACTCTCTGGATGGATCAGGGACTGCCAAAATCGGAGCACTGACAAGGAGTTCCTTCAAGGCACGAAACGCTGACTCACACTGCTCTGACCAAACAAACTTCTTCCCTTTCCTCTGAAGAGAAGTAATCGGGTGACCTATGCGGGAAAAATCCTTAACAAAGCGGCGGTAATATCCGGCCAATCCCATAAAGCTCCGAACCTCTGAAACATTGGTCGGCGCTGGCCAATCCACGATGGCTTGGATCTTTGAAGGATCCACAGATACACCCTCTCCTGAAACCACATGACCAAGATATTTCACCTCAGTCTGGAAGAAATCACACTTCGCCAAATTGGCATAAAGCTGATTCTCCCTCAAACACTGCAAAACTAGACGCAAGTGACCCTCATGCTCTTCCATAGATCTGGAATAAATCAATATATCATCCAAGAACACAAGGACAAAATGATCCAGGTATGCACGGAAAACCCCATTCATGAGGCACATGAAAACTGAAGGCGCGTTTGTCAACCCAAATGGTACTACTGTGAACTCATAGTGACCATAACGAGTGCGAAACGCTGTCTTATGAATGTCTGCATCATGAATGCGCAACTGATGGTACCCGGATTTCAGATCAATCTTAGAGAACACCATGGCTCCCTTCACCTGATCGAAAAGATCGTCAATACGAGGCAATGGATATCGATTCCGGATGGTTACCTTATTCAGCTGTCGGTAATCAATGCATAACCGAAGAGAACCATCTTTCTTCTTTACGAAGATAACAGGCGCACCCCAAGGAGAGACACTAGGACGAATGAATCCCTTGGCCAACAATTCTTCCACCTGCAACTTCAACTCACTCAACTCCTGAGTAGTCATCCGATATGGAGCTCTCGAAATAGGTTCTGCACCAGGAACCAAATCAATGCGGAAATCTATGTCTCGCTTCGGAGGCATACCAGGAATCTCCAAAGGAAACACATCAGCAAACTCTCGAAGAATAGGGTGACCATCAAGAGCGATTTCTCGACTCTCTCCCTCATCCATATCCTCAAGAGTTACTGCAAAAAGCTGACATCCTCTACGCATACACCGCTTAAGTTGCATAGCGGAAATCATACGTAAGGATATCGATCTCTGAACTCCAACGATCCCCACTTTCCTGCCATGGTCATCTAAACACTCTACTGTCTTCTGACGACAGTCCACATGAGCACTGTGGGATGATAACCAATCCATCCCCAACACTACTCCATAGGATCCCAAAGGAATGACACGAAGGTCAACAGAAGTCACAAAGGGACCTAGATCCAACTCACAACTAGGAACAAAGGCATCTACGACCACGCGCACCCCGGTAGCCAACTCTACCTGCCACCTATCCGCCTGCTTAGCAGACGTGAGTCCACACCGCTCCACAATGGATGAAGAAATAAAAGAATCCGATGCACCGGAGTCAAAAAGCACTGAGATAGGGATACCGCACAACACACCTGCGGCCTCAATAACTGTCCCCTGATGCTCAGCCTGGCGGTTATCAACCGCCGCAAACACTCTGTGGGTCCTACCGGCATCCCCTACTGTAGGCTCTGATGCAACTGGCCCCTGATTCCCTGTCTGGTGGATACGCTGAGGACACTGCACGGCTATATGACCATACTGCCCACAAGAGTAGCAAGCTCCTCTACCAGGTCCTCTACCTCCAGTCGGCCCACTGGACTGCTGAAAGCTTCCCCTACTAGGGGCCTGTGATGCACTCTGAGAAGACTGTCCTGGAAAACCCTGTTTGCTTCTCCGCCAGTTCCTGTTTCTTCTATGAGGAGGGTTGCCACCCTGCTGGCCCTGAGACTGTTTCGGTTTCTGCTGCTGCGGTTGCTGTTGCGGCTGCTGCTGCTGTCCACCCTTAGCGGGTGCCTGAGGAGTCCTGAATGGTGCCGCTGACTGGGACTGATTCCCACGAGCTCTGTTCCCACTGGAAGGAACACTCCCTATCTGAACTCCTGCCTGTCCACCATGCGCACGGATGAGATTCTGCTCAACCAATCTGGCTTTCACCACCGCTGCCTCCACTGAAACTGGCTCAAAAACTCTAACCCCTCCACTAATGCGGTCGTTAAGACCTCTCAAGAAATGCTGTACGAGCATAGCCTCATCGTTGCCAATCCCGGCATACTGCTTCAGCTCATAGAATCTATGCTCGAACTGGTCAACTGACATACCAAACTGTCGCAAAGAATAGAACTCATCTGCCCGAGTCTGTCTCCACTGCGGTGAAAGAAACCGCGCTCTGAACCTCTCTAAGAAGATCTCCCAAGAAACAGTATTGATATTCAGACCAATCTTCTCTTCCTCTAACTTCCACCATATAGAAGCAAAATCATCGAGACGCATGATCGCACATCTCGCTCGGGTGTTGCTACTGTATGGAAACATAGCGAAACACCTATCCAAACTAATCAACCAAGTCTCTGCCTCGAGACCTGTGCCTCGGCCATCGAAGAAAGGAGGGTTGGTCCTCAAAAGATCCTTGATGTGACTCGAGGGAGCTGAATCATGACCAACAGGAACCTCTCTCCTCCTAGGAGACCTCTCTCTCTCTCTCTCCTCTGAAACATGCTGATACGACTCCCCAACCTGAGCATGGATGGGCTGCTCAACTTCAGGCCTGGGGCCTAGCCTAGCTAGAACTTCCTGAAACATCTGCCTCAGCTCTTCCCTTTCGGGAACCGGCTCTTCCACATGTGGTAACTCCTGATGCACTGACTGTTCCTGATCCACACTCACATGAGTAGGAGGTGGTGAAGGACTATGGCGGTCTGAACCTCGGCCCCGTCTCCCACCTCTACCTCTATTGCGGCCATCGACACGGCCAACACCCCTAGCTTTCCTAACCATGACCAAAACTGCAAAAGAGAAAACGGTTCAGATCAATGACAAGGATATAGCAAGGGAAATCCAAACACTAAGATCTACACACGAGGTCAAACTGAATGGGCTCACTACAATCCCAGAGTACCCAATGTTGAAACTTGGCTCTGATACCAAATGTAATGCCCCGCCAGGAACCCTAAAGGATAGCAACACAAGAAGGCAACTAAAAGGCGCAATAAAATTTTTTTTTGAGATTAAGGGAAAAATAATCATAACCTTGCTCAATAATTAACATAAGCGGAAGACTAACATTACATCCTAAAGGGTTACCAACGAAGATTACTTCAAAATAAAAACCACATCACAATATTAATCCAATCTTCCATTTAAATTTAGGAAAGCCAATAACGATAAAATAATTCATATTCATAAATTGATCTTCAAAAGATAGGCTTACAGAATTACAACATACATACTTCCAAGAATTCATTTATACAAATAGGAAAGGTAACTGAAACAATATACATCCCAAGACTTAAATTACAATATTCCATAAAATTACATGGCTTCCATAGAACAATAAATTGCAATTTTTACAAGTTGCTGATACAATGACCACACGGCCTCAAAGTACGAAATCAAGAATATAAGTGCTACAAGAAGCACGAACCAAGATGCACCGGCGAAGCCAATCCTCGCGTGAAGGTAGGAACAAGGCATCCGATGGGAAGTGGCACTACCACCCGACCATGTGATCCCAAAATGGAACCACCCCACCGTGCTAGGAGATAGCAGACGACCCTCAAGCAAGCAAGAAAAGAACAACAGTACACATGACTCCGCAGTACACAAGTGACTCGACTCACAAAACACTAGCGACCCTAGAGAGAGAGTGTCATCACATGGCTTAACATGGTTACCCTAGGAAGGTCTCCATAGGTCCCGGCCCCCATCATGGGTTATCCTGGTAACCTCTCCCGAACCCCCGGCTCCATCTAAGCATCATGCGGACCCTACCATCCTTTCGTGAAGACAAGGTGGTAGGTTTGCCATTCCAGGCCTTCCCAAACACCCTGAGCCTATACAAGCACTCAACCGTGTACGGGGTGTATTATCTTAATTAAATTAATAACTACCCACCCCCTAAACAATTATTAGGTTATCACTTAATAGCTGACTCTCGAGGGGTTATCCTGCCATCCACTTCGGGTGCGGCCCCCGCCCGAAAGCCACTCTCTCTACTAGGTCACTAACTGGATAGGGCTAACTATGAGAACTCTATGGTGGACTACAACCATAAATTATCCAGACATGACGCAGGTGTAGGACTCACAGTCACAAACCCAGAGTTAACCATAAGGGACATATCACATAAAAGCCCACTTCCTCCAGGTTTGAACAACGACACCTGACCAAGGGCAAACATCGACAACATATTGACCATTTTAAACATAATGCGACGACCTTAAAACGACTAGACTGCAATGATAAAACACTACAAACAATCTTTCTTTGAGCAGTCAACATTTAAATCAATTTGAACAAATGTATACAAGCTATTATAAAATAATTCCAAAATAACATCTATTTGACGAATACAATCCTCATACAACTATTTTATAATACTTGGATAACAAACACCAATATTAAATTTAGTCCGACTTTCTTTAATATCAACATTACTACTAACCTCTAAATCATTTGATTTATTTTCACGATACCAGGCAAATATCCTCATTACTAAAATCGAAAAATTATTAAATAGGCTCAACATCGTTACATACTACAATTAAACATATTATTATTATTATTTAATATTAAATAACAACATATTGTTATTATTGTTTAAATAACAATATATCATTACTTAACATTAAACACAAAATTAACACTTATTGAATTCATTTAAACCACTTAACAACATTATAATATTATTTCCTTGATTTAAAACTTTTAAAAAAAAATATTAAAAAAAAACAGTTTTTAACACATACTACGTGGGGCCCCCAAGCACCCACGGCAGCAAGGCTGCTTTTCCCAGACTGGGGAATGCAGCGCTTGCTGCATCCTCAGTCTGGGGAAAGCAGCGCTTGCTGCTAACCCCAAACTGGGGAAACTGCAAGCGAGCGCGAGGAAAGGGAGGGGTGCGTGGCTGGGTCGAGCCCAGCTCCCCGCCACCGCCTCCCAATGAATTTAATTTCGGACTTAATCAAAAAATTTTTTTTTGTTTAAATTAACAGTTTAAAACTCGTTTTTAAAAAACGACAGAGGTTAAAAAAAAAGAAACAAAAACTCATGACACAGAGGCAAATATCTCTGTTAAACAAACATTTAAAAATCAATTTTCCAGTCACAACATTCAACCAAACAAAAACAATTAAAAACCAATTTTTCCAGTCACTAAAATGGCTGATCTTTTTTTTTCTTTTACCAGCAATAACCAAATCCTCTGAGACAAAACAGGGGGAATAAAATTTCATCCAACACAACCCAGTTGGCTTTAAAAATTTAATAAAATGAGAATACTCTTAATCCCCAAACCCCAATTGAATTCATTTGCTCCCAATCAAGCATGAACAAGGAAATTTGATTCATAACCATTATTTTTAAAACTGGAAATTTTTAGGGAAAAAGATTTTATGAATGCTTGGCAAAATTTTGCCAGCATAACACTACCAAAATCCATCAAATTTCTAATTACAAACAGCATGATAAACTAAGAAATTTCTTGCATAGCAAAGATGAGACATTAAGAATTCAGTTAAGGAAGCTTCATGGGAGAAATTAAGTTTAAATTTGATAACCAAAATAGTTGAATTCTTCCTCCAAACCCATAACAAGCAAACACTTCAAGATTATAAAACAACTAACAGCAAGAGGAAGGAAAGCCATGATTTTTTTGTTGCAATAAGCAAGGATTCAACCAACCTTTGATCTCCAAGCAAGAATCCCAACTGGTTCACACCCAAATCCTCCCTTCAAGCCAATTTTCCAAAATTCCTTTCTCCTCCTCCAAAATAAGCATAACCCCCAAAATCTCCTCCAAAATGGCTTAGAAGAAAAATCTCTTAACCTAATTTTCTAGGTTGCCCAAAATTTCTATTAAAAAAAATATTAAAATTCCCCATTGACTTTCTTTTCTTTTTCTATTTTTCTTTTTTTTTCAAATTTCTCAAAACAATAAATGAAAAATTCTCTTTTTTGAAAATTACATTTTCATAAGTATCAACTTAATCAATTTTTTCTTTACTAAATAAGAAAGCAATGAGTTAACTTAATTGAATATATTTAAAAGCAATTAACTAATCTATTCCATTTCTTTCGTTGGATCTAAACACGATTTCTTTTCCAATAAGCAACTAACAGTTAAAATTTAATAACTAATCAATTTCGCTTGATTCAAAACATAAGGCATAATAAGGAATGAATCGCTCAAGTCAACAATAATGACAACTTAAACTTAAATAATTAACCGAACCACCAAAGCACGCAAATCGAGGAAAAGTAAAAAGACTCGAAATTCAGACAAAGGGGATGAACGACCGACTGACGGCACTCACAATAACAGATTGAGGTAATGACTAGGGTCAAAAGCTATCTCCTCCACTCCCATCGGACATATAAGGCACGCTCAGACCTGTGAAGCCAGGTGGAGACGATACCCCGTACCTACCCGGTACTTGTACCTGCAATATCCTGCATCACCGAAGCACACATACATGCATATAGATATAGAATACACGGCACGCACACCGATGAAGGAGAATCGCGACGTTCCCTGTCTCATCGAAACGAGTGAAGGAAAATCGTCCCCTTGCATCCAATACAATAGCAAACACGCAACATATATATGACACATCAACTAGATAAAGTAAAATGTCAGTACGAGCAATAATCCACGAAACACTAGAAATCTCCAATACTGAAATACTGAAAGTAACTCATGCATCCAATATCCAGATAAACATGATATAATATCAAATATGTCTGCAAAATGACGAGCAATCAAGTGCCAACTGAAAAGTAAACTGTAACACAAAATCAGTCTAATAAGTCCGATCAAAACGGGGTACTACACAATAAGTGATAGTGACCCTACCAAAGAGTAACT
The DNA here is from genome assembly GCF_030272615.1 of Cryptomeria japonica. Taxonomy (NCBI): domain Eukaryota; kingdom Viridiplantae; phylum Streptophyta; class Pinopsida; order Cupressales; family Cupressaceae; genus Cryptomeria; species Cryptomeria japonica. Next base: position 465,918,850 of record NC_081414.1, read on the forward strand.
CTAGTCACAAGAAGGCTATACCTTACACCAAGACCTAATCCTAGACATTCCATGAGGGCATTCACTATTCATGTCATAAACACCAAATCAGGAAGATGCTTTATAAATCCAAAATTTATTTTTTCAAATGCAACATATTCAATGCTTTCTTACACGACATTTGAAGTATCCTTAAGAATAAATAATGTCTTCACCCCCACATGGGCATTTTACTTAGTCCAGTTCGACATGTTTGGAAATCATTTATTAATTATTGACTATATAATTACATACAATAAATCAAAACTTAAGATTGCAAGGTGAATGTCATTGGAAGAGTGGATGCATCATGATGTTTGTTGGGAAGTAAAGTGAAAGTATTCAAAATAGAAGGATAACCAATAAAAAACTCTATGGAAGAGTAGAGTTCAAAAACATGATGAAGCATCACCTATAGAGAGGACACATTCCAATCCATAGTATAAAAGAATTGGAAGCATCAAGGATGAGGGGATAAAATGAAACAAATCATAGAAATACATTAGAATAGATAAGACATGCATGAATAGAAGGCAAATACATGTCTATGATAATCCATGATAAACAATATAATAAGAATGCACAATCTACGAGTAAGTGGATATCAATCAAATAGATAACAAACTTTGTATGTCTAGATCTAATCAAAATAGAACAACAAAACACAATAGAAAATGAATCCAAACCCAAATAAGATCTATAACAATCATACATATATACATACATGTATAATTCAAATATAAAAATATAAAAAGAATAAACCTTAAAGACATAACACTAAGTCATGTAGGAAGGTCACATTCATTTCAAATATCGAGGATAAAACACCTCTTACATAAATATTCAAGTTGTAATCAAATAAATAAAATATTTTAAAAAATAATCAACTTGAATAAATGTAACTAAGTTCAGAAATCATTAAACATAGAATAAACTTAAAAATAATAAATGAATATAAATACTAAATTTGAGGTGCGATGATATAATGTATTTATGAAGATACTTAAAAATCAGTATATTTATTTGACGGATTGTCTGAAAAGAATGATTATATTCTTTGATAACTTCCATACATTATACACTTAGATAGTACCTAGCGAACACACAAAAGACAACCCAATAAACATGAGCCCCGAAAAGAACATGGCTATGCGATTTTGAACATTATAAAGGGGAAAAAAGATACGTGAGTTCACGGGAAAGTAAGGCAAGAGCCGGCCCCTACATCCTTTTACGTGTACCGGGCAAATGCAAATGCACTTTAAGTCTTAGATGAGGTCCGCATTTCAGGCGCCCACCGAATCAAGTAAAGGAATAGCTACCAAATCTTTCAAGCAATGCAAACCCGTGGGGCCCGGCAAAGCTAAAATGAAATTCCAATCCCTTTATTGCCGCGCTTGCTTTCCTCCCTATAAAACTGCTTCGTTCAGAGTCGATATATTTCACGTCAACTGTTGAGGATTAGTTAGCTTTCAAGCTCAGGACCAAAAAAAACAATATCAGGTGTTAAAAGCAGAGCCTACAGCCTGGTGCTGGTGGGAGGATACAGAGCTTGTATAATTCCCATTCTCTGCCACACCAATCGACAATTCATTGTGTAATGGAGAGCGGAGACGTGGTGTTGAGTATTTTCGACAGTCATGTAAGCTGCCACATTCTCATTCTATTGCCCGTTTGTCGTTTGTTGTTTGTTGCTTGGCAGTTGCCTGTGACACTGGTTTTCTGCAGGTGGTATTGGACAATGGTATTGTAATGGTGACATTGTCGAAACCAGGAGGATGCGTGACCGACATTCAATATGGCGGTATAATCAACTTAATGGAGACTCTCAATTTGGAATCACACAGAGGGTACAACAATTTCTTCTTCTTCCTGTATAATTTTTCAGTGGGAAATGGAGGAGCATGACGAGTAATGAACTGCAATGCAGGTACTGGGATCTCAACTGGAACGAACCAGGAGGTCCACTGCAATCTGATTTGTAAGTTGAAAGCTTTAACCCCTAAGTCCACTTGAATCTGATTTGTAAGTTGAAAGCTTTAACCTTTAAGTCCACTGAAATCTGATTTGTAAGTTGAAGGTTTAGCCATTTAAGTCCACTGAAATCTGATTTTTATGATGAAGCTTTAACCTTTAAGTCCCCTGAATTCTGATTTGTAGCTTGAAGCTTTAACCTTTAAGCCCTGCTTCGACTGAGGCGAAGAGGTCAAAATTTTATCTTGATAAGTCCATTTCGTTTCATACAGGATCCAGGGAAGAGAATTTAGTGTTGTGGTGGAGACACCAGACCAGGTGGAGGTATCGTTTGTTCGAAACTGGGACTCTGTCTCTTCACCGCCCACAGATATTCCTCTAAATATAGACATAAGGTACCCCTCGCTTGTTGGACATGCGTGAAATGAAATGGCTTGTGTACTTACGTTTGACATGAAACGATTTGTGCATACTTATGTTTGACATGCAACGTTTTGTGCATTCTTATGTTTGAAATGAAAAGATTTGTGCACACTTATTTTTGAAATGAAACCATTTGTACATACTTATGTTTGAAATGAAATGAATTGTGCACTGTTATGTTTGAAATGAAATGAATTGTGCACTGTTGTGTTTGAAATGAAACTATTTGTACATACTTATCTTTGAGATGAAATGATTTGTGCATACTGATGTTCTAAATGATTTGCCTATGCCTGGGCATTTAAATGTTACGATTTGTCTGCTTAGGTATATTTTACTCCGAGGGAGTTCAGGGTTCTACGCGTATGCTATCTATCAGCGGCCGTCGGGATTTCCCGATTGCGATCTTGTGCAGACTCGAATGGTGTTTAGACTAAGCAAAGACAAGTAAGTCGAGGCCTCTACCTCCATCATTTTATTTAGGACAAGTATATTGTAAGCCAATTAGGCATCTATCTGTACCTGTACCTGTACCTTCATCATTTAATTTGGGACAAGTATATTGTATGGCTATTTCAGATTTCAGTACATGGCAATAGCAGACGACAAACAGAGAGTAATGGCTATAGAAGACGATAGATCACCAGGGAGATGCCAAAAGCTTGCCTATCCAGAAGCTGTTCTGCTCACTAATCCAATAAACCCGGCGCTTAAGGGCCAGGTATGTTAATCATAATACTGTGTATTTCATTTTGCCGCTCACGAGTACTTATATTACTTGGTCTGTCAAGTCACGGGTAGTTATTATGTATTCCTTTAATTGAAGCAAATTCAAATGCAAAATACATTGCACCATTGAATATTGGGTAACAGGTGTTGTGGGAAAATGTAAGCTTTATTGGTTACATTTTGCGGTCCAGCGCGCACTTATCACTCCATGGCTATCTGCAAATGCACGCGTGCGTGCCGTACTTTTGTCTTATTAAAGCAGACTGGCGGGAATTTAAGGGAACTAAAACAGCAAATTCCATGGAAAATATAATTAAAAAGAGGGGAGGAAGCTCTCCACGACTCGTTTAATCTCTTGCTTTACCAAACGTGTCTTGTTGTGTACATTCTAACGCTTTAACATTTTCGAAAAGTTTAGTTTAGTATTTGCGAATAGTGATAATTTTTCATATTGGTTTATATTATAATTTAAATAGACTTGGAGTTGCCATGTGTGAAAAGATTTGGAGTTTACGGTCTATATATATGTCGTTTGTGGGTCAAGGTTTCTACTTTTTTAAACTTTTTATATTCCTCTTATCTCTACATTCTTTGATAGGTTTCACATTGGGAAATAAATTTCTTTGTCTTGAAAAGTAGAGTCAAGATCTTTAGTTTGGGCATTAGTTAAGGACATTGATTTACAAGTAATTAATTTTGGCTTTTACAATTAGGGGTTGAATTTCTCAAGTAAATAATTAATGTAATTGCTTAAATTGTAAATGAGTATTTATTAGGATTTTGACAAACAATAAGTTTAAAAGAGTTATAAAGTTTCTAGTTTTATTTTTATTTGAATTGTTCATATGAAGATGTCATTGTGGAAAGTGTTTGATGATTGAATTTAAGAATTTAAAATTGGTTATGTATTCAAGAGGCATGCACCTTATGTTTTTGGGCTTGTTTTCTATAGGGCATGTTTTGAGGACATGAGGATGGGTTGAATACATCCCATTGTCATCCTTGATCATAAAATAATTACATAAATGTTTTTGAAACCCTTGCTTTTTTGTTGTGTATGATAGGGGCTAGCCTAGAGCTCCTAACCATTTGAGAGAAGACTAGCTAGCCCTCATAGCCAAATCAACATAAAATGCAATTTAAAAGAAAAGCAAAATTGAAAAAGAAAGAGTATGGGGACCCCTCCACCCCTTTAGACCAACCCTAAACCTACAATTGACATAATAACAACAAAACCAAAAATCACTTATTTTGCCATTTTCCATAATGCGAAGTAGAAGACAAAGGAGGAGAATAGTTGTGAGAAGAGAGGAGAATAACAATAAGAAGGCAAGAGAGTATCAAAACTACATTAACATTGATAAAAGTATGAAAAGGGGCATATGCCTTGAAGGTTTATGTAGTCTTAAACACTTTAATTTGGGCTTGGTGGTACAAGTTCCTTCCCTCAAATTTGCTTTGTATTGTGACAGGGAGTGCGCTAAGTGTGTTTCCCTTGGACCTTGTGAGGGGAATTGCCCCTTGACCTTGCTAGGCGCATTGCCCCAGACCCTAGTGAATGAACCTATTGGGGGTGCTACCCCTTGACCCCACTTAGCACTTCATATATGCAATCAAGAGGAATATGTTTACCTCTTGATGATTTGAGATGATTTTGGGTCCCAAAAGACTAAATAGTTGCTTGTAAAACCTCTTATTAAGTTGATAACTACATCCTTGTTAAAGATGATAGTTGTAGCATATCCCCACAAGTGAATCCAATTAACATTTCATACAAGTGTAAGGTGTAGGCATGCACGACATGATTCTCTAACACTGTTAGCTATTTAAGGTCATTTAGAACGACCCTTGTGTTATATCATTGCATCATGAAAGCATGCAAAACTTTGATCTACTCATAAATTACCAAGGATTAAGAGGTGAAAGTATTGACCAATTGCTTTTTTGGGATTGACCAAGGAAGCCCACTAGCTAAGCTTCTCCATCTTTGCAAGAATGATGAGAAGCTTTTGCCATTCTTTGTTTAGTGTTACATAGGTCCATTATTGTAAGTTCATGTTCAACCATTTATATGCGATCTTTTGGCAAGACATGAAGAATTCTTTGATATATTCTCTTGAGTCACCCTTTCCCTTGTATTTATCAAGGTGAGGTCAACTAAAGCAAGGTGGAAATGGTATTCATGGTATTTCTTTGTCAAAAGGATGGGGGCACAACACTTCAAATTTGTCTTTTTAATTTTTTTTTGGCTTCCATCTTGTAATCCTTGGAGAGCATCCTTCATAACTTGCCATTCTTAAACAAACGATGTGTCTTTGAGTGGTGTTGATGGGGGCATGATAAAGTTTGATTGGTGATTGTGGGTTTGTTGGTTTTTGTTGTGAAGGGTTGGATGTTGTAGGATTTATGTGGGGGGCTAAATTTGCCAATTATTGACTTAATTATTTAAGTTGGTCAAACATAATTTGATTTGGGTCTTGAGGGTTTTGTTGTGTTGGAACAAATTTTATTTTGCAAGGGTTTTTTTTTTTTGATCAATCACAGCCAAAGCCATATTCGCTTTTGACTGGAGCTATGAACCAGTGAGACCACATTTTTGAGGGGCCTCATCCTCATGTTTGTTCGGCAATAACACCCTTATATCTCCTTGTGTCGTCCTGTCTTCCATGCCCAGGCATCTCCTTATCTCTCCATTACCTGTGTGTGAGACACATGGGCCTTGAGTAGACTCAAACTGAAGACCTCCCATGTAGGAGGCTCGCAACTAACCGTTGCGTTGTGGGGTCATCCCCATTTTGCAAGGGTTTATGTTGTTTGACTCTAGATTTGTTTTATTTTGATCAACAAAATTGCTTCTAGGTCTTTCCTATTTATTTTTTTTCAATTTTTTAGAATTGTAATATGAAGGAAGTTTGGCTCTTATTTCTATGCATTGCATGATGTTCTCATCTTTGTTAAATAACAACTGCTCAACTTGGGTACAACCATGTTTTGTTTTTAACAAGTCATTGTATTCATCATTGTTCTTGCGATGGTTGACAAAATTATCATTGTCATCACTATTATAGGGGTTTTCAAGTTGATCTTGATCAAGAAGTTCATGGAATGGATTTGGATTGAAAGGGTTTTCCATAGTAGGGTCTTGATTTTGTCTAGCTTGATATATTGTTTAGTTGCCACTGAATTTTATGTTAGTTTTCTTCCAAATTGTTTTTTCCAAAGGGGGGAAACAATAATATACACAATAACAACCCAGGCTACTCAAGTAGGTGTACAACTATGTAGAGGCCCATAAATATCTCTTAAGGGTACAAGTGGGTAATCTTAGGGAATGTTGTTTTCCCAACACCACTACATAATCGCGGCTGAATGGTTCTTACACTAGGCTATATAGGCTTTCCAGGGAAGTCCATGGTACATGAGGTATAAATCCATGATACAAGGGTGTTGTTTGAAGCTTGGGCATTGGCAAATTAACCACCTCTTGCACAAAAATTAGGGGAATTTGAATTTTTTCTTAGCCAAGAATGATAACTCCTCCAAGGAATATTTATGGTCTATTAGAACAAAGACTTTGGCTAATGCTTGGTGGTGAAATCCAAGTCACTAAACCTCTAAGAAAAAGAAAATAAAAAGTTCCAATCATTTTTGATTTCCAAGATCATCTTATGGCACAAGAAAACAACATACATAGATGGACTAGGGATGCGCACGTGATTTAAAGCGTTACTCGTGCTAGGAAATAATGTATCACTACATAGTTCATTTAATCGATTTCCTACATAACCCATGAGAGAAAAGCATTATACAAGCTTACAAAATAACCATTATACATAGGTCGAATAGACAAGCCACAAGAACAATTGATATACCTTGGGAAAACACTCATGAAGGAAAAACCCAACAACCAAAAGCATCCATACTCCATCTATTATTCAACAAATAAACTATACATGCACTTACAAAGTTAAAATGAATACTTTTGAAACATCAAGTCTCTCCAATGCATCCTTAATGTGTCCAAGCATGAATCCACACATCCCATGCCATGCTTGATATATGCACTCCTCATAAAGACTCAATAATATAACAACCCACTCACCCAACCAACCTTAACCACTGAACATGTGCTTTCTTATATAGACATAAGCTCACACAAATACAACCAAGTGGTAAAGTAAAACCATGTGACTCAAAAAAACAAGTTCACAAAACCATTGACCCCTCATTTAATATCGGATACTAAGTTTTCACTTTATTAAATATATTTTCCCAATATAAAATAATTATCCTAGGTCTCCTACACATAAAATAATTAACCCAATGTTAAAGTCATAGTTCCATGGAGTTTCTTGATGAGAGAATGGGTTTTGAGGATAGGGGGACCAAGGGCCTAAGTTTGGGGATGGCAGGGGGTTGACACAAATATATATAGTTATTGAAAAATGAGTTATAAAAAGATGCGTAAGGGGTATAAGGATTGCAAATGAAACTTTGCCACTCTATGTAAAGTTTATACTAATAAACATTAAAAACATGAAAATGATTGCATTGAAATTTGAACATTAATAATGGCTGGTAGAGTTTTGGAACTTTGGTGCCAAACCAAGAATAAGTATAAGAATTGGCATACTAAGTGAAGTTTAAACTAATAAACATAAAAAACATGGCAATGATTGCAATAACAGTAAGAATGGTAGGTGGTGGTTTGAGGTCAAGGGGTGGTGCTCGTTGTGGTGGCCTGGGGGCAGAGCCCCCCGCGGGGTCAAGGGGCAGTTACACAACCTTCATTAAGAATGCCATTTTCACAAAATTTTCACCATTTTTTGCTTAAGGACCGAGTTTCTAAGTGGGGGCCATGGGAGACTCCCAGGTGTCCTTGGGACAGTCAGGGTACTCCTAGGAGTCCTTGGGACAATCTGTCGTCCCTTCTATCCCTGATGTCTCAGCAGTGTCCTAGTGGCGGTGGTGGTTCAGCAAGGGGATGCCCCCACTTTGTCCCCGTGTCCTAAAGGTGTCCCCATCCTCAAAACGCCAAGAAATTAGGGGGGGTGCATCCCCATGTTTCACTAGTTACAACACAACTTACAAGTGGCCCCAAATAATTACCTAGTGTGGCTTGACAACATCTCCTATATGTACCACAATTAAATAATTACTTATATACAAAATAATAAATCATTTTATGCAAGAGTGTACAACACCAAATCCTAACATTCTCTCATTTGTTGTATACATTGCATAAGCATCAATCAATGAAATACATCATTATAACCATAATCTCCAACATGCTCTCGTTCTCCATCAAGGTACTTGCAATAAAATCAAAGTGACCACCATCTCAAGCAAGACTCCTCTCATCCTCCAATGTGCCACCTATGGAAGAAAAGGAACAAGCCAAGGTGAAGATGCACCAATCCAAGAACACAAGCATCAAATCCAAGTGATAACAAAGGCTCCAAGCTATTGTCATAAGGCAAAACACCCACATGATTGGAAATAGCATCCACTACACATGCCAATACATCCAACCATCCATACCTCTAAGGTATCAACAACATCAACAAACTCATGCCAAGAACATATCAACCCATAAACTATAACCAAGCTCAATTTATAAAACTTGTCAATGAAGAGCATACATCCAAGAACTCCCAATACATGTGTAATGTCAAATCTGAAAATAAGCTCAAGGCATATCAAGTCTACCAATCAATATTCAAATCAAGTTGTGATAAGTAATCAAAATGTAGTACCAAGGACAAACACAATGATCCACACATGCAACCCAAATTCTGCATACTCTCTCACAATATGTCATCATTCTCCTAAATCATATAAACAATAAATTGCTAGAAGAAACCATAGAATGAAGAGAGAAAGCCTATAAACCATAACATGTCCTTCTATCAACACCTCAAAGAGAAACGTTGTGTCAAAAATGATCTCTTTACAACCCCAAGTAAAAAGCCATAACAATACTCAACCCTTTCAATCTCTTAGATCAAACAAACATATGTATTACTCAACCCTTTCAATAACTTAGATCAAACAAACATATGTATCATGCGTAATGCCAACATGGATGTAAGCCTCTCAAACCAAGGAAATCAAACTCAAAATATCCATTCCCAAAAAGGAAATCACCCAAGAAAACATCTCCTAAGATCCTCAATGACATCATAATATCAACTCTTATACTCAAGGAGATAACCATGCTTTCCATCCCTCCAAAATGAATCCTCCAAAACTACCCATCTATCCATAGCTAAAGTTCCATATATATGAAAGATAAAGCATAAAACATAACTCATCTGAAAGCAAAAATGGGCAATAACTCTCAAATGATAAACTGCTGAGTAGACTAAGAGTGGGGAATGAGAATGCTCCCCCAGGATAACCAAGTCATCATGACTCACTCCAAGAACAATCTCCTCTCAAGTCCATACTAGGTGAAAGCTCCTCAGTCTTCTTGCTGAAACCACATACCATCTCAACACATGTCCCTAATCACAATAGAACACTAGCTTCACCTAATTCTCAAAGTAGCCATGAGCACTCGTAACAAAACAATCCATTCTAGGTTCCAAATGCAACAAGCATTATCGTGAATCACCGAACAAATGATTAAAGAACTCAATACAAAGAGAACCAAACAAGATGAACTATCAATCTCCAACCATGGAATCGGGAATTCAATTGAATGACATCATGATCTAACCATATCCTCCTAGGAGATCTTATGCAACAATGTAAACATCCTAGTCAAAGAGAATTTGCATAATGTCAAAGCTCAAATCTAGATTCAAAAGTGTACCATGACATAATACTAAACCAAGAATCAACATTTCCAATCACATGAAGATAACCATATCCAAATAGTGAGGTTGCAAATGTGAAAGAACCGTTCTACAACAACAAGATCTAAGAGAACCTCCAAACATCTGCAAACACTAAAGATGATCATCCATCACTAGGTGATGAATCCACAATATTGCTAACAAATCTCACTGATGATCTTCCATTGTTACTTTCCCCTTTACAAGTAAAGTTATTCTCCATTTATTTTTCCCATCTCCCAATTTGATGTGCTAGGTAATGAAAACTTATCTTGAATTGAAAAATTAGTTCTTTTACTTGTGGAGATTCTCTTGGAAATAATTGTGTTTTGTGTAGGTGATCATTAGATTGATCTCGCATTAATAGAAGCTCAACCTCTCATGATTATTCTACCACGGTTATTCTCTTACTTTCTTTTATATCAAGTCCCTAAAGGCTCATGTTTTCTCAAGCATATCTACCTCCTCAGTTCCCCATTCTTCAACCCATTTTGTTTCATCATGGCAATAACCCTTCTTTTGTTTGCAAACAATGCTTGGTAAAATATACGCTTGTGTCCATATGCCTTATTTGGACTTAATATCATAAATTGTTTGTTCTTGTGATTCTCATGGTGGCATCTCTTATGCTACTAAAATTGTAGGATGATAGATTTGTATTTTAATTTCTTTCTTGCAAGATTCTTTTGAGTGGTTTAGAGGGCCATGTCAAATAATGGAAGGACATTAATTTTATGTCATACAAATAGAGAGCAACTTTGAAACCATATAGAAATATGAGAATCATGGTGGCTAACTATTGATTATTGTTAAATTGATAAATTATTATCTTGAGTGAGACGAAAATTAAGCTTCTCTCCTTTTTTCAAACAAAGATTCCTTAGTTCAACAAACATTATATATAGAAGTTTATTACCAAAAAATGCTGGTTGTATAGGATCATTCCACTAGAAGGAAATAAAAGGGTTATAACTTGAAGTAGTACAACTCATTAAAGCTCAAAATCTAGTAGCCCCAAAAATAGATATGGATAGTGCAAATTTCCTTCCATGGAGTAGGAATCAAATGACCATTGGCCTTAATCCAAAGGTATATTGTACTTTAATTATATATGGATTTATCTTTCATTGTCACTTAACCCTTTCTAAGTGTCTCCTTGAGGATTACCATTGAAATTTACATGTTTCATGCACAAACAGGTGGATGACAAGTATCAATATTCATTGGATAATAAGGATGGAGGAGTTCATGGATGGATTAGCTTTGATCCTATGGTTGGTTTTTGGATTATTTTTCCAAGTCACGAGTTTCGAAATGGAGGGCCTACAAAGCAGAATTTGACACTACATGCAGGACCCATTTGCCTTGCTGTAAGTGTTCTTAACCTATACTGCTTTTGTTGCCATATCTTGGGCATATCATAAATGTTTAGGTTTTTTCTCCCTTCTAATTTTAGTCTCAGTTTTGCATACTTGAAACAAGGAATTTTATTTTTTAAGACTTTTTCTCAATTTTATCATTAGTATCAGCGATACACATTTTTTTGAACAATCTATTCTCATTTCTCCATTATAGATTAATTGTTTAGTTTCTAAATTCATTTCTTGTGATTATGACCAAAAACATATTTAAATTTTGTAAAGTTTTCCTTTTCTAAGTTAAATTGAACTTTGGAATTAAGTTTCTATAAAAAAAAACTTTTGACATGAGGTGATAGTTTTAAAATTATGACGTTCAGAGCATCTAGAAATATGGAAATAGGAATTCATCATCAATGTTTTTTGTGCTAACTGCAATTTTTAGTTATGGGTGTGTAAACACATATTTGCAGGCATATTTTTCAGTAGTACTGACCAATTCATTCTATGCTGCATTTCCCGCTAAACAAGAGGAAGAGGATGGCTTAGCCGCCTGTATGTTTTGTAATTCAGTTTTGTCCTCCCACTGAGCAAGTGGTTGAGTAATATTGTCCTCCCGCTGAAATATGCGGTTGAGTGATAGTTTTATGTAAAAGTCCTCCCGCTGCATAAGCGGTAGAGTGATTCGATTTTGTTATGCTCTTGTTACCTTGGCTGGTTTACCGCCAAGTTCTTGTTCTTGATCTCGCTGAAAAGTGGAAGGGGCTGGCTTGCCGCCCAGTATTGTATTTGCATTGTAATTTCCAACGGATTAGTGAGCTAACGAACCCCTTATCACCATATGCTCTCACCTTCCCACATTGGGCTCTTGGTGATCAGAAAGTGGAAGGGTTACTTTTCAGTAGCATTGGGATTATATTTCCTAACTTTAACGGGTGCATTGTAATATTTGTTGTGCTTGAAAACCGAAAAAATAAGTGGGAATATTACAGTGGTATCAGAGCTGGTTTTTCCTGCCAGCCTGTGAAGTCAGGGTAAACAGAGTTCTCCATGAGTGACAGAGACGTCCGCTACTACAACAGATAACAGAGACGCCAGCAATATCAGATTCTTGCAGTGCCTTTTGAAGAGACTTTTTCAGAAGTATTGAGAAACAAAGATAAGGAAGTTGATTCAGAGGACTCAGTAGATTCAATGGTGAAAAAGACTATTTGGACAGAATGAAATAGTTATGGCTGTAGAGAAAATAGAGAAGAAATTTGACACTATGATGGACATGATGTCCCAGATGATAGCCACCTTTAGGCAGAGTGCTGGAGGAGGGCATAATTGATATCTAAATTAGAATATGAGTGGTAATAATGCCAGTACTTCCAACAACTCCGGTGGTAATGGGAATGGCAGCAACAATGGCAGCCATAATAATGGAATGCCTGTTGGATCGGTGACTAGGCCATTGCAACCTGTTTTCCTTCCAAGGGAAACACCGCCTCCTGAAGTGGAAGTTCTTGTAGCTGAGGAGATTTGGGCCAACTTTGTGGAGTATGCAGCATTTCCCCAAGAGATTCGAAATGCTTTGTCCCTTGACCAATTCTTGAATCAAAAGAAGAGAAGGGAAGGGAGATGTGATAATCGTTACTCCACTCCCAGAGATTTTCAACAGGCCCTTGGGAAGGTCACTCTAGCACACTTTGATGGGAGCAGTGTGAGCACGGCTAGAGCTTGGGGGCAGAAGTTGGACAACTACTTGTCCTTGAGACCTATGCCCGAATAAGAGGCCATCAAGTTCGCCACCTTGCACCTAGATGGAGCTGCTCATGAATGGTGGTACCATGGGTTGATCACCCTTGGTCACAACTTGATCCATACCTATGCTGAATTCACCAACAAGTTGATAGAAAGATTTGATACCAAGGATTCGGAGGTGAAGTTTAGAGAGCTAGCACAACTCAAACAACAGGGTTCTGTGGACACCTTCATAACTAAATTTCAGAGTCTTTCAGTTATGGTTAGTAGTATCTCGGAGAAAAGATTGGTGGTTCTATTCACTGAAGGACTTGAAGAACCATTGAGAGGTTGGGTAAAAGCCTTTGACCCGCCCACCTTGGCTGATGCAATCAAGGAGGCTAGAAGCATGGAGTTGGCTGCCCCTAAGTCTAAATTTCAGTCAAAGCCTTTCCCATTCCGTAAAGACAAGAAGAAATTTTCTAATCAGCCTAAGAAGTTCCCTCCCTGGATGGATGATGAGCTCCGTCAAGAACTTCGGAGGAAGAATTTGTGCTATTCATGCAAGGAACCTTGGGTTCCGGGTCATAGATGCCTTGGAAAGGGTAATGCTCGGCAAATGGAAGCATATTCAGCTGATGGATGAGATTCTGAAAATTTAGAACAACAACTTGATTCGGAGGAAAGTGAGTATGAAGAGGCTCCAGAAGGGCCTGAAAGTGATCAAGATGATAAGGGTATAGTTGTCCAACTCTCTAGCTTCCACAAGAATGAATCATTCAGAGTTTGAGGAGCATTGGGAGAGCACCGACTTGTTGCTCTAATTGATACTAGAGCAACACACAACTTCATTGACGCTAGGATTGTTGCCAAGAGAGGTCTTATCACTAATGATGTTGAAGACTTCAAGGTCATGGTGGCTGATGGATCAACAATTTGTTGTAAATGGATGGTGTCGAACATGTCAATGAAGCTTGGTAATTATGAAGTCAAGGATGACTTCTATGTTGTCAATATTGGAGGGACCGATGATGTGGTCCTTGGCATTTAGTGGCTGCGATCTTTTGGTGAGATCACTCTTAACTTGCAAACCATGGAGTTTAAGTTCATGACTGAAGGGAAGAAGGTGGTTTTGCGAGGGATGTCTAATGGGGGTCCCCGGATTGTATCCTTGAAGAGGATGGAGAGGCTGATCCGTCATAACCAAGTAGAGTGGGCAGCAGAATGTGTGTTAATGCCATCAAACCCATTAGAAGACAAGGGCAGCTACACTACTGATATTCAAGCTCTAATCACAGACAAGAGCAAGGTCTTTGGAAATCCGCCACTTAGAAGATCTCCTGAGTGTATGTGTTAGGGGTAAATAACGTATGTTAGTAAGAATAATATTTATAAGTGTGTTATGTTTATGTTTGTCGTCGAGAGGTTCCCGTTGGGTAGTTGGGAGTTGGTAACGGTTGGCAACTTGCCCAACCGTTGGGTCTTTATATTGTTTGGTTGGAACCTCGGCATGGGAGATTATGTATGGACAATTCTGGACATTGGAATAAAGATATAACTTTCTGGTCTAATTATTATCATTTGTCATTTATGTTATGATGTACAATTGTTCTGTTTCATGAATACTTGGTATGTGCAGGAGATACTGTGTTATCTGATTATTCACCAACTATACATTTAGGACTAAACATTTTGGCGCCGTTGCCTGAACGAACCTGGAGATAACTATGGCGGCAGGCGGAAGCAATTAATGGGCCGACCATTTAACCAGCAATTAATTGTCATGGACAACGACACGCACGAAGAGAGTATCGCGGAAGAGGAATGAGAGGATCAGTTGACGGCATACTTGGTGGAGTTGTGGGACGTGTCGGTCATGCAGTACATGCAGCGAGAGGCTCAGGAGAGCCATCTCGGAAGGCACGACACGTGGTGAACTCACCGTCAGCACCCCCGTCTTTCACCTACTTGGGAGTATTCCAAGCTTACTCGCCAGAAATTTGATTGCACTCCAAGACCAAAGGGAGGAAACGGCAAAGGAACTTTGGCGGCAACAAGTTCTCCGACGGTACGAGGAACGAAGTTGTAGGGAGGAAGAGGAGAGGGAGGCAAGTTGGCGCCGTACCTCTGGCACTTGATGCCCCTACGACCGAACAAAGATAGACGTACCACTGCTACCGAAGGAGTAGACGAGGGAACTGTACGGAGATCTCTCCGCATAAAACAACAGGCCGACAGGAGACGGCGACTAAGGGAGGTTGCCGACTCAAGGAGTCCGGAGAAACATAGCAAAAGTCGGAGTCGTAGTCGGGAGAGGCAAAAATCGTGTACGTGGAAGGAGTTGGCCGAGTTCGCCAGGAACCTGCCACTTCCAAACGTAGCGTAAGAAGATCTTGCTGACCAGGATCCACACTTGACGTCAAGTGAAGAAGACTCCAGAGCCGAATCACAAAGCACCCAATCGGAATTTTCCGAACAAGGAGAGGAGGCGGTACGAGACCTGCACGAGGAAATTGCCACTATTTTTGAAGCAACGTTGTCTGGCATTAAAAATTTGTCCTTGTCAGAGGGCATCAAAATAGGAAGGTCAGATCCGGAAACCCCGGGAAGGAGGGACTATAGAAGCGAAGGTGACCAAAGCCCGGTTGACAGGGGCCCGACTAGACCATGAGTGTACGGTACCTCCCGGACACATAGTACCTTCCCAACATATAGCCAATTCCAGGCACTGCATAAAACCTTTTCCCTGGAGTACGGTAGATACCAAGAGGGAATGGCACGGATGGACGACACGCCAACCCACCAGTTTGAACGAGATAAACCCATCAAGTACGAGGAATGGGGTGTGGAGAAGGTTAATCTGGGCAATGAGGCAGAACCACAGGTGATACTTGTAGGAGATGACTGGAACCCCATGATAAAGGCAACGACCTTCAAGATATTTCTGGAATATAAAGACGTCTTTGCCTGGACCTACAAGGACTTGAAGGGGGTACCGTCGGAGCTACGCGTGCATCGCATAACCCTCGTACTAGGAGCCCAATCGGTACGAAGGAGGCCATACAGGATGAACAAAAATCGCAGCCAAAGTAAATGAGGAGATCAATAAAATGTTAGAAGCAGAAATACCGTACATTGTACGGTCAACAAGTATGATCGAAACATAGGCGCGGAGCACCATTCCATACGACAAGGCGAGGAGTCCGTACGACCCATGACAGAGCACAATTCCGTACGACGCATGACAAAGCATCAACCCGTACGGTGTACCTCACCCGTACGACGTACCTCATCCAACCATTCCGTACGGTGTAGTCCGTTCATTTGATCCGTACATCATACAACATAAACTACATAGAGAAAAGGGTACGGTGAAACCGTACGACGGATATGGCACAAGAGACATCGTACGACATGCATGAAAGCCATACAGACATCGTACATGAGGCATCATACGGTATACAGGGATGCAATCAGGGAGAGGTCGTTCGACCATGCTATAGGTACGACAACCAAAGGTGGAGGCCGTACGACAACCAAGAGAAATCCGTACGGACCACAGGAGAAATACCGTACGGTCAAGGAAGCAATATATCAAAAACTCGAAGGCATCAACTTTGAGTTGGATGAAGGGAGTCTCAAGCCACACACCTATGCATCGTACAACCAAGAGAGAAGCACAAGTCTGTACAAAAGAACAAGTCAGAAAACACAATTCCCGTAGGGGAGAATGCACCTTGATCAGAATTTTAACTTCTTTGGCCTTGTTCTTGACGTCTTAAAAAAGAAGAAAATTGATGCACGCCATGGAGTTTCGTGTGGGTTTGAAGGTTGTAATTTGGTGTTGGTGGCGGGGACATTGCCCCTCGACCCCACCTTGTACCGCGACAGGGAGTGTGCCCTGGGACCCTACGAGGGGCGATGCCCCTCGACCCCGCAAGGGGCTCTGCCCCCAAACCCCTGCAAGGGGCGCTGCCCCTTGACCCCGTTGGGGGTGTTGCCCCAAACCCCCATTTGATTTGGCAGGTACACTACACAGTGCAACCGACAAGAAAAAGGAGGAAACTGGACACATCCATGGAGATTGAAGAGTTTAGCAGCACAGAGGATTCGGAGGAGGTGGAAGAGACGAAAGAGCAGGAAAGCGGTGATGAGGGGTTCCATCTGTCAGGACACACAGCTGTGGAGGAGGAAGAGGAAACAAAGTTGTGGCAGTAGGAAGAAGAGGAAGAGGAGGAGCAACAGGGAGGATTGCGGGCTCAATGTAAAAGTACGAGGGTAAAATTCACACCCTCGAAATTATCTTCGGCACACTTGGTACCACAGGAAGCACTAACGGTGGTCAGCCTTGTAGAGATGTACGACCAGTAGGGGTGTTGTTCCGGAAAATCAATGAAGGGGAACCACCAGCGCAACGATGGGTATCATTACCACAGAAACTAGTACTTGCGTCAGAAACCACAGAGGGTATTAGTACGGTAGACCAGACAGTGGCAGGGGAGGTCGTACCAGGAAAAGACATAATGGTCGAGCAAGGAATTGGTATGACATATCCAGGTTCTGGTACGGAAGACATTGGTACGGTACCAGTAAGTACTGGTAGTCTGGTACAACATCAACATGTATTGGTACGGTGCCAACATGTAATGGTACGGTGCCAACATGTACTGGTACGACATGAATTGGTATGGTGCTAACAAGAATTGGTACGGTGCAAACATGTACTGGTACGATGCCAACAAAAAACGGTACGGTACCAACAGGAACCAGTACGGTACCATCAGAAACCGATACGGTACCAATAGAAACTGGTACGATACCAACAAAAACTGGTACGGGTGACTTGGAGGTAGAACCTGGTACGGTACCAACAGAAACTGGTACGAGTGACTTGGAGGCATTAGCAGCCCAAGTGGCAGAGCTCACCTTACAGCTGAAACAGCAAGATAAAAATCTATTGGAAGCTGCTCACATGGTAAAGAAAGCACGGGAACGGCAGCTGCTGGCGGAAAAGAACCTGAAACTTCAGGCCGGACAACAACCTCCTCCTGCGGCCACTACAGGGATGCCTCCTCCCTCTTCTCGGTCTTAGCTATGTTTTATATAATTTAGTTTCTCTTGTCTGAGTCGTCTGGAAGACGACTACGTTTTTGGGGGGGCTAATGTTGGGTAAATAACATATGTTATTAAGAATAATATTTATAAGTGTGTTATGTTGTGTTATGTTTATGTTTGTTGCCGAGAGGTTCCCGTCAAGTAGTTGGGAGTTGGTGACGGTTGGCAACTTGGCCAACTGTCGGGTCTTTATATTGTTTGGTTGGAACCTTGGCAGGGGAAATTATGTATGGACAATTCTGGACATTGGAATAAAGATATAACTTTCTGGTCTAATTATTATCATTTGTCATTTATGTTATGATGTACAATTGTTCTGTTCCATGAATACTTGGTACGTGTTGGAGATACTGTGTTATCTGATTATTCACCAACTAAACATTTAGGACTAAACAGTATGGTCATGCCATCCCACTCATCTGAAGAAAGGAGAAGCTATCCTGAAGACATTCAAGCTTTGATTTCAAAGAGGAGCAAGGTGGTTGAGACTCCACCCTCGGGTAGGCCGCCTGAGCACAGTACTGAACATATCATTGAGTTGGAAGAGGGTACTGTTGCGTCTCAAATCAACAGATTGGATAGGTTCTAAGGAAATGCCAACTCCTATGATCAAACCCTCCAATTGACTTGGCCAACTTATAGAGTGAACCTATTTGGTTACTAACTCTCTCACTTTAGGCTCTGCAGGACCTAGGCGGGTATACCTACTCACTAGTTGTTCCTTCAACTAATGCTTTTTATAGCAGATTTAGTGTCTTAATCTGATATCTCCTAGTCTCAGAATGGCTTAAGTTTCTTAAACAAACTGATTTCAGATGTGTGTATTGATCTATGTATCTTACAAAAGTATATATGTTACACTTTGGCTAAATTACCTACTATACCTACTCTACTAATCCTAATGCTTAAAAGTAAAGGGTAATTGGTATGGTTAAAGGGTTTGTTTACAAATGATCAAAGCCTTTCCTCTTATTTGGGCTACAGAGTCTTATATTTCTTCAGGCTTTATTGTGTAAACTTATGAGACAGTTTTTAAACCCACCCCCTCTCGGCGAGTCTGTCAGTTACTGTTTCTAATGAGCTCTACTTCAATGTCTATATTGTAAACCGCTTGAATGAATTTAACCCTAACTTTAAGAGACCATCCAAGGAAGAAATACAGGGAACAATTACAATTAACAAGTAAATCTTTTTTGATCCAAATCTACAATATGAAACACAAAATTTCATTGGAAGAACACAAATAACCTTATCTCCTTTAGATAATATCACAAGCAACTGCCTTCTAAAAATATGTTAACTCTCAACACATATGAGAAAGAAAATGCAACTGGTTATTTTTGATAAAAAGTTTTAAAAGTACAAAATTGCCTCCACCTCCTGTATCTCTATCCTCCCCTCTTTACATTTTACATCACACATATATATGTGGTTGAATGGTTTTCATAGCCCTTTGGGTGAAAAGACACCCCCCTTTTAAATAAAAATAATTCCAAATCCCGAAATTGCCTTAGTTTATGTAAGTAATTGTCACTTTACAAGTTGTTTAGGCATATTAGAGGTATTTTAAGGCTATTTTATGGGTATATAATGGATAAATGGTCTTTAAATGATGTAAATACCCCCTTTGGTGCTTCACAGTCCATTTTTTATGCCCATTATTGTGTTTATGTTATGTTTTCATATTGTGCAACAAATATAAAACATATTACTTGTACCTATTCAATATATATATATATATATATATTTAGAATTTTTCTTATTCCTTGTCTTGGAATTTGGAATTCTAAAAATTGCAAAATTTAGGGTTCCAACAGGTACTAAGCCTATCATGATTACTCCTTACCGTTACCCAAAGAAGAAGAAGGATGAGATTGAGAAAGCTATTAAGGAGCTTCTAGACATGGGTTACATTAGGCCAAGCAAGAGCCCCTTTGCCTCGACTGTTGTATTGGTGAAGAAGAAGGATGGGACCCTGTGTATGTGCGTGGATTATCGAGCCTTAAATAAAAAAACAATCAAGAATCGGTACCCCATTCCCTGGATTGATGAGCTCATTGATGAGCTGCATGGTGTCGTGTACTTCTCCAAGATAGACCTCAGATCGGGCTACCATCAAATCCGAATGAGGGCTTTTGATGTTGAGAAGACTACTTTCAGATGCCACTTTGGGCATTTCGAATTTCTAGTCATGCCTTTTGGTTTGACTAATGCTCTAGCCACATTTTAGTCCTGCATGAATAGGATCTTTCAGAAGCAATTGAGGAAGTTTGTGCTCATATTCTTCGATGACATTCTCATCTTCAGCAAGTCTTGGAAGGAGCACTTACAACACTTAGATGAAATTCTTAACATTCTGGAGTCTGAATCATTGTTTGCCAAAGAATCTAAGTGTGAGTTTGGAATGTGGGAGTTGCTCTACTTGGGGCACATCATCAGTGCAAAGGGTGTGAAGGTGGATCCCGAAAAGATTAGAGCTATCCTTGATTGGTCACCACCTGAGAACATAACTCATTTGAAAGGATTCTTGGGTCTATGTGGTTTTTACAGAAGGTTTGTGAAGGGTTATTCTCAGTTGGCTACCCCCCTCATAGATCTCACTAAGAAAGGAGCCTTTGAGTGGTTTGCAAAGGCACAAATAGTGTTTGATCATTTTAAGGAAATCATGAGCTCATGCCCGGTTTTGGCCTTACCAGATTTCACCAAGCCTTTTGAACTACAGTGTGATGCGTCAAGAGAAGGTGTTGGTGCAGTTCTTATGCAAGACAAGCATCCTATTGTCTTTGAAAGTAGAAAGCTAAGAGGGCCTGAAAGGCTATATTCAATCTATGACAAGGAGATGCTTGCCATAATGCATGCCTTTGCCAGGCAGTTTCTGGTGGGAAGTAGGTTCGTTGTTAAGACTGGTCATAACAGTCTTAAGCATTTCATGCACAAAAAGATTTGAATGAAAGGCAACAGAAGTGGGTTAGTAAGCTTCAGGCTTATGACTTCGACATCGAGTATGTGAAAGGGAAGAACAACTTAGTGGCAGATGCCCTTTCACGGAGACCCCATTTAAGCTCTATATGTGAGCTTACTGTTGATTGGAGGGATCTTTTGCTTGGTGATTATGCCAAAAATCAGTTTGCAACCAACATTGTTGAAGGCACTTTTCATGGTGAAAAGTACAGTTTAGTTGATGGATTGATTTTGTATAAGGGAAGGATCCTTCTTCTACCTGAATCGAAGTTGAAGGAGAAGGTATTGCAGAATTTTCACGACATTCCTCTTGCTGGCCACCAAGGCTTTTTCAAGACTTACAAGCAGATCCGAGAGAGATTCTCTTGGAAAGGGTTGAAGAGAGATGTCTTGAAGTACATTCGGGAATGCCATACTTGTCAGAAGAACAAGGATGAACACACAACACCCGCTGGTTTATTGCAACCATTGCCAATTCCCAGTCAAAAATGGGAAAGTGTCTCTATGGATTTCATCACTGGGTTGCCAAAGGCCAGTGGGAAGGATTGTATGTATGTGGTGGTGGATAGATTGACAAAATTTGTTCATTTTTTTGCCATCACTAGCTCATTTACAGAAGCTCAGGTTGCTGATTTGTTCTTCCGTGAGGTGTTTATGCTACATGTGTTGCCTAAAAATATTGTGAGTGATAGGGACAGCAAGTTCCTAAGCTCCTTCTGGCAAGAGATTTTCAGATTATGTGGTACTGTGCTCACCCCAAGCACGAGTTACCATCCCCAGACAGATGGACAAACAAAAAAAGTAAATAAGTGGTTGGAGGGTTACTTGAGGAACTACGTTTCAGAGCAGCAAAAGGCTTGGGTAAGATGGCTACATCTTGGTGAATACTGCTACAATTCCACTCATCACATGTCCATTAGGATGTCACCTTTCATGGCACTTTACGGTTATGAGGCCCCTAGTTTTGCTGATTTGGTGTTTGGAGATATTAGAGCACCTCAAGCTATTCTAAAGGCATTGAAGGACAACCTCCAGATTGCACAGAATCAACAGAAGTTGTATGCTGATCAGCAACGTATTGAGCGCTCATTTGAGGTTGATGATATGGTCTACCTAAGACTTCAGTCCTTCAGACAGTCTACTCTCAAGAAGAGTGGAGCAGAAAAACTCAAGCCACGTTTTTATGGACCATTCAGGGTCATCAGGAGAGTGGGAGTTGTGGCTTACGAGTTGGAGCTACCAACGAGTAGCCGAGTATATAATGTCTTCCATGTGTCACGCCTCAAAAAGGCGCTTGGGCACAATGTGATAGTCTCTTCTGATTTGCCTCCTTTGGATGAAGAGGGAGAATTGGTGCTAGTTCCTGAGGCCATCCTTGATGGTAGGGAATGATTGTTGAGGAGAAGGACCATCTGAGAGTATTTGGTTAAGTGGATGGACTTACCGGTGGAGGATGTTACATGGGAGAATGAGGAGGTTTTACAACATCTTGGCTTGCGATTGCTTGAGGACAGGCAATTTTGGGAAGGGCAGATTGTAATGTCCCTTTCCTTGTGATGTTGCATTCAGTGGTCCATTGGCCTATTCCGGAGACCCGTAGGCTATGTGGAAAGGTGAATTAAGGGTTCCCATGTTCCTTGGAGTTCCGACCAGACTTGGCAGGGGTGGAATGTGAACTTACTATTTTTAGTAAGTTAGGGTTTGGCTGTCGGGATGGTACAAAGTTGCTAAGCTCGCCAAGCTCTTTCTTTGGTTGCGAAGATAACGATTTTCGGATCATTATTTCATGACTTACTATTTTTAGTAAGTGGCAGTTTGGGCATTCTATTTTTGGCAGTCCTGGATTTGGTTCTGTTCCAGCACAATTCGGTGATCCTCATTGCTCAGCCTCATCCGGATTCCGTTGATAATCAATACTGGAGTTATAATCGATTTAATTAAATATTATTCCTTATCCTAAGGTTATTATTTAATTATTTTATTACTGATTGATGTTATGGGGAATTGTGTAGAAATTGATATTTTTCCTAAGTCTTGCCTAGGCGAATTATTTAATGGATATAAGGAGACTTTATTTTCGATATACTCCAAAGTTATATCATGCCAAAATCATGGTCTTCTTCCTAGGCGCGATTTTTGGACTTGGGAAGTGGGCACCACTTGGGGTCCACCACATGAAATGAAACGCAGTTTGAATGAGGAGAATTTGGAGGCAGTTTCATTTGAATTTCAGACTTGAAAATCTATATAAACAGGTGTTTGGCTCCTCATTTGTTTATCCAGAGAAAATACATTGTTATGCTGTCGGAATGACTCCAAACTTCTTCGAGGGTGAATACCTCCTAGATCTTTCCTTCCGGTTTTAAGTGTGAGACATCACTCCTAGCTGTGGTTCGAAGTTGTGAGCTATTTGGTGATTTTTGGGTGTGTTGGTGAAGATTTGTGTGATGTTGGTTTTTTTGGTGTTGCTGGTGTGTGTTGGCTGGAAGTGTATTTTGCTCGTAGCTATCTGCATGTTGAGTGCATCATTCTGGGTGAGGTCTTGTTGGAAGTGTATCGGAGAGACAATAATTTTCCTACATTGGTGTGGCATTTGGAGAACTCTCCAATTTACAGTTGCTAATCGAACTATTCAGCCAAAACGCCATTTCCAGAATTGCCTTGGGTTGCGTGCATTGCAGTTGTTGCTCTCCAGTCACAGTTTTAAGGTATTGATTTGTTTGTTTATGTCATACGCTTCATTTTCTTTTGGTTTGGCATGATTCCATTCAGTTTTGAGAGAGTTACAAGCATTTTAGTGGGTTTTGGGATGACTGGTTCTGCGTTTTCATTGTATCTGATTTCAGAACAGCAAGTAGTGTTTATGGTGAGAGTGTGTTAGTGAATTCTTGAGATATGTACTTCATTCGATCTTCTTTCACATCTCTATCTTTGTAAGAATTGCTTCAGTAGTACTGACCAATTCATTCTATGTTGCATTTCCCACTGAACAAGTGGAAGAGGATGGCTTAGCTGCCTGTATGTTTTGTAATTCAGTTTTGTCCTCCCACTGAGCAAGTGGTTGAGTGATATTGTCCTCCCGCTGCATAAGCGGTAGAGTGATTTGGTTCTGTTATGCTCTTGTTACCTTGGCTGGTTTACCACCAAGTTCTTGTTCTTCATCCCGCTGAAAAGTGGAAGGGGCTGGCTTGCTGCCCAGTATTGTATTTGCATTGTAATTTCCAGCGGATTAGTGAGCTAACGAACCCCTTATCACCGTATGCTCTCACCTTCCCACATTGGGCTCTTGGTGATCAGAAAGTGGAAGGGTTACTTTTCAGTAGCATTGAGATTATATTTCCTAACTTTAACGGGTGCATTGTAATATTTGTTGTGCTTTAAAACCAAAAAAATAAGTGGGAATATTACATAAGAGCACAAAGGGACTTACGTTTTGCAACAAGGTGGTCTGCTGTGATTCTTAGACTACGAAATAAAATCAAAAGGGAAGGGTTCAGGAAGCCTAAGAACAAGGATGATAACAACTGATGCAGCGGGTAGACAGATTTTGATAAACCACTTCTTGTTTCGCCAGAGATACCCTCACAACTAGACAAAAACGGTGCAAGCTCCAAGGGATGAAGAATTTTCAGATCAGAGACACTCGTTTTAGACACCCAATTCTGGCGCAGCCCAAGACAAACACATGCAGTTGAACTAAGCACAGTTTGGGTTCAAACTAACCGTGCATGGTGACCTACAATCAGCAGACCCCCAATGGTATGAACCAGAAATGCATCAAATACCCCTCTACACTTCACCATTAAAATCCCTGCACTCTAAAATTAACCAGCTGAAGGAAACCATGCAAACAAACTAAAACAAAGACAACAAACACCATATTTCAATGTTCATATATTTGCTTTAGCTGCCATTACAACAATTTCTGCAACATCTCTATGCTATGCCTAAAATCTAACCTATTTTAACTTCTAAAATCTAACTACAAAACTCTAACTATCTAACCCTTTACAAAAGAAAGGCCTTTGGCTTTATAGAATTTACAATTTGAATCGAAGGGTAGAATGGATTGCATCCAAGGGTCCCGACCTGCCTCCCAGAAGTTGGCAGCTTTAACCCATGCCTATTAAACTCTTAGTCATCTATTCAACCACTATCTCAACTACCTGCAACTGTCTGTATTCAATTTGAGTCTATCCGGTAGTTGGACATAACTAACCTGTGTCCCCTTTGTTTCAAAATATCTTGAGTGGGGCCCACAGGCAGTTTTACAATAAAACAGTTTCAGTTCTAAAAATTGAATTCTTGGAATTAAATCCAGTTGTGTATTTCTCGAGAATGCATAGCCTTGCAGCATTCGGAGTGTTCTTTGGTCTTTGATCCCGATGGTGGACTTTAGCTTGTCGTCCAATGGCACACCTCCCAATGCTCGGTTCAGATCTCGCACTCCTATAGCGCGTTCCTGTATCTTCTTCTTCAGCTTTCAGCGCCTGGCTCCTTGATGTTTTAGGCCTTTTCCTGGTTCCTTCCGATGACGTCCCGCGACCTGCAAACAATTGATTTCACTTAAATAAATCAATTTTGAAAAATTAATTAAATTAATTTAACAAACATTAAATTTTTTTAACGTCTGGCTCAAGAAGCTCTTTGTGAGATGTATCTTTTGAATCTCTCACTTCTTACATGAAGTTCGATCTCTCTTCTTGATTCGCCCATAAAAAAGTGAATAGTGCGATTAATATCTTATGAGCCCCTTTTCGGGCATTCTATGGACTTTGCGTGATTTATTTGCCCATCTGCAAGTGACCTTCGGGCATAATAGAGGCACTTTCCTAAGCTTCGGCTAAATGAGGATGACCTATGAACGATTTTTGGCCTAAAAAAAGATCTGAGAGGTTGCTGTGATTTTCGACTTATAGAGGTGAATTTAGACCTTTGGTTTTCGGCCTATGAAGAAGGTTTTCGGCCCGAAACATTATTTTGTGAAATTTTTATATTTCGGCCTAAATAGACCTTTCTCCAACCTCTAAGCTTTTTCGGCTTATGAAGCTATTTTGCGATTCTTTCCCTTTCATCAGTATTTTGGCCAAATGAAGTGGATTGCACGATATGTAAATACTTCCTTGGCGAGTTTAACTATTTTCAGCCTTTTGGGCCTTTTTGCAAGATTTGCAAATGCTTTGTGAGCTTTATGTTTTCGGTTTTTTCATCCTCTTCGTGTGAATGTCTTTTGTCATTTTTGGTTCATGATAATATCGCGCGACCTAGGATATATATAAAAACAACAAGCTCCTCCTTTTCAGGCTATTTAGAGAAAATGTGCGGTTTAGTTTGAGCTCCTTTTTTCACTTGCGATATTCACTCTTTCAGTGATTTCGGGTGGTATGAACATTTCGTGAGACTTTGGACTGGTGTTCGTTTTAGGCCTATGAAGATGGTTTTCGTGCGATTTCAACGTTTTTCAGGCTAAGAGGCCATTTTGCAAGACTTAGTTAAACGCCCTTTCTTTTCACATTTTCGCGATTTTCGGGTTAGAAGGCCATTTTCGGGCAAAAAGCATATTTTTTCACAATTTATGACATTTTCGGGTTATGAAAGGCTTTTGCAAATAAAGTTGTTAAAACGCCCTTTCAAATTTCACGCAATTTTTCGGCCTGAGGGGGTTTTTGAAAAGTTTATAAAATGCCCTACTTATTTTCGGGCTGAGAGGGCATTTAAAAAAGTTTTAAAGTTTAACGTTTTACCTCATTTTCGCATTTTCGGGCTAAGGAGGGCTTTTGAAAAGTTTATAAATTTAACACTCTCTTCATTACTCACAACTTTCGGCTTGAGTGTTCACTTTGTGCGATTTTCTCTTCCATATTTTGCTCGCATTTCGGCCTATTATGCCGATTTTGTCTTGTAAAAGTTTGCGATTCTCGAGCCAACTAAGGGTTATTGCGCGACACTTTGGATTTCGTTTTCTAACTTTTGGGCATTTCAACTGAAACGCGCGACCTTACATTGCTACATTCACCACTTCCACGCGATTTTGACTGTGAATCATTTCGGGTAATTGGTTTATTTTGCAAGTTTTCAACTTCTGGAGTTTTCGTGAACTTGAAGACTTTGGGCGATTTGATTCTTAGCCATAGCAAACTTGGGCATCTAAGAGGAATTTACGATTTCATTACTTGCCCTTTCTGTCCACCAAATTTGGGGCTTCTTCTCTCCTATCGAGCAGATTAAACATGACAGGGGCCCCCTATCACAAAGACGGGGTGTGTGTGCGATACGCACAACACACTCCTAAGTCTTCGTGTGCGCTCTTGCTGATTCTGGGTATTGGGTCTGATTATTTCTATGCACTGGGCGATGGAATTTGTAAGTTTTTAGCCCCAAGTTTTGAGTCTTCAATTTTTAAATGCAAATCGTACCTTTTTCAGCCTAGCCGTACTTTTTAGGGGGTGCATTAGGATGCATGCTGTTTGTCTGGGGTCATGTTGCTGCTATATTCCAGTTTGTACTCGGTCTCTTAATGCATATTGTCAGTTTGGGTGTGTTGAGGGGAGATTTGGGTGAGTTTTGAGTGAGTTAGAAGCATTTTGGTGTGGACTGGTGTTGCTGGTTTTATGCATTTCCAGCCAGTTGTCTTTATATCAGATTTTTTGAAAGTTGGATTTTGAGCGAGTTCTTGAGAGTGTGAATTGTTTGGGTTGTTAGAGGATGTTTGGAGTTCTTGTTACAACTGTCAGTTCTTAATTAGCACTTGGTTGTCCAATTCTATATTCATTGTAATGCTGGTTAGTAGTACTAACAACAACATTTTGGCTTTTTGCTGTCCCACTATCTGAGTGGAAGAGGCTGGCTTGGCCGCCTATCTTAGATTAGCAATATTTCATAAATTTTGAAATCTCTGTAATGAATTGTAAAGCTGGTTAGTAGTACTAACAACTATCCTCTTAGATTTCTCATTGTTCCCACTGCATAAGTGGAAGAGGCTGGCTTGCCGCCTATATCTGCAATTTGTAATGCTGTCCTCTTGCTGCATAAGCGGTTGAGTTGATTGTAATGTTGTCCTCCCGTTGAATAAGCAGTGGAGTTGATAGTAATTTCCATTTCTAGTCCTCCCGCTGCACAAGCAGTTGAGTGATTGCATTCTTCAGTTCCTTGGCTGGTTTACCGCCAAGTGATTGCATTGTTTTCAATATCCCGCTGTATAAGCGGAAGGGGTTGGCTTCCGCCCGATTGTTGTAATCAATTTCAGTTATTGGCATCTAACGATCCCCTCAACACTGTATGCTCTCACCCTCCCAAATTGGGCTCTCAGTGATCAGAAAGTGGAAGGGTTACTTTCAACAGTATTTGATTTTCATTTCCTAACCCTAACGAGTGTTTTGTTGGTTGTAATTTAGGAAAATCAAAAAAATATTAAGGGGGATCATTACAACATTATTTCCATTAGTGTTTTTATTTTGAACCCCACCAACGTTTTGAGTTAATGTAGCCAACAACTGGGACATCATGTCCATCGTAGCATCAAACTTCTTTTTCAGCTCTCTCTGCAGCCCCGTTTGCATCTAACGTTCTCTCTGCCATAGTATCAACTGAATCAGCTGAATCCACATCTTTCTCTCTGTTTCTCAATACCTTTGAAAATGTCTCTTCCACTGGGACTGAAGGAATCCAATAATGCTTCCTTCTCTGTTCTTTGTTGTAATAACTGATGTCTCTGTCACTCATGGAGAACACTTATCACACAGGCTGGCAGGATAAGTGGCTGTGATACTACTGTAATATTCCCACAATTTTTTTTTTGAAATTTAGCAGTTTACAACACAACAAGGACCCGTTAGGGTTAGCAATGAAAATACAATAATTCTGAAAACTGCAACCCTTTCACTTTCTGATCACCAAGTGCCCAATCTGGGAAGATGAGAGCATACAGTGTTGAGGGGATCGTTAGTTGCAAATACTGAAAATTATTACAAAACTTGGGCGGCAAGCCAACCCCTTCCGCTTATACAACGGGTGATGGAAATTCTGAAACTTCCTGGCAGTAAACCAGCCAGGAACAAACCAAAACAATTGAAACAACAATCACTCTACCGCTTATGCAGCGGGAGGACTAGAAATGGAAATTACTATCAACTCCACCGCTTATTCAGCAGGAGGACAACATTACAATTATCTCAACCGCTTATGCAGCTGGAGGACAACATTACAAATAGAGAAAGGCGGCATGACTAGCCTCTTCCACTTATGCAGTGGAAAATACAAGTAAATTGCAGCAAAGGGATTGATCAGTACTACTGAAACAATCTTACAATAATGAAATCTGCAACTACTGTTAGAACAAGAGAATTATCAACTCTAATAGAAAGAAAGTTCTACATGTGATTACAATGAAAAAACACTGAGCTTGCAACCCAATCACAAACTTAATCAAACTGAAATGAAACTAACAACACCACCAAAATGAACCAGCAACAATGAAATGCACACAATTTACTCAAAACTCCACCAAACAACTCCAAACTGGCGGCAAATGATTGCTAGAGGATAGGCGATCAGACCCCCAGCTCAACAACCCCATCGAATCACCACTGAAAATGCTGCACGCTGCCCTAAGGTTGGCTGGAAATGTATGACCAGCAGAGAAGTTTGATCAGCAAGATAAAAATGCACACCAAACCAAATAACATGAGCCTCCAGATGATGAATCGCCCAATAGAGAGGCTTCCAACGAGCTATCACCCAGAACAAACAGTCACTCAAGCAGGAAGATATGACTGAAAATCACCTACAACCACTCAATTTTACCTTCTCATATGTTGTATTTTGTGCAATGTTACGAATGACTAATGTTTTCCTATGATAAAAGCTTCTTTATCCTTGATTTTCATCTCATTCTCCATGCCTTTATATAGTGGTGCATCTTTTTGTAGGTCATAGTTTGTGTTTGTCAAATTTATGCAATTTTCGGTTGTGAAAATTTTCCTTCTGAATACTATCTTAAATGTTAGACTTTTCTATGAAACACTCATGCAAATAATTTGTTAGGTTTTGAGTTGTGTATTGTGTATTGGATTTTTATTCATCTTGTGTATACTCAAGTAAGTACAAGTGATTAAATTTTATGGTGTATCATCTTAATAGTTTTAGGTTTGTTTTA
The DNA here is from genome assembly GCF_030272615.1 of Cryptomeria japonica. Lineage (NCBI taxonomy): Eukaryota > Viridiplantae > Streptophyta > Pinopsida > Cupressales > Cupressaceae > Cryptomeria > Cryptomeria japonica. Next base: position 465,949,146 of record NC_081414.1, read on the forward strand.
AGCCATTTCTTCCCCTTTTCTCAGCAAGTCAATTAGTTTAGGTGAGCTCCAAGGGAACCAGCCCTCTTTGGAGGTTGACTTTAGTTTACCAAAGCCCACACTTTGAGAAGTCATCCAATGTTTCGCCAGTAAGATGAGTTTGTTTAACTTGACAAGGGTGCATTATTTGGTGATAACAGTTGTATCTGTTGGTTAAGGTCAAAAGCAATCTACTTCTACCTCTATATCTTGTAGGAAGCATATTGTTAAATGTTATTAGTTATGACAGACCTATGTATGTTGAATATTTATTACTTGAATATGTGTCTAAAGTTTGAACATAACAATAGATTACTATTTAAAATTTAATTATTTCTTGTTGAATGTATCTTTACAAATTATTTCATATATCAATGTCAAGCCCTATTAGTGCACATGAATCTATTGCAAACAACATACAAATCTTCAACATAAATGTATCATGCAAACTATTTGACAAAAAAACATTGGGAAAAAGGTGTAGAAAATTTTGGGTATAACTGGGGTGGTTAGTACACATTTTCTGTCTTAAAATCCCTTAAATTGAATCATCACACATAACTCCAATATTTAAATCTATAAATTGATTACATTTTACACCTAAGGTGATCCTTTAATGGAATCACTTGAAGAGAAATCAGGGTATTCTACCCTATTTGAAGTCTTTAGCTTTGTCAATCCCTGAACGGAATTGTTCTATTGAAGGTAGAGGATTTTTGTCCTCAGTTTCAATCCTTGAGAATTTCATATGTTGGGAAACCATTGGGGTTTCCTCCCACTCGTAGGAGTTTGGCCACATGAACAAATGTCAAAAAAAGAAATTATAAATCTTTGGAATGGGTTTTCTTTTCTCTACTCCTTTTATAACATCTTTGAGAGAAAATCTTTTAATTTTCCTTTTAACCTTTTAAATTTCCCACCGAAAATATGACCTTTAAATTGCCTTTCAGGTTTCTTGTGGCTATTGACACAACTTAAGTCACTTTTAAATAATTAATATTAGTTGTTTTAATTATTATTTTTTGACAACTTAATTTTAATTATTTAGTTATTTGCTATGGTCTATTAAAAAGGGACATTGCGAGATCTCGCTAGTTGCACAACTTAGCTTGTTTTTGCTCTCATTTGGTTATTGACTACATAATTCTTTGTTGTTTGCCATTGCCTATACTCCAAGTGTGTGATATTATTGACCTCAACATTAAAATTGACCTTGGATGCAATTTTCCTATTCTCATCGGATGAGATACCTATAGTTATGTGAGGTTAGATTAATCAATTCATTTGATGCTTGGAATGCCTTTGTTCACTTCTTAAGATGCCACTTTGTCGATATTTATCTTCTTAGTGCAATTTCATCCAATTTGCCTTTTAAATCCTTGCTAGGTGCACTTATCTATTGATCAAGATTTATTTGGCCCTCCCTTTCTTCATTGGCATTTGCAATTTTTGAAAATGTTTCAAGATGAGTAATTCTTCCTTGGATATAACATTATCAATGGATAAAAATGAAGCGATTTGCTTGTGGATTGAATGGACACTATAAGAGATGAAAATACAATGATATGTTTGGCTTCTAAATCTAGCAAATTGATAGACGTCTTCACGAAACATTGGAAAATGAGGTTAAAAAAGTGAGTTTTGTAGTGGTGTAATAGATTTTGACAATTGTGGTAAATCAAGGGAATAGCAAATTGATTTCTAACCATGTTGTCCTATTGGTTACACAGCCTAGATAGTTTATCTAGTTACGTTATGACCTAGAATAGAATTTTGACCCAAATACAATTATCTATGCTGAAATGATCATTTTTTCTAAACATGTAACTATAGCCTCATTCAAACAACAATAGGCTAAGAATATGATGTTATGATCATGTACATGATACATTTGAAACATATAATCAACAAGCAATAATGATCATCCAATTGATTCATTTTTACTTGTACCAACTGTTATCACCTAGGTTTGCACCCTTGCTCAGTTATCAGATCATTAACCTTGTGAAACATGGAATCACTCCAGGGCTTGTGGGTTGCTTGTAGGTTGGAGTGAATCTCCAGAGAGGGTTGGTTCCCTTGGAGATCACCTAAAATAACTAACTTTCTGAGAATAGGGAGACAAAGAACTTGAAAAAAAAAAATATTCTCTACTGAGGTGATACACCAAATACTTTAGGACCAATACTGCTATTTTGGTAACACACAGTTGCTCAATAACCAGCCTAGTATTACACAACTTAAGTAATTTGCAAGAAGGTTTGAGTTTCAACAGATCCTAAGAAGGAAATTTATAACTTTCACAACTAAATCACTATGTTGAAACCAGCACACAGCCTACAACCTGCAAATAATATATTTCTTCTACTTGAAGGTGCTGAGAAAGACAAATATTAAAGAAACTGCACAAAAATATTCATCAATTGATGCATTCCACACAATAAAGCAGCTTTAGAGAAGGTAAAGAACTGATTTTTAGTGAGAAAAAGTGCTCTTTATAACAGTATACAGGTTTGAAAAATGAGTTACAAAACAATGCTCTACTAAGAAAAGAGCTGAGAACAGCTACAATATTCAGCAAAACAGAAAGCAAGAACTGACCCAAAATGAGTTCTAAGAGTCATTATATTACCTTCTCTCACAAAGGAGAGAAATTAGGGTGTGCATTAAAAGCATTTAATGGCCATCATTCTCTATGATGCCCATTTGACTTGCACTTAAGTATTGGCAAACAACCTTTCCTACTTTGACTCTTAAGATGCTCCAAGGTGGCATTGAAGAATGAGTGATCTGTTTGCATTTGGCTTTGTCAACTGAAAAAATTCCTAAATCTACTCCAACAAATCCTTGATATCTGCAAACTTACTCTCCATTCCCCTAGATAAGTGGATGGCTGGTCGAATTGTTTCCTAGAAAGTTGGATAAGTCTTCATTGCTGTCATGAATGCCCTCAAATTGTTTCAAACTGCTCCAACTGTCATAATCGCTTGTGGCTGTTGTCATTTCCTTAGTGAACTGTCATATTACAAGTCTTAACACTTTTTAGACTATCTTCCATATTCTGACCTTATTTTTAAGCCCTTTAATTTTTTTTTCCACCTCTGTCCACTTCTCTCATGACTGATCTTGAATCTTCATGGCTCTGAAAAAGGTTGGAGATTAATTTTTTTTAGGCCACTGTTACTGTCAGTGATGACTGTCCCATGAAGTTGATTGTCATTACTTTCAGCTTGGCCTTTATCTTATACCAGACCTCACTGTCATCTTTGATAGCTCTTGACTGTCTCATAAGAATGCTCCCTTTGCCATTTCTAGGCTGTCATCATCATGTTTTGCAACTTGAAATCCACTGTTTATACTCATAGTCAAGCAGCCATAGAGATTTGAATCATTTCGTGAAGATTCTATTGCCGGTGATCACTGTCACCATAGTATTTCTAAATTGCAAGTGTCTCCTAGTCACTGTATTTGTCCTCTTTCCACATGATACTGCTTTTAGGACAATGAACTATCCTTCTAATGCTCTACTTTGAGAGATTTTTTCATACACCTTCCATATCCCTACTGTCCATGCTTGATAAGACTGCCTCTTTTGTCTCCTATGCTTTCAAACATGACTGTCATGACAGTCATATGTTTCCATGGTTGATGGGTGATTAGTACTTCTCTTAGGCATTCCAAGGACATGCATTCACCATTTCCTTTTGATAGTCATTCATGTTATGGAAACACTTCCAACCCTCAACCACCAAACTTGGATGGGATAACCAACTGTGTATATCTTGCAATTATGGTATTCTATGAGATCACAGTTCTTTGAGACCCCTTGTCACTTTGACTGGAAACTTACCTTTGTCATGGGTGTTTGCCTCTATGGTCCTTCATGCACTGAGGATTGTGTTTGATTCTTGGTACTAAATAGCTGTCCACGTCATCTATGAACTTTCAGTCTTTCACTAGCTTAGACCTTTAGGAACTGTCTTTTGATCTTTTTATTTGAACTACAGCTAAATGTGTAATTTGCCTCTTTGGGATTTACCCTAATTCAGTCCCGAGACAACAATTCCAACTTATAGTGAGAATTATAATACACTTATAAATATAGTTTTATCAAATCTGAGGACATTTCATTATAATATTTTACTTAAATTTCTACGAATAATTCGGAACGTAGAACTTATCTTGATAGCTTTCTCAATTTATATACTTCAGAGTGGTGCTTCTATATCATAAACTTATGCTCTACTAGAGAGATCCAAATCTGAAAATAAGAAATAAAAGTCTTCAAGTGTCCTCCTCCAATTTCCCCTACTTATCCCTTTTGTAATGTCTATTAATTTTAGACCAGACTGTAGCAAAATAATCAGAAAGAACAGAATCAAATCAATGTGCACAATAAACACCAAGTATATTGTGGGAAAACCTCCCTCTTGGAGGTGAAAAACCCAGCTATAATTCTCAGATCTTATTATGCAATAATCAGAAGTATCTTACAATATGGCTTCAACGCTTGAAGCAATCAGAACCAGCAAACTATGCACAATAGGATAACGCCTTCAACCTAGGATATACAAATGATAAACTTATCTCTAAGAATAGGGTATCTGCTGTTAAGGAGGTTCACTGTCCCAGAGATAGTGTTCGCTGCTCTAGGATGAAGATCGCTGTCATCAATGATAGTTCAGAGCCTTCAAATGATGTTCGCTGTCCACAAGATGAAGTTCGCTGCCCTTAAGGACAGTTCGCTGTCTCTAGAACCTTGTTCGCTGTCACTGCAAGATGGTTTGCTATCCTTAAATTATAGTTCGCTGACTCAGAGAAACAATTTGCTGAATGAAGGAGATAATTCGCTGATTGAAGACAATTCGCTGTGTGTTGATTGAACAATGAATGATGACGTGTATATATAGGCGATGTATCTTTTTGATTCATCAAGTTGGCTTACATAAGGAACATATAATTTACAATTTAATTCTTTAACTTTGGCGGCAAGACTGAATTGATTCAACACGCTGCACAAGACCCCAATATGGGTCAGCTTCAACACGTTACAACCTTCATAGGTCATATTATGATTATTGCAAGATAGGACATGACTAAGAGCAATGGCCAATTAGTCATCCAAACGTGCTAGGTCGGCCCTAGAAGGGATCCGACCTAGCTACAACATTAACACTCCCTCTTAGCTAGGGAGGAGACCTTCTCAAGATTTGAGTCACATATTGACAACCACCATGGCTACTCCCAGAGGGTGGATCCATCATGGCTACACCCATGGATGCAAAAACAAATAAACACAAGTGCCCATCATGCAATCGTGATGTCGTCATCTCAACATGACGTTCACCATAGCTACTCCCAGAGGGTGAATAAACTCAAGTGCTAAGTTGTGAAATTTCTTCCATGACATCCACCATACCTACTCACAGAGGGTGGATCCACCATGCCTACTCGCAGAGGGTGGAAGAGGGCTTTCACCTCAAACTTCTCCCAGAGAAGAGTGCATTACCACCATGCCTACTTGCAGAGGGTGGAAGATACATCTCAATGTATCATTGATGCTGAGACTCTCTCTTAGCTAGAGCTTCATTCTCCATGATTCCAAGCTTGTCCCAAAAAAGCGCAAATGTCACTTTGGCAAGGGGCTTGGTGAGAATGTCAGCTGTTTGCTCCTTAGTGCAAATGTATCTCAGCTGAACAACATTCCTCTGTACCATATCTCTGATGTAGTGTTAGTGAATCTCAACATGTTTTGATCTATCATGGAATACTGGATTAACCGAAAGCTTCACACAAATTTTCTTATCACAATGAATGATAGTAGGCTCCAACGATCATCCGAACAATCTTGCAAGGAGCTTCCGAAGCCACATTGCTTCGCGAGTTGCCACACATGCTGCAATGTATTCTGCCTCTGCAGTACTCAATGCCACTGAAGACTGTTTCCTGCTACACCAGGAAATCATAGCGGATCCCAAGTTGAAGGAAACTCCAAAAGTGCTCTTGTGATCAGTGACACTTCCTGCCCAGTCAGAATCAGAATAGCCTTCCAAGTTCAGTGCTGTGTTGGAAGAGTACTTCAATCCATATCCAACTGTGCCACGCAAGTATCTTAGGATATGCTTGGCTGCAACTAGATGTATCTGTCTTGGTTCACACATGAACTGACTAAGTGCACTCACTGCATAGCAAATATCCGGTCTAGTGTTAACTAGATACATCAAGGATCCAATCAATTGCCTGTACATGGTAGGATCCACAAGATCTGAACTAGCTGCAGCTTTTTTCAATTTCTTCAAGTTAGTTTCCATCGAAGTAGGCATGGACTTACAATCTAACATTCCAAACCTCTTCAAGATATCAATGGTGTATTTGCCTTGACTTAGGATGATCTCATTAGGCCTCTGCCATACTTCTAACCCTAGAAAGAAGTGCATGAGTCCTAAGTCTTTCATCTCAAATTTTGAAGTCAACTCCTTACACCTGTGAATGGGATGATCTTCCCCTGTAACATATAATACTAGGATCAACATTTCACCATTAAATACCTTGAAGTGGAGGTTCGGATCAGCATCATTCTTGGAGAAGCCCAAACCTGTTAAGTATTTATCAATCCTCTCATACCATGCACGAGGAGCCTGCTTAAGGCCATATAAAGCTTTCTTCAGATTGCATACATGAGACTCTTTCCCATGAATCACGAAACCCTCAGGTTGCTCAATGTAGACCTCTTCCTCAATCATACCATTGAGAAAGGCTGCCTTCACATCCATTTGATGTAGCTTCCAACCCTTAGCTGTTGCAATGGCAATGATGGTCCTGATGGAAGTATATCGAGCAATTCGAGTGAATGTTTCTTCATAATCTATCCCTTCTTTCTGAGAGAAACCATGAGCCACGAATCTAGCCTTGTATTTCTCAATGCTTCCATCAGCTGCATGCTTGATCTTGAATAGCCACTTGGAAGATACAACTGACTTGCCCTTAGGTCTCGGTACAATATCCCAAACATCATTCTTAAGGATGGATTGATATTCTTCGTCCATGGCATCTTTCCATACTTGCTGATTTGCGGCTTCCTCAACACTGGTAGGCTCAGTCTCAATGAGATTACACATTGAAGCAACATAACAAGAGAATTTCTGAGGTCTCTTACTTTCTCAGAATGTACCTCTAGGAGCTGAAAACTGTTTTGCCTCCTGCATAGTGTTCCTTGCCCAAAGAGGTCTTTTTCGAGTTATAACAATATCTCTAGGCCCATCAGTAGGATCCATAGGCTCAACTGGATCATCGTGCATCTCAGGTTCTAAAGGCTCCCTCTGGATCTCAGGATATGAAGGCTCCCTCTGAATCTTAGGATCATGATCAATATTCATGTCTTGAGGATGAGCTTCATCGTCTATCTCCATGCATGAGCCCTTGGATTTCTTGAATGCAACATCTTCCTCAAATGTGACATCTCTGCTGACCTCAATGTACCTTTGACCTGGAATGTAGATTCTGTAGGCCTTGGAAGATTTGCTGTAGCCCACAAATATTCCTCTCTTGCCAGAAGGTTCCAACTTGGTTCTCTTGTCTTTAGGCACATGCACATATACAGGACATCCAAAGATCCTCAAGTGACTGATATCAGGCTTGATCCTTGAAAAGTCTTCTTCTGGAGTCATATTTTGCAATATCCAATGAGGGCATCTGTTTTGAATATACACAGCTGTTCTAGAAGCTTCCGCCCATAAAAAATTCTGAAGATCCTAATCAAGAATCATGGATTTTGCAGCTTCAACTATAAATCTGTTCTTTCTTTTTGCAACTCTGTTTTGCTGAGGGTTGTAGGGGACACAGAACTCCCTCTTGATCCTTGCCTCAATACAAAAAACATGAAAGCTACCCGAGGTGTATTCACCTCCATTGTCAGACCTTAACACTTTAATTCTTCTCCCAGATAAGTTTTCTACTATGGCCTTGAACTCTTTGAATCTACCTAGGACTTCATCGGACTCTTTAGACTTTAAGAAATAAATACAAGTCTTCCTAGAGTAGTCATCTATGATGGTTACGTAATACAAGAATCCACTAGGAGATGCAACTGACATAGGTCCACATAAATCAGAATGCACAAGAGTTAATATTTCTTTTGACCTACTCTCACTACTATGAGATGGACTCTTACTGTTTTTACCCTTAGCACAACCTTTACAAGTATCATTATGAACATGACTGAGTTTAGGCATACCTTTAACCATCTTCTCTAAGGTTGGAAGAGTCCGCAAGTGAAGAAGTCCAAGTCTTCTATGCCACAGTTCGCTTGAATTGGAGGAGTCATGGAGGAGAGCTTGAACTGGACGAGTGGAGAGCTTGTACAAGCTTTCATACCGATTCCCAATCACACGAGCATATTTGATACTGGATTTCTTTGGCCATGCGAGGACTTTTCCTTCTGAGAACGCCACTTGATAACCTTTATCCTCCAAGGCTGAAATGGAGATAAGGTTCCTCCTAATTCCTGGCACAAGCAGGACATCGCTGAGATGAAGAGAGATTCCCGAATCAAGGTTGAGGGAACTAGCACTGAAATCTCTCACATAATAGTGCACATTATCTCCAATGATAACTTGGAGATTAGACTCCCTCTCAACCAAGTTTGAAAGATGCTCCCGATAGCCGGTGATGTGTCTAGAGGGTCCATTGTCAATCAGCCAAGTATCACTATCTGTGGGAACGTTGCTTGACAGGGCTGAAATGAAGAGGAATTCATTGGAGTTGTCTTTTGCTTCCTTCTGATTTGAAACTTCATTGATGTTGACTCCTTGTTGCATCGGTCTTGACTGACAGTCTCTTGCATAGTGACCAAACTTGTCACATCTGAAACACTGAATGCGGGAGAGGTCTTTCTTCTTCTTCTTAGAATCAGGTGCAAATGTTGACCCTTGATCTCTGTTCCTCTTGAAGTTACCTTTCTTCCAATTCCCTCCTTTCTTCTTGACAGATTGGGTAGCAAGAACATGAGAGTCTTCACCATGAGAGCTCTTGATGATACCTCTTGCAGCCAATCTTGATTCCTCTTGAATGTAATCAACACAGAGGCGGTCAAACTTGGGAAATTTTGATCTCTCACTTATGCCTTGAATAAATGGCTCCCATGAGTGAGGAAGACCATTCAATGCAAGCATGACTAGGACCTTCTCCACAACTTCATCCCCAATGGCGCTAAGTTGATCTCTCAATTCTGAAATCTTCATGAAGTAGGTGATGACTGAATCTCCCTTTGCCATCTTGACTTGATGAATTTGTTGACGCAATGCAAGTGCTCTACTTGTGTTGTTGATCTCATACATCCCCTCCAATCTCTTGAACATATCTCTGGTTGAAGACATCTTGGAGATGATGGGAACAAGATGATCTTTCACGAAGTCGATAAGGATCTTCTTGGCTTTGACTGCATTCTTCTTGAACTGAAGCTGCTCTTCTTGATCTTTAGGTTCAGATTGCTCCTTTTCTTGCACGAACTCCAAAAGATCATTTTCTTCTAGGGTGACAAGGATTCTGAATTTCCATGAGCTGAAATTCGATGCTCCTTCAAGTCTGTACTCAACTTTCAGACCATACACCATCTTGAATACTGGAAATGGTGTGAAGAATGTGAAGTAGGAGTGCTGCTACAAGGTCTGATCACAACTGAGACGACCTTAGCTCTAATACCATATTAATTTTAGATCAGGCTGTAGCAAAATAATCATAAAGAACATAATCAAATCAATGTGCACAATAAACACCAAGTATATCTTGGGAAAACCTCCCTCTTGGAGGTGAAAAACTCAGCTATAATTCTCTGATCTTATTATGCAATAATCAGAAGTATCTTACAATATGGCTTCAACACTTGAAGCAATCGAAACCAGCAAACTATGCACAATAGGATAACGTCTTCAACCTAGGATATACAAATGATAAACTTATCTCTAAGAATAGGGTATCTCCTGTTAAGTAGGTTTGCTGTCCCAGAGATAGTGTTCGCTGCTCTAGGATGAAGATTGCTGTCATCAATGATAGTTCGGAGCCTTCAAATGATGTTCACTGTCCACAAGATGAAGTTCGCTGCCCTTGAGGACAGTTTGCTGTCTCTAGAACCTCGTTCGCTGTCATTGCAAGATGGTTCACTATACTTAAATTATAGCTCGCCGACTCAGAGAAACAATTTGTTGAATGAAGGAGATAATTCGCTGATTGAAGACAATTCGTTGTGTGTTGATTGAACAATGAATGATGACTTGTATATATAGGCGACATATCTTTTTGATTCATCAAGTCGGCTTACATAAGGAACATATAATTTACAATTTAATTCTTTAACTTTGGTGGCATGATTGAATTGATTCCACACGCTGCACAAGACCCCAATATGGGTCAGCTTCAACACGTTACAGCCTTCATAGGTTATATTATGATTATTGCAAGATAGGACATGACTAAGGGCAATGGCTGTTTGCCCTCTCGGGTGAATAGCTTAAAACATAAAGCACGTACTGCAGAATAATGCCATAGATGTCAGACAAGTATAAGAGATGTTATTCCATTCATAATTGTTTTGTTACAAGTTACATTCCGAAGTATATAAAGACATTGAGGGGGTGTGAGCGCCAACCGTTGCACCGCAACTGCCACCCCTCGGTTGCCAACTAACCAACACAATTACAACTTAATTAACTAGTTTTATTTCCGTGTACAATATTGCCGCCAACATCATCCCCCCCAAAAAGAAAAGTCGTCTCTAGGCGACTTACAACAAAATGGAGAATACATGGGGCTTACAAAACCCAAAAGCAAAAAAGAATACTAAGGGGGTGCAGAGGGCGTCCCTGATGAAGAAGGCGCCGGTGGTGGTGTAGTGATGGACGCCAAGGGCCCACGGAGCTCATACACTTGCTCTGTCCTCCTCTTCAGATCCCGTCCCACTACCATCTGCCGCTCCATAGCAGTCTTTACCATATAGGGTGCCTCCAGCACCTCCTTATCCTTCTTGTCCACACTCTCCAGTGCACTGACCAACCGAGTCTCCAACAGCTCTCTCGATGCCCTTTCCTCCTCCAACTGTATTAGCAAGGCAGACTTCTCTGCTACTACAGTGTCCACCGCTGGTTGGGTCTGAGCCATGGTAGCCTCCATCTCTCCAAACCTGGTAGTTAGCTCCTCTCGAGCTGTCATTGCTTCTACCCGCAAAGCCTCAACCGTCGTTGCCGTCTGTTGTGTCCTTCGAAGCTCAAGATAACCTTCGCGGAAGGCCTGCTCCACCTCTCGCAACAACGACTGTATCCGGGTCTCGCCAACCCCCTCGGTGAGGCTCCAAGCCTCCAGCATCGCCTGGTTCTTTGTCTCAGGCCACCCGACACACTCAAAACACCTCTCAAACTCCTCTCTGCATCCGGTGTGGGCAAAGGTCAACAGTCCCTTGATCCGCTCAACCATGGCGACATTTGCCTGGAGTGTGGCAGATGACACAAGCCGCTGTGCTCGCGGAGTCATCTCGCCAATGAACTGCTCCAACTCTCCTATACCCTGCTGTACTCCCACAGGCACCTCCTCTCCCCTGTACGGGCTGGTGACTACAACTGCAGGGGGTGACGCAACCCTCTGAAGCGCCCGATTGCTCGGGGAGCTCCCTTCCTCCAGATCAATGATATCCAAGGAATGCATGGTCCTGGCTGGAGATAGTGCGGCCTCTCCCACTGGTGCCACAGGTGTAAGCTGGTAGCAGCTCAACCACGCACTAAGGTCATCATGAAGAGCACCCGCTTCCGTCATTGCCTCCTGCATATAGCCTGGCAACCTTGGCACATCCTGTTCTGTCACATCCGGCACATCGTACACCCTGGAAGCCTCTGGAACATTGTGCACCATGGAAGCTTCTGCACTTGCCAAGGTCTCCACCCGTGGTGGTGTCATCGCTATCGTCACCTGAGGCTGCCCGAAGCTAGGAACTAGCACCGTGGTGACCACACTCACCGTCCCGAACGATCGCGGCACTGCCAACTTACAATTCTCGGGTAAGCGGGCTGGTGTAAAGTGGACCTGCACCTGCGATGCTGAAATAGACCCTACTGTACTTGCTGATTCCACTACCTCCTCTTTAGGCAATTGGTCGCCTCCTCTTCCTGCCAATTGGAAGCTCCCTCCATTCACCTGGGAGGTGTCTGCGGATTCCTCCCTGCCGCTATCAGCATCCTCCTCTGCATCGGACTCATCTGTGTCGGACATGGCGGCCTTCTTTCTTTTTGTGCCCAGACGTGCCTCGGCGCCATGTGCCAAGACGTCCAAGTGAGACCAATAGAATATGGGCAGTTAGTCTGGTGTGACCCGTCCTTGCGGCTCCAATGGCTGTGAGCCCGGGGTGATCTATGTGCGGACTGCATCCACGAATAACCCGATGGCGTGGTGCGGCATGTAAAACTTCTTGTATTGCAACGTCATGAACTCGTCCATCCTATCCGCCAATAGGGATGCCCAATCATACACCACCCCGTTATGCAACCCATTCATCAACGCTATCTGTGCGATGGCTATGTCCGATGCGCGAATGGCACCTGTGAGGCGACTCTTCACCACGGACAACAGGCATCGCCATACTCCCTTGGCGAAAAATTGTTTCTTTACCCCCCGACTCTTGCCTGCACTCTTGAGGCTATCTTTTTCGCCCTGGGTGAGGTTATCGCGCAACATCAACTGCAGCAATGTGGCACGATTTTTTGGAGATATTTTCTGTGAAGTGTCTATTTTTTTCCCTTTCAACCCCGGTATGCCAAACACCCTAGTGAACTCGCCTGCCATGAATGACATTGTTATCCTCTGGTGTTGATAATCAAATACCGATTGGTGGTGATGTCTGTCATAGCTGCCAATCATGGCACACAAAACCACCTCAAAGTCCTTTATACAAAAAACTGGCATCTCGACGGCCCAGTGTACCTGTGCCTAGCGAAGGCTTTTCTTTATCAGATCATCGTGAGGTGTCTTCACCCACCAGTTCTGACAGTCTATTCCATTCAGACCTTCGAACATAATATTATCTGCTGTTATTTCATCCCTGTCCTTTGTCGCCAAGGGTTTGGGACGATGCTTCTTGCTTTTTTGACTGCGGCTCATCTCGAGGCTGCCTGCAATATGCACCCTAGATGGCAAAACCCATTTGCCTGTGTCTGCACTCGCTTCTTTTTGCCCCCCCTGCAACTTGTCTTCTAACGGCTGCAATCGTTTTCACCAATCTGCCTTGTTCTTGTTTGTGTCCATTAGTCCCGGATTAATTCTTGAATTCTGCTTTTATAACTTTAAACAAAAACCGTCTCTTTGTCCCTCCCTAGAATGCTGTAGTTGTACGGCGGTTCCCTGCTGTGCTGCGTTGCGTTTTGTTTTTTCGGTAGAGTGGACTTGTGCGGTTGCGTGGTTGTTTTTCATTTTTTTTTCCTGGAGCAGATTTGTGCGGGCTTGTGTTTGTTTGTGGGCTTGTGCGGGGCTTTTATGGGTGGCGGTGTCCACCGTACGACGGTGGTGTCCACCGCCGGTTGTCCACCGCCGGTGGTGCCACCGCACGGTGGTCCCACCGTCGGTGTTCCCACTACTGGTGGTCGCACCGCCGGTGTGGACACTGTATGGTGGTCCCACCGTCGGTGTTGCCATCGTACGGTGGTTCCACCGTGACCTTTTTTTTTTTCGTACGGCCGTTGTACGGACCGTATGTTTTTTTTTTTTTCAATTTCTAATAGACTGACAAACATCCTGGCTGGAGGGTCCAGGTTCCCTCCGTTCGTGATAAACCTTTAATTTTGACCCATTGACGTCGTCTGGTATCTCCTTCCTGTCCAGCGTCCACAACTTGATCGCCCTGTTGGCATTGACCTCGCGTACCTTGAAGGGCCCTAGCCATCGTACTTTAAATTTTCCTAGTTTGATTTTGTTTTTCGCATTGAATTTCAACACTAATTGCCCAGGAGTGAAATTCATTCGTCGAAGATGCTTGTCGTGCCAGACCTTCCGTCTTTGCTGGGCTGCCTCTATGGCCCATTGTGCCATCATTCTTTTTTTGTCCAAGTTGCTTAAGGCATACAGTCTCTCTCAAGCTCTCCATATCCCCGAGTCTGTTTTCTATTGCAATGCGAAGGCTTGGCACCATGAATTCTGCTGGCACCACCGCTTCCTGCTCGTACACGAGTTGGAACGGAGTCTGACCCATGGTCACCTTGTAGGTCGTTCTATAGGCCCATAGTACAGAGGGTAACTTCTCCTCCCAATCTTCCTTTTCTATCCCGCAGGACTTGTAAATTACGGATACCAATATTTTGTTTGTGGCCTCGGCCTGGCCATTGGCACGTGGGTAGTACGGGCTTGATAATGAGTGAAAAATCTTGAACTCTGAGGTCAACGGTCGTATGACATGGTTCACAAAGTGGCCCCCCCGGTCATTGGTCAACTGAATAGGTATACCGTATCGCGTAATGATTTGTTCGTAAATAAATTTCGCCGTGCTTACTGCCGATTTATCCGAGAGAGCCCTCGCCTCCACCCACTTAGTCAAGTATTCTGTCGCAACCACAATGTACCGGCACCGTCGTGTGCGGCTAGCCTTAAGAGGCCCTAAAAAGTCGAGTCCCCATTGTTTGAAGAATTCTTGTGCGTGCGACGGATTGAGGGGCATGAAGTCCTGCTTCAGAGGTTTGCCCGCCCGTTGGCAAGTGTCGCACCCCACGACCCACTCCCTGGTGTCGTGATGTACGGTTGGCCACCACAGTCCTGCCAGAAGCACCTTGCAGGCTGTAGTGTCTGGGCCCATATGTCCACCTATGGGTCCTTCGTGTGCCTCCCTTAATATGCTTGAGACTTCTTCCTCCATGACACAATGCCTTAATACCTGGTTCGGCCCCATTTTGTAGAGTAAACTGTTGATGAGAGAAAAAGTCCTGCTCTTTAATACGAGCTTTCTCCGTTCCCCTAGAGGCATACCTTCCGGAAATCGGGACGTCGACAGGTATTCTCCAATCTTCTTGTACCACGAAGGAAGTACGGCTATTTGGAACAAGTGTGCATCCGGAAAATCATCATTTACTCCCTCTGGAGGTTCCCCCGACTTAATCCGCGACAGTTGATCGGCTATGACATGACTTCGCCCTGGTCTTACCACAATTGAAAATGTGAACTCCTGTAGTAGCAATAGCCAACAGCTTATCCTCCCCTGGATAATAGGCTTGTTTACCAAGTACACAAGTGCCTAATGGTCTACGTAAAATGTGAATGGTGTAGCCAGTAGGTAATGATGAAATTTTTGTACGGCATAGACCATGCTGAGGGCTTCACGTTCTGTGGTACTGTAGTTCTTTTTAGCCTTCGAGAGCAACCTGCTGGCAAAATAAACGGGGTGGTCCAACTCGTGTCCTCCTACCTGGGCTAGTGTAGCCCCGATGGCGTAGTTTGAAGCATCCACGTGAACGTGGAATTCCTTATCCCAATTTGGGTATGCCAGTATGGGTGCTCCCATCAACCTTGTCTTTAGCTCTTCAAAGGCCTTGCTCTGTTGCTCTATCCAGATGTATGGTTCCCCTTTCCGTGTCAACCTATCCAACGGGTGGGACACCCCAGCGAAGTTCTTGATGATCCTCCTGTAGTACCCCACATGACCAAGGAAGGATTTTATCCCGGTGACGTCCGTAGGAGGTTCCATTTCTACTATTACCCGAATCTTGTCCGGGTCTGTTTTCAATCCTTCTTTACACACAATGTGTCCAAGCAATCTTCCCTGTGGTACCATGAATCTACATTTCTTTGGATTGAGGGCCAACCGTGCCCTTCGACATCTGTCTAGGCACTCTCCGAGGGTTTTTAGCTGGGTGTCCTGTCCACTGTAAATAGACCAATCATCCAGGAAGGCTTTGAAGTTCCCCACTGATATCTTGTCGAAGATGTGCAAGATGATGCGCTGAAAGGTGGCAGGTGCATTGCATAGACCGAAGGGCATTCGGTTGTATGCATACACCCCATCCTCCACCACGAAGGTTGTTTTCAACTTATCTTCCTCCGCGATGGATATCTGGTTGTACCCAGAGAGCCCATCCATGAAGGAATAGATTTCATGTCCAGCTACTTCCTCCAAGATGTTGTCGGTGAAGGGTATAGGAAACGGGTCTTTAATAGTGACAGCGTTCAGACATCGGAAGTCTACACAGATCTGGATCTGATTGGCCTCTTTCTTGAGGGAAATCACAATGGGAGACACCCATTCGCTTGTCTGAACTCTGAAGATTATGCCTACTTCCAACATCTGCTCAATTTCGTCGTTCACCCGTGCAGCATAATTCTTGTTCATACAGTAAGGCCGCTTCCTCACCGGCTGGGCTCCCGGCACCAATGTTATTCGATGTAAACATAACTCTGGGGACACGCCCTTCAGGTCCTTGTACGTCCATGCAAAGACATCCTTGTATTCAAGGAAAATTTTGAAGGCTGCAGCCTTCAGCACTGGATTCCAGCCATCTTGGACAAGGATGATCTTGGGGTCACTCATCCCCCCGAGGTTTGTCTCCTTCAAATTGGCTTCCTGGTATTTAATGGGCTCCCTCTTCGGGAATTGGTGTGCCGGTGTCTCGTTCACCGAGGCCTCCCCTTCCTTGTACTCGCCATATTCTAGGGGAAATATATTTGGTTCTTCCTCGATGCTCAATACATTGCACGAGGGTGTAAATATTTCATAGTCTCCCATTTGCCAATGGAAGAGACCATTCAAGGAGTCCCCGTCATCCCCTGAGCATGCCTCCAGTTCTAACACCCCTTTGTCACTAGGCTCCATGCGGTGTTCGTCTCCGCCCTCCCCCAACTTGTCTCCGCCCTCCCCCAACTGGTCTCCCTCAGATTCCGAGTCGGAGGAGGATGCCAACTCCTCACTCACCATCTGCGTATGGAGATCGATCATGTACTTCCTCCCCACTTTTTCCAAGGAAAGAGTATTCCGCTTCCAGTTATGGTTCGCTCTTGCTGCAATGAGCCACCCACGCCTTAGAATGGTGTCATACCCTTTCTGCTTCAGGGGAATTACTACAAAATCCAGCACGAATGGCTGCGTGCCAATCATCACTTGCTGGCCCAAGAGGGTACGAAGGGGTTTAATCCCATGTTGATCTGCCCCTAGTAGGTTGAACGTGGGGGGCCACAACGTAGGCTTTCCTAGTTTTTTCCATGTGGCTTTTGGGAGCACATTTACTCCTGACCCTCCGTCCACAATAGTGTCTGTCAAGGTAGTCCCCATTATGCCCATTTCTACCACTGCTGGTTGGCATCCGCTGTTGACTACCAACAACATGGGGTTGACTGTGGGGCTTAGGACCTCCCTTAATGCAGGGTCGGCTGTGGGGCTCACGACCTCCCTCATTTTCACCTGTGAGGGTACAGAGTTTAAGATAGTCGTTTTTAACTGTGACATGGTCTCCAGGAGGTCTTGAATTCTCACGGGTACCTCCATCTGCAATATTTGCTATAAGATTTCCTCTTTTGCCCTCGTCTGTGGCGGACTTGCGGTCTGGTGGCTGTTCTGCCCTTGTGCGGCCATTTCCTTTGTGATCTCGTCTCTTGCTTCTCGCACTCTCTCGGTCTCCGTGTGGGGATTTGGGTATGCACCCTTTTTGGCCTACGCCCTTGTGATTGCCAACACTTCTGCCTTTGTGGGTTCTATGTTTAGAAGGTTTACACCAGGCTTCGGGCAATTTGAGTCCTCATGGTCACCTGGCTTGCACCATCGGCAGAGGTGCTGAGAGTTGGCTTCCTTTGTGCAATCGCAGGCGAAGTGTCCCCACTGATTGCAGGCCCTACACTGGATCATTGGCCGACCCTTGGCGTCATATTGGATTCGGTTTCTGTTATTGTTATTGTTATTATTTCTTACGCTGCTGCGTCTGTTATCCCGGTATCCTCCAGATGATGCCGTTGTGTTAGTTTGTTGGCCCGTACCCGTTGGTGCGGATGTTGTGGCCTGCTCCGTGAACAACACCTGGTTCATTTGCGTACTTCGGGTTTTCATGTTGTATGGGCACTCCTTGGTGGAGTGTCCCATCACTTGGCAAATCTCACAGAATGCTTTCTTCGGGCAAGTACCCTTTGTATGCCCCTCCTCTTTGCACTCAGTGCACCATATGTCCCCTTTAGTCCGACCGGTGCTTCTCATTGTTTTGAACTCCCTCCTCATTTGCTCCATGTCTTTCTGGAGCGCTTGCACTCGCTTGCCAGCCTCGCCGTCGCTGCTGCTTTCCTGTGAAGAGTCATCCTCCTCGGACGAGCTATCCTTCTTCTTTTTTTTCTTCGATGTCTTGGTCTCGCTCTCGAGATCCATCGCTCTATTGTATGCATCTTCGTACGATGTAGGTGGAACGATTTTCATCTTCTTTCGAAGGGAGTGTTTCAGTCCCTCCACGAACCATCGCTTTTTCAACCCATCTGCTGGTTGACTCTCCATTTTTCCCAATAGTTCCTTCAATCGCCGACTATAGGCTCGGACAGTCTCGTTCTTGTTCTGCTTCGTTCCATAGATCTCGGCGACTATTTCGTTGTCATCTCTTAGGAGGCGGAACTCTATCCCAAACTCCTTCTTCAGGTCGGGCCATGTGTCAACTTTGGCCTTGTCCATATCTGAGTACCAGTCTATGGCCACTCCTCTCAAGGTTGCTGGGAATTGTGTTACCCATTCATCTTGATTAGTAACACCGTTTGTTGACCATATGGTTTCGCACGTTCGACAATGGCGAATGGGATCTTCCTTCCCGTCGCCATTGAACTTCGGTAGTTTTTGTTTACTTGCCATTGATGGGGGTCATCTCCCTTGAGGTGGTTGTAGCTGTGTCTGAGCCCCTGTGCTGCTCCCTCCGGCACCCATGGTGTGTCCTGCGTGGGTGACTAGGGGTACGGTGTTCTGTCTGCCGTGTGTCGCACTTACAGCTGTACGGTTGTCCTCCCCTTCGTTCTCACTCGCGCCCACTCCTGGCTCCCTTTGGTGATCCTCACTTCGTGGTGTAAGGGATAAGTTTCTAAACTGATCTCGAGTCTCCTCGACGAGGTTCCGCCGTAATCTTGTTTCCTCTAGAAACTCTTCGTGGCTTTGCACCCTACGGTGTTCTGGCGATGCGTAGAAATTTCCGTCGGCTTCTGCACTCTCCGTGACACCTCCTTGGTTCCCCTCATGCCACCCTTCGGCAGACCATCCTTCGGCAAGTTGCCTCAGCCTCCGTCTACGTTCTACTTGCTACTCCAGAATCAAGGCCCTCTGTGCGGCCTCCCACTCGTCCGTTTCTGCTATTTTATTTCTATCTTTATTCAATAGGTTGGGCATTAATTGCCGTACATTTCCATAATTCACAATACATAAACCAAAACACGTCTTTATTAATTCATTTCCTCAGATACAACTCGTGTCAATGACACTTTTATTTGAATATAGAAGGTTCAAGGTTCAATTCCTTCCTGGCTTGGCGCCATCCCATTCTGCTTCCCGTCGGCTGTTATCTTCGTACTGTTGAAGGATCTGTTGGCGTCGCTCTTCCTGGGCAATCTCCTCTAGGCGAGCTTGTTGTGCCAGCGATGCCTGTGCAAGTAACTGGGGAAGATGGTTCATCAACCGGTTTACTGTCGGGCTCACCTCCAACGCTGTCAACACGACACTTGGTGGGATTTCCGCTTCCGTTGCCTCTCGTCGGACATAGGTCTGGATGGCTACCTAGAGCAAAATTGAAAATTCTCTCGTTGCGGTGTCTTCTCCTGTGTAAAAGTTCTGTTCGCGTGTCGTCGGCCTTTGGGTTTATCTCACTAACGGGCAGGCCCATCGTGTCCGTGCGCCATCCGCATCTTCCGTTTCCGAGTACGTCTAGGCAACGGCACCAAATGTTTGCCCTCTCGGGTGAATAGCTTAAAACATAAAGTACGTACTGCAGAATAACGCCATAGATGTCAGACAAGTATAAGAGATGTTATTCCATTCATAATTGTTTTGTTACAAGTTACATTCCGAAGTATATAAAGACACCGAGGGGGTGCGAGCGCCAATCGTCGCACCGCAACTGCCACCCCTCGGTTGCCAACTAACCAACACAATTACAACTTAATTAACTAGTTGTATTTCCGTGTACAATATTGCCGCCAACAATGGCCAATTAGTCATCCAAACGTGCTAGGTTGGCCCTAGAAGGGATCCGACCTAGCTACAACATTAACAATGTCCCCATTTTTGAAGAAGAATTGATTAATTAATTAAATTATTTAAGTTGTCCAAATAATTATTATTTTTCATGGATAGCTTAATTAATTATTTTAATTAATAAAATTAAGCTAATTATTTATAAAGTTATCAAATAAATTAAAAAATTAAAAGATGACTATATTTAATTAATGTAATAAAGTGACTAATTAAATATTATTTCAAAAAGTCACTTCTAGAAGCTTCTGGATGTTGGGGTGAAAAAGTATTAAAGGAGATCAAGTTGAAGTTTCAAGGTGAGCTTGGATTTTGATTTTGATTTTGATTGGGTTTTGTAGAACCAAGAGGTGTCTGTAGACTTTGGTCTTTGGGAATGAAAATATAATGTCCCCTTCTCAGTAAGGTGCATTCAGTGGTCCATTGGCCTTTTCCGAAGACACGTAGGCTATTTGGAGAGGAGAATAAGGGTTTCCAATTTCTGTGGAGTTCTGCAGGAGCTTTTTAGGGTTTGTTAGGAGGGAATTATTCAATTCTGCTTATGGTTTCCTTCTAGGTTTTCCATGAACTCCAGAGTGGTATAACATGCATTTGATTCTTTGGTGAAGTCAGAACTTACTAATTTTAGTAAGTTAGGGTTTGGTTGTTTGGATGATGTAGTTCTATTGAGCTTTCCAAGCTCTTTCTCTGGGTGCGAAGATCATGTTTTTTGGAGCAGTATTTTTTGACTTACTAGTTTTAGTAAGTGGTTGTGTTGAGCATTTCTATTTTTAGCAGTCTCGGACAGGGTTTTGACTCAGCACAGTTCAGTGGTCTTCATCGCACAACTTCATCCTTGATTTTGGTATCGATCAGTATTGGAGTTATAAGTTATTTAACTATATATTAATTCCTTATCCCAAGGTTTAATATTTAATTATTTTATTACTGATTAATGTTATATTGGGTGACCTAGGAAAAGACATATTTTTATCTAATATCAGTGTGATTATTTCCCAAGTTAGGTGTTGAAATTTGAAGAATGCATTAAGTTATTGTTGAGGACTTAGGCAAGTTCGAACTTGTCTAATTATTGGTTAAAATACAACTTGGGCACCAACCTTGGGAAATGAAATGAAATGTAATTTGGACGCCATGTGATAGTGGAATGAAATGCAATGAGATTTGGGCGAATTTGGGAGCAATTGCATTTGAATTTTAGAGGAAAAAATCTATAAATACAGGTGCTTGGCCATTCATTTGATCATCTTGAAGAAATTACATCGTTATGTTGCCGGTTTGGCAAATGAAATCTGAGCTTCGAAGTGAGCCTTCCTAGCTAAGTGCAGTTTTGCACTTGCAAGACAGTACCTAGCTGTTTTTCCATGATCTTTCAGTGATATTAGGGAGTATGTTGAAGTGTGTGATTGCTGATTTTGCTGTAGTTCGAGTTTTGGTGTGTTTCCAGGCTGCTAGGAACATCATGGCTGAAGCATACTTTCGTTCATAAGTCTCCGTTCTCCTGTTGCTTCTAGGTATCGACTCCTTGGTTTTCTATGTCCTAGGTGATATTATTTGTAAGTTTCCAGCTCTAATCTTTGAGTTTTCAATTTTATTATGCAAATCGAACTTCCCAGCCTAGGCGCCATTCTTAGTGTGGACATTTGGAAGCAAGTTGTGGTGGTTGGTATATATAGAGGTCATTTTGCTGATTGTACTTGGTCATTTATGATATATTAGTAGTTTGGGAGTTTTTTGGGGATGTTGGTGTGAGTTGTGAGTGAGTTTTATGCATTTTAGTGTGTCTTGGTGTTGCTGGTTGTGCATTTCCAGCTTGCTGTCATAATTTATAGATTTCCAGAAGTTAGCGTTTGGGTGTGCTTTTCGAAGTGTGAGTAGATTAGTTGATTTGGGTGTGATTTGGGGTGATTTGGGTGAGTTTGGAGAGAGATATGAGCATTTCATAGTTTCTTGAAGTTGCTGGTCTGCGTGTTATTGATCCTAGAATTTCATAATTACATGTTGAAGGACCTTTGGGAGTTAGTAATTGTTTGGAGATATTTATCAGCATTGGACAACATTACTTCTCTATTCTATCTCTCTATTTCTATATTGTAAGATTAGGAAGTAGTACTACTAACCATTTCTGGATTGTAAGCCTTCCCACTGAAAAGTGGAAGAGGCTGGCTTGCCGCCTATATTTTGATATTTGTTGCTCATTTCTCTCGCTGCATAAGTGGTCGAGTGATATCTGTTTGTAATAGTCCTTCGGCTGCATAAGTGGTTGAGTGATATTTGATGTAATGATCCTCCCGTTGCATAAGCGGTTGAGTTGAGCTTGTTTGGTGTGTTTAGTCCTCTCGCTGAAATATTGCGGTAGAGTGATTCGTGTTTTGGAGTATTGTTCACTTTGCTTGCTTACCCACTGGTTAAGCGGAAGGGGCTAGCTTGCCGCCCATTATTGTATTCAGCACTTCAGCAGATTATCACTAATGATCCCCTGCTACCGTATGCTCTCACCCTTCCAGTTTGGGCTCTCGATGATCAGAAAGTGGATGGGTTACTTTCAGCAGTATTGTGATTATATTTCTCTAACCTTAACGGGTTATTGTGTTCTGTAAATCTTATTGCAAAAATAATTTTTTTTTAAGGGGAATATTAAAGAAAACTCCCATAGATTGCATAACTGAGGGAGTGGAAGACCTTCCAAGGGGTTGTAGTTGAGAGTGGAAGATACTCAATCTTCCATATTGAGCATATTGAGTTACTACATGATCATGGTGGTTGGGGTTCATGAAGTTTTCGGACTTATCCTTGAAGTACCTTAAACCCATTGAT
This sequence comes from Cryptomeria japonica, assembly GCF_030272615.1. Classification (NCBI taxonomy): domain Eukaryota; kingdom Viridiplantae; phylum Streptophyta; class Pinopsida; order Cupressales; family Cupressaceae; genus Cryptomeria; species Cryptomeria japonica. Next base: position 465,972,190 of record NC_081414.1, read on the forward strand.
TTCTATTGGAGAAGAAACCGATTTTTATTGAAGATCATTCGGGAGCATTGTTGGGAGCATGCTGATCAGAATTTCAGACTTGAGACTAAATTGTATTTTATGCTCCTAAGCCACGATTTGGTCATACCACCTCATTCAGGCCACTAATCATTCGAAAGCAGCAACAACATTGGTGAAGGAAGGCGACTTCATTGAGGGTCATTTTGAAAGAGGAAACTAGGAGGTAGCTGCTTATTACAAATATGAGACAAATCGTCTCCTTCTTACAAACCTTTGATTTTGCTGTTATACCCTTGTTTGAGCATTGAAGATTACCTTGAAGGATAGCGCTGGTTTTAGGAGCTAAAGGCGATTTCTTTGGGATGAGATTGAAGGAGGAATAAGTTGAGTTTGATATCCATTTCAGGTCTGAGATAGTTCGAACCAGACTGACAGGTACCCACGATTTTGCACATAGCCATCCACATTGGCATCAAAACACATCAAGGAAGATAGCGCTATAATTGTGAAGCGAAGCGAACATTTTGGAGGAGAGCATTGAAGACTTGCAGCTGATCCTTCATTTATTTTCAGACTACCATGAACAGCAGGGGCGATTTTGGAAACACTTCAATGTGGTGATGATGTGGGTTCAACAAAAAGGATATTGATTGCTTCTTCATCCTTGCATCAAGGCGTCTCTACCAGGTTTTTTTGGTGTTGTCTTTCAATGAGTATTTGATGATATTTATGTATGAAATCATGGCTGTCTTGTACTCAGAAAATTATGAGTCAATACTAAGTTGAGCCTGGGACATTGTGTTATCATTGTAAGGACTTGTTGAAACCTCCTTTTGAATGTAAGAAAAGAAAATAAGGCTGCATTCATATATCATGCTAGTCTGAGGTCTCATGCCAACTCTTTGTCAAAATGGCAGCAAGCTGTTGCTGTATGTAAGTGTGTCTAAAGTAGCATAGAACTCTTTAATTTAATAGCAAATACATCTTTGATGATTGTCCAACATATTAGGAGTCTTTATGGTTGATAATTCATGAGAAGTATATGTTTGAAGACCTTCATATCAGACTGAATTCTCTGAGACACTCTGTCAGCATAACACGCAGTTTGAACAGTCAAATATTCCTTGTTTTCAGTCATTTCAATACAGGGGATATTTCACTTTTATATATTTTTCTCACTCTTTTTAAATTAATGTATGTACGTGATATGTCTCCCTTATACACCATGCCATAATCTTCATATAACTACCTCTAAACCATGTGTTGACTCTTATTATTGATCATGATTTACTACAACTTTTATTTGATTGGTATCTCAGAAGTAGTGGAGACTGGGTAAAAAACACAAGTAATTTTCCCAAACAAAAATCTTCAACTTGTTGTTGACTCCTCTTAGACATTCGTTGACCCTTTGGTAATGCTGATTGCTCAAATCACAAACAATAATCTACAAATTCCTTGTGAAAGGTTAAGTGAGGTTGAAGTAAAAAACACAACCAATATTTCAAAATATTACAAGTGGGTCCCATTCCATTCAGTGGAGCTGCTGCTAAAAACACAACAAAAAATGTGAAATCTTCAAAACATTTTCTAATTGCTGCAAACACTGTTTGAGGATTCTTTTATTATACGAATCTGAATAATTATTGTGTGGGGCCCACAAAGCACTTTGAAAAGCTTATTCTAATACTAATAAATCTGAATTTCTATTGAAGTCCTTTTTCTTTAATTCTGATATCTATGTCAGATCAGAGACCCCCACGTGGTATTCCTTCCTTTATATTCTGCTTCCACATCACAAGTTAATTATGAATAATGCTGAATTAATATATGGTTTTTCTCTTTGTTATTGTATTATACTCCCCTCTATCCCATTTGGATGGGTCGAACCTTAATATATATCTTGCAACATCAAGGAGTTGCATCTCTTGAATGTCTAAGAGACATATTGTTTGTTAATCGTATCTTTCCTTGAACACTTGTTACTTATACAAACCATACTTTTATTTCTCATCGCTGCCTTTGCATTACTAAGTATGATCACTGTTCTCATGACCATCGATCGCTGTCATTAACAAACTAAATCGGTGTCTTAAGATTGTGCCTCTTCGGATATCAATTAGTTGTTTGATAAGACCCTTTTCTTAATTGATGTTGAAAGTTAGTACTCTTAATTAAACGAGTTGGCATTGGTTTGCATATCGATCTAACTATCATCGATATTATTCAGTGTTTATCTTAGCCATTGTCTTCCATTAGTATGCAATCGATATATGCCTTCATAGATGCTTCGTCTTCATTGGATGTATATCACTGTGATTGTCTCTGCAAATGTTGACTGACTGATCTTCGCAAAGATGATCTACAGACTCGTGATGGAATCCTTATATGGTGTCTTGAATGTAGTAATCTTGATGAAGGTGCTGATGAAAGTATTGATCCTTGTAGCCTTCCCATATAATATTGATTGTTTGCTATCCATCCTTGGAAAGGTGATCATCATCTTGAACATATCCTCATACCTCAATGTTTTATAAGACTATATGATTTTCCAAATATCTTATTTCTTATTGCTTATGTATATTTACTTCTAACTATTGGTAGGTGTTCAGGGCCTGCCACTCCTTGCCCATATAAGTGTTTTATTGCTATTATGTTCTAAGTCAAAGATGGGGACATCACAAAATGTGTTCTTCAATAACCTTAGACCTCTGGATAAACTAGAGTAGGTGGTTACATATCATGTGAAAAACATTTTAGAGTACAATATTATTGATTGCTAGGATGAATATGAAGTATAGACCTCTGATCACATATTCATCTGAAGCTGTCCCTTATATGCTTGCTTGCTTGCTATCATCACAAATTTTCTCCACTAAATTTCTTATTCTTTCACATCATTGTTACACAGTTTATGACCGTCTTTTAGAGTTTATGACAATGCTTTGACCTCTTAGTGCTTAATCTCTAATCTTTTAAATCATCAACAATCTTTTGTTCTTATTCATCATTTATATCACTATCAATATAGTTCCTTCATTGTCATTCCATGCCTTTCCCTCTTGTGACATTGGTTATCATGTCCTTGAGCCTTACCATTTTCATGTGTCTGTTATCATTAGGTATGTCATAGGTTCATTACCATTACTACCTATTAATGGACTCTCACCATCCCTTTGTGGTGTTTGAGCCTGAAAATCATTGCAAACACTGTCTTACGATAATAGACCATTGTCCGTGAGTTGGGTGTTTTGTTTGGCTATCTAGCATTGTCACATTGCCCCTTTTCAAAACTGCAGTATGAAACTGAAATGTCCCCCTTAGTTTTTTTAATTTTTAGCACAACATTCAACACCCGTTAGCATTAGCAAAATAACATCTCGACCACTTATGCAGTGGGAGGAAACATAAACAATTGAAATACTACATGATGGCGGTTGGACCAGCCACTTCCACTATTAGTGGGGAAAATTACAAACCCAAGAAATCTGAAATTAAGTAAATGACAATCACTCAACCACTTTTCGGCGGGAGGACTAGGAATAACAAACCTATCACTCAAGCACTTATTCAACGAGAGGACTGGGAATTGTTGCCGGGAATAATCATTATGTTATGTTGTCATATTATGTTTATGTTGTCGTCGGTAATATTGAGTTACGGCGATCAGTTAGTTAGCCGACGGGTAGGTAGTTGGAGTCGCGACGGTTGTGTCGTACCCCTTCGGGTATTATATATTGTGTACCTTTTCTTCGAAGTAGGATCAAGTTAGTCGTGTCAAATGTAATGTTATAAGCACTTATTGTACATGGACTGTTGAATTAATATAGAGACTGATTATTTAATGTATTTCCATTATGTTCTGTGCATTTACTTTCTGCATTTAACCGTTTACCCGAGAGGGCAAACATTTGGTGCCGCTGCCTAGACGTACTCGGGAACGGAAGACACGGATGGTGCACAGACACAATGGGCCTACCCGTTGGTGAAGCAAACCCAGAGGCCGACGACGCGCAGACAGAACTTTACATAGGAGAAGACACGGCAACGCGAGAATTTTCAATTTTGCTCCAGGTAGCCATTCAGACCTACGTCCGATGAGAGGCGGTGGAGGCAGAAATCCCACCAAGTGCCGTGTGGACAGCGCTGGAGGTTAGCCCGACAGTAAACCGGTTGATGAACCACCTCCCTTGGTTGCTTGCACAGGCATCGCTGGCACAACAGGCCCGCCTGGAGGAGATTGCCTAGGAAGAGCGACGACAACAAATCTTGCAACGCTACGAAGAGAACAGTTGACGGGAAACGGAACGAGATGGCGCTAGGCCAGGAGGAAATTGAACCTTGTAATAATCCCGACACACGGCTGATATAAATTGTGGCCGAAAGGCAAAATAAAAATAAAAATAATAAAAGTTTTTTTGTGTACATGGCGTGTGTTTGCTGTGTATTGAAGTGACTTATGCCCAATAGACTAATAAGGACAGAAATAAAAAGATACAGAGTGACGAATGGGAAGTGGCACAAACCGTGTTGAATCTCAAACAGCAGATAGAACGAAGGCGTAGGCTAAGGCAGCTTGCCCAGGGATGACCGGCCGAGGGGTTGCCCGAAGGGAACCCAAGAGGTGTCACGGAGGTTGCGGAGGCAGAGATAGACGGAGAGAACTACACTGTCTACACTGTTGTAGGGCTACCAGAAGGATTCACGGAGGGTGCCGAAGGAGAACTCTACAGTTCGCTAGAATACCACCGTAGGGTAAGAAGCCGCAAAGAGTTGGTGGAACAAACAAGGCGAAGTCTAAACTTGATCGACGCTACCAGAGACTTGTTAAAGAATTTGTCCATTTCAGAGGACAACCGGAGGGAGACAACCAACCAGAGGGAGACAACGGAAGGTAACGGTACGACCGAAGGTGCCGAGGGAGCACAAGGGTATCGTACGGGAGGCAATTTTTTTGGTTCGGTGTCAGCAACTTTTTCCGGAGGACCCACGAGTGGAGGTTCAGTTGCAGGAGGCGGAGGATCGCCAGGTACAAGCACACAAGGAATTAGAGGAGCGAGACCCAGCGGTGGGATGGTGAGTAAACAAAAATTGCCAAAGTTCACAGGGGAGGGCAAGGAGACCCCTTACGGCACTGTCGTACATGTGAAACCATTTGGTCCACCAACGGAGTAACAGACCAGGATGACTGGGTACAGCAGTTCCCAGCCACGTTACGAGGAGTTGCCATACATTGGTACTCCGATGTGGACAAGCAAAAAGTGGCCACGTGGGCCAATCTACAGAAGGAATTCACGGGGGAGTTTCGGTTGCTCCGTGATGACAATGAAATTGTAACGGAGATATACAGTACCAAACAAGGTACCAGGGAGACAGTACGGGCATACAGTCGGAGGCTGAAAGAACTCTTGGGTAAAATGGAAAGCCAACTCGCAGATGGATTGAAGAAACGATGGTTCGTTGAAGGGTTGAAATCCTCCCTACAGAGGAAGATGAAAATTGTACCCCCGACGTCATATGACGACGCTTATAATAGGGCGATGGACCTGGAGAGCGAACACAAAACATCAAAGAAGAAGAAAAGTAATAAATCCTCATCCGAGGATGATGACTCTTCACAGGAAAGCAGCAGCGACGACGAGGCTGGCAAACGGGTGCAAGCGCTCCAGAAAGACATGGAGCGAATGAGAAAAGAATTCAAAATAATGAGAAGCACGGGTCGGAATGAAGGGGACATATGGTGCACTGAGTGCAAAGAGGAAGGGCACACAAAGGGTACTTGCCAAAAGAAGGCATTCTGCGAGATTTGCCAAGTGATGGGACACTCCACCAAGGAGTGCCCATACAACATGAAAACCCGAAGTACGCAAATGAACCAGGTGCTGTTCACGGAGCAGGCCACAACATCCGCACCAGCGGGTACCGGCCAACATACTAACACAACGACATCATTTGGAGGATACCGGGACAACAGACGCGGCGGCGGAAGGAATAGCAACAATAACAATAACGGAAGCCGTATCCAGTATGACGCCAAGGGCCGGCCAATTATCCAATGTAGGGCCTGTAATCAGTGGGGGCACTTCGCTCGTGATTGCACGAAGGAAGCCACCCCTCAGCACCTCTGCCGTTGGTGTGGGCCAGGCGACCATGAGGACGCAAATTGCCCGTAGGCAGGGGTTAATCTCCTCAACATTGAGAAGGCTGAGAAGACTGGTGAGAAAGAAGTACTGGCGATCACCCGCGCCCAGACGAAAAAAGCCACTTATCCCGACCCCCGTACGGAGAAGGAGAGATTAGGGGAGGCAAAGGCCAATATTGAATGTGAGATGATGACTGAACGACGGGACAATGAGGTGGCGAGTACATCATCCCGTACGGAAGCGGAAAATAACATCATTGGGCAATCTTGCAGATAGAGGTGCCGATAAAGGTAAAAAACCTTCTAGACTCTATGCCACAATTGAGGACTGCCATCCTCACCAATGTGCAAAGCACCGCATTGTCGAGTGCACCACAGGTAGGGGTTCCCGCCATCGCATCGTCGAGTGCACCACAGGTAGGGGTTCCCGCCACCGCTTCGAAGAGTACACCACAGGTGGAGGTTTCCGTCAGCCCTTCGACTGACCCGATGTTACTAGCCTTGAGCAGTGGTAGACACCCAGCTGTGGTAGAAATGGGTATCTGTGGGACCATTTTGAAGGACACCATTGTAGACGGGGGATCTGGGGTGAATGTACTACCAGAAGAAACATGGAAGCGGCTGGGGAAGCCCACCCTGTGGCCACCCACATTCAACCTGGTGGGAGCGAACCAACACGACATTAAGCCACTCGGCTTGTTGATGGCCCAGCAAGTGACAATTGGTACGCAACCATTCTTGTTAGATTTCATGGTTATTCCCTCGAAGAAGAAAGGCTATGACGCCATCCTGGGGAGAGCGTGGTTGATCAACGCGAGGGTAAACCACAACTGGAAGAAAAATACACTTTCCATGGAGAAGGGAGGGCCGAAATATACCATTGACCTACACACCCAAGATGTCGGCGAAGAGCTCGCCTCTTCAGACTTGGACTCAGAGGACTCTAATAAAGGGGAAGGGGGTCCCGATGAAAGCAAGGGCAAGAATGCGATGGAGCCGAACAGTGAAGGGGTGCTCGAATTGGAGGGATGTTCTGAAGATGAGGTATGCTCACTTAACGGGCTCTTCCACTGGCAAATGGAGGATTACGAAATGTTCCAAAGCTACAGGCTCGAAGTAGAGGAACCAGAGCAACCAACAGAGGTGTGCCTACCGGAATATAGAGAATATTGCAAGGGAGACGCCCCAAACTCTGGCGACGTAAATAATCCGAAGAGTGTCGGCAACGATTGGAACCCTGTGTGGAAGGCCGCAGCCTTCAAAATCTTTATTATCCTTCTTCTTCTTATGTACAGGAAGGAGGTCGTGGTCCTTGTAGAATTTGTGGTTCCAGATCTTCCGATGGCCATTGAAAATAGATTGGCCACCAACGGGCCCAAATTGAAACCCTACCACGCCAAGCGCGTAGGGGACCCGAGGGGCCGGACAAAACATAATGGAAATAGATTAAATAACCAGTCTCTATATTAATTCAACAGTCCATGTACAATAAGTGCTTATAACATTACATTTGACACGACTAACTTGATCCTACTTCGAAGAAAAGGTACACAATATATAATACCCGAAGGGGTACGACACAACCGTCGCGACTCCAACTACCTACCCGTCGGCTAACTAACTGACCGCCGTAACTCAATATTACCGATGACAACATAAACATAATATGACAACATAACATAATGATTATTCCCGGCAACAGGAATAACAAAATATCACTCAACTACTTATTCAACAGGAGGATTGGAGTATAAAATGAAATAGAGATAGGCGGCGAAGCCGGCCTCTTCCACTTATGCAGTGGGCAATACAAGAAAGTATAATGCAGTATGAAAATGGACTGTTGTAGTACTACTAAATACAGTCTTACAATAAGCAAACTCTGCAAGATACTATTGGTACATTAAAGCTCCAACCTCTAATGGATACAAGAAGGTACTTCGAGAAGCTACAAACAAGAATACTAGAAAACACAAGCCAAAATGAACACTATATCAAATCTGAAATAACACACCAGCATCACCAAAATTAGACCAGCAGCACTATGAAGTCCATATCTCCATCAAAACACCTCCGAATGAGCTCCAGTAAATTGCAAATGAAGCACAAGAGCTAGGTGGCCAAGGAAGGACAAGGAAACACACCACCAAAGGGGTCTCAGCGAGGGCACACTCTCCAAAACAGAAAATCGAACTAGGGCAAACAACAAGAAGTTCAATTTGAAATATGAAATCAACCACTCCACCAAAATCTTTACATATGTACATCTATTAAAAGTATGTACATCTATTAAAAGTATGCATAGCATAGTATTCATTTACAGATTAAGTTTGTTGTACTGATACAAAGGTTTTTTTATCATGTCACATTGCAAGCTAAAATCTTGTCATATCTCCAATTATAATTCATACTACAACCCCTTTTTCGGTCATCTATGACAGCTAGTCTTTGCAAGGTCAACAAAATGAGCTTTCCAATGCATCATGTGAGGTGAAGATTGAAGCTTGGGTGATAATTAAAGGCAAAAATTCACTAAGGCATGAAAATTTGTTTCCCAATTAAAGAGCACATTCTTCTCTAAAGGGATACATGAAATCCCAAAAATGAAGAATGTGCACATAGGGTCGCACGTGATAAAGGGCAGACAATTTTTGCAAGTCAACTATAATGCCTCAATGCTTAGATGTACATTTGGTAGAGGGAAACATAAAATCTGCAAAGTTAAATTGCTCCCCCTATATATTACTGTGTGCTCATTATAGGGAAAACATGCTTTTCAGAAACAAAAACTGCAGTGCTACATAATGGTGTGCACCCATAAAGAATGGTTGCAAGTGTTATGGTTATCAGAATATGCTAGTATAGAGGAGAGTGACATATTATAGAAGAATATAATTTTGCAAAAATAAAAAGTGTTTGGCTATTTGCTGTAACACATCTCATAGAGGCTGAACATACTCATTCAAAACTGTAAAAATCTGCAACCTTACAGACCAGTGTGGACTCATGAAAGGGTTATCAAGTTTTCCATAGAAAAAGGTTGTAAGGCAATACAATGTACACCCTTTCAAAGGCTGACTTGATTTTTGAGGTTTGTATATGTAGTGCATGCTCATAGAGAGTAAAAACAGGTTTCAGTGCTGCTATGCTTAGATGCCATTGGAGGAAGGAAAAAGAAAGTTTGAAATATAATACTTCTCTATAAATTAATAAATATATCATTTGACCTTCACTAGACTTCATTTTATCCCTCTTCCTCATCATTAAAAATATTCTACAGTTTGCTTAGTTTTGGATTGGCAGTGGAGTTTTCAGCTGAAAGTCTTGGTCGTTTCAGCAGTTCCTATAGATTTTCAGCAGCGATACCTATATTGTGCAGATTTTTTACGATTTTTTGCTTGCAAAATTGATCACATGATCTATTTTTCCTTCTGCTGTCTATGCTAACATAGAGCCCATCAGTATGCGTAATGCATCAACATACATAGAGAATGGTCTAGTGTAATTTGAAAAGACTAATATTAGAGCTTTTGCTAATATCCTTTTAATAAATCTTCATTTGGTGCCACAATTTAAGCATTGTTCTAGTTTGTGGTAGTATCACTATCAACTATCATGTATGCCCCAAGAAAGCTTGCACATTATCCTATGTCTTGGGTTCCTCTAGTTACATTATCATCATAACTTTTGTTGAGTCTACTAGCATACTTTCCTTGCATATGGCATGTCCCAAAAATGTTCCAAAAGGTGTTACAAAAACTGACTTCTTTAGGTTAAGCGATATTTGCATGTGGCAACACCTCTCTAGCATTAATCACAATTATGTGACATGATCCTTTACCAAGCTAGATGCTGCTGAAATGACCCCCTTACTTTTTTTCAATTTTAAACACCACAATGCACCCGTTAAGGTTAGGAAAGATAAATATAATACTGTTGAAAGGTAACCCTTCCACTTTCTGATTACCAAGAGCCTAGTGTGGGTGAGGTGAGAGCATACGGTGAATAGGGGATCGTTAACTCCAAAACAAATTAAAAGTACAATGCTGGGCGACAAGCCAGCCCCTTCCGCTTGTCCAACGAGCAAGAACAACTTAATGTAAATCACTCTACCACTTTTCAGCGGGAGGACAATTATTACAATATTAAAAATAAGATCACTCAACCACTTTTTAGCGGGAGGACAATTATTACAATACAAAAAATAAGATCACTCAACCAATTATTCAGCTGGAGGACTATGAAACCAATTGAAATTAAAAGATAGGCGGCTAGGCCATCCTCTTCCACTTTTTCAGTGGGAATACAAAATGTAAAATGCAATTAAACAAAGGCTGATCAGTACTACTGATTTCAGCGTTACAATGAGAGCATTAGCTTGCAGATTACAATAGGAAATTGATATCCAAATACACCAAAATGTTAAGAATTGGTCTTCTAACAAATATGAGCTATCCAGAGTAAGAAAAGTATCCAAACAGGTAAATAACTCAAATCTGATATGAAGAACAGTATACTGAAATAACAGACTAGTAAGAGTAGAAATCACCTAAATGCTCATAACTTTCTCCACGCAACTCCGAATGACTTGAAATCAAATGCAGATGGTCCCTGGAGAGGAGGCATCCAAGACAAGACCAACAACCTGCAACAAATTGGATCAAAACATCAATGCATGCTTTCCAAGGCAACCTCCAACATGGTATGACTTGGGAAATAGGGTGATTTTGTCTATAAATTCTAAATCATCTCCAAAAATCATGAAACTTAGCAAAATGAATCGCCTAGCCATGAGGAAAACATAGGACGAATACCCAAAAGCGACAACTAAACTCTTAGAGACTTTTGAATGAATTTCACTTTCAGCACCATACACACAACAAACTCCCGAATCTGAAAATAACACTCCAAAACTGAAATCAACACTCCAAATTCAAAATGCATCAAATTACTTCATCTTCATTGAGCTCAATCTGCTCCTCTAAATGAGAAACAGTCATGGCATTTAGTTAGGGGCTATCTTTCAAGAACGAACCTGAAGGAGGCTAGGAGGTATCCATTCCTTGAAGCAAGAGTCTTGAATGATTTCAACAACACTTCGTTACAATATTCATGGATACCCAAAATGAGGAGTTGAGTCCTGTATTTACAGAGAAATATCCCCCTCAAATTCAAATTCAACTCCCTCCAAATGAAATGAAATCCAATGACATCTTGGACGCCCAAGCAAAAATAATATTTGACTCAAGCTAAAGTCATATAATTTCTTCAAAGGGGACATCAACTTAACATAAGTAAAAAAAATACTTTATTCACCAAATCAACCCCCTCAAGGTAGCAAATATACTTTATAAAATATTCATGAAGTGTGTTATGGCGTCCAAGGTAATAAAGTGAATTATTTCATAAAATTAATATATTTCTTTCTAAGGCGTCCATCATACCTTATAAATAATTCACTTTTGAAATATTTTCCTCAGCCATTAATTCGCCCAACATAAGCTCTGACTTGCCAAAATAGCTTCAAAATGTTGGAAGACCAACCACTCAAACTGACCTGTTGAAACCCTGCTAAAAATAGCACTTACTAAAAATAGCATATTGCTAAAAGTAGTAAGTGTGTCCAAATGCATTTTTACCGCATTTTGAGTAGCTATCACAACTTACTAAAAACAGTAAGTTCGAAAAAGTCTTTGGATCCAGTTGCATGTTACACCATTGCGAAGGTCTCTGGAAACCCAGAAAAAACCAAAGAAATAAGCTGTCCTTGCCTCCACTTACTAAAAATAGTAAGTTTACCAAACTCCACTGCTTGCTATGCATGTACCATCATTGTGAAGCTTTTTGAAAATCCAGAAGGAAGCTAGAACCAAAACTGTCAAACTCCAGCATGTAAGCCACCAAAAATGCCGAAACACCCCCCTAGAGGTAGGAAACCCTAATTTATGCTCTCGACTAGCCTACGGGTCTTCGAGATAGGCTAACAGCCAACTGAACTAGTTACTGCTGAGGAGGGGACATTTGTCAGCTGCCCAACCATCAATGTATACCTGCCCAATCATCAATGTATACCTATAAGAACTCATGCAAAAAATCATCAAAAGCTGCAACAACAATTTGTGAAAAGAGTGCTAGAGAGTTCTTAAATCTGAAAGGAATCACATTATCTTGCTATTGCTATAGGAATTCTACTCAAGCTCCCTCAAATATTTCTTTTTCCTTTTCCTAGTTAATCTTTAGTTTTGAATGCTTTTAAATTTTGTTATCATTCAAAAAATTCATTGTAAATATGTGCACATCATTATACATCCTTATAGGTAGTTAGAGAAGGAAGTCCTCCCCTACAAATAGACAAGGGATATCTCTTGCCGACTTCCTCTTAACAATTTCTCCATTACAAATTTTAGGGATAACATAGCTTGAACCTTGTGAATACAACTAAGATGCAATTTAGAGGGATGCCATTAATGTCCAATACAATCAATCCTGTATCGTAAAATGTTGTTTACAAAGCATGGCCATAACAATAGGATGTTCTATACCAAATCTGGATGAAACTTTGGTAATAAATACCTTGAAAGTCAAAATGTACATCTTAAAAATGATATGAAATTGTGATTATTTGCTACTTGGCATAGTTGAATTGCAATGTTTAGAAAGTTTAATTTAGTTTTTCATTTTCTCATGAAAAGTATCAAAGTCTACCTTGAAAGATGTACTTATGTGTTTTAAAGTCAAACTTTACAAATAACCTAAAAAAAATGGTACTGTTGATGACTTAGCAGATGTTTCATAGTGGTCATTATATTGGCGACAACTCTTGCAAATTCCGTAATGGAGAGGCATGGATGAAGGTTCTTGGTCCATTTTATGTGCACTTGAATTCATCTTCAGAATTTGTAGATCCATTTTTACTCTGGAATGATGCAAAGCAGCAGGTGCAATTTGTTTACATGAATCTATCAAGTGATAATAAATACAAGTGACAATCATTAATTATGAATCAAATATGTTCAACATTTGAGATCTTTACTATCTAATTCTTAGGTCTTAGAAGTCAATGCTATTTAATGATAATGTCTATTTTTTATGCATTGTAATTCCACAGAGGCTTTATGAAGAACAAAGCTGGCCATACTATTTCCCTGCTTCCCCTAATTTTCTAAAGAAAGAGGAACGATGTTCTATCTCTGGAAGATTTTTGGTTGATGATAGGTAAGTAATGTTTTCTTTTTTAAGGTCTTAATAATAGATTCTGCACATTTTGATATGGAAAAAGGTGGAATGATAAAAGGATAATTAAGAAAATGCAAAAATCGTGCAACAAAATTTCAATGGATTACTGGGGTCTATATGATGTTAATAACTTCTATTGGGACGATTTTTTTTTTTCATTCTCTCTCTATTCCATAATTCTTGATTTAACTGTGAGAAATAGGGAATTTTATGTAATAATGATGTTTTTGTACTTATGTTTGAAAAAAGGATCATAGTTATAGTCTTCCAAGAATTATCATGCTTTATGTCACACTATTCATTTTTTGGATCTTTATGTTTCATTATCACTTGATTTTTTTTCTCTATTGATGTGAGTACATTATGGTCTTTTTTTTTTCCATTAATATTGACAGTCACGTTCTTTTTATCACCACATTATCTAGAACTTGTATAGGTTTAGTTTTGGCATTAATTAGAACCTATCTCCATTCATAATAGTCCATCATTTAAGTTCTTCTTTCACACAAAACATAGACTCTGTAAACAGACAACTTTGCTTTCTTTATAAAATAGAATATAGTGAAGATGATTTTAATGTCCTCTAAGATAAAATGATCTATATAATCTATTAGAATGTGTTTACTTGATTAGAAAAATGCTTCAAGGCCATCTATTTGTTTTTTTTGGTGGTTGTGACTCTTGGTGACATGCCCTTGCAGCGATTAGTTTTACTACACTTATAATTGCAAAATATCACATCTAGGAGGCTAATAATGGCTTGATAGTTCATCAAAAAGCTACCACTACATAATGTTGAACTTAGCCTTCACAAATAGATGGTAACAAACAAGTCTTTATGGATAGAAATCAAACTATTAGGCTTACATGAGCGACAACTTTCTACAACAAGTTAATACAAAAAACTACGTATAACTTACCCAAAAAGGTTTGTAATTGATCACATATGTAAGATCACCCCCTGTTCTAGATGAAAATTTTGTGCCTTTCCACTCACTGTAACTTTGTCAAACAGTTTCTTTGCAAGCTGTTTATTGATTTTCTGATTTGTTCTCAGTTTGCAGTAGACTGAATGGGGTTTAGCAAGAAATGACATACATGAACATAACACAAAATACTGATATTGCAGATTGCTATATTAACATCGACAAGATTGAGCCAAATACATCATTAATTCTAACTCCACAGTTCTGGTAAACATTAATAACAAACTACAACTTGGTTTCCCACAAGCAATGAAAACATTACAATATTTTTGCATACCAAATCGCTGCTCCAGGTCTGACAATAATTTCTGAGTACATTAACAGCATTACAAACCCTTGCATCTTCACATTCCAGCTTCATACAACACACTTTCAGCCATGTATGGTTCCTTCCATGTGTTTGTAGGCCAGTATGGCCGGGTGCTGAAGTGTTGCAGGCAAGAACGACACCTTGGTGAGTGTCTCAGACTTGTACGACCCCCTATAGTTGTTCTACTAATGCTGCCACATACTCTTGGGCTGTATATAGCATGTACGACTTGCAATGAACTCCCAAAATATATAAATTAACACCGGCAGATCATTTAGAGCGAACAGCCATTAATCTATCCTCAAATCTTCCAGTTGAATCCTTCTTGGCACTATATATTAGCTTTCGTGACTACCAGAAACTTTTGATTTATTTTAAATCTCAAACTCAAATCTTGTTTACTATGTCTATCAACAGCGAAGAGAATGTTAGCATGGAGGGATTTTGTCCTCGAGGCCCAATAATCAAATTTACAAGAAATCCAACAACATAACATTAATCTCATCCAAGTGTTTACCTCACTGGGTAAACAGGAAGAACACAGAAATCGAACAGCAATGTACAATGCAAATATAAAAGAAGTACCAGAATAAGCTTTCCATTAATGTCAAAGGATGTTCATATTATATCTGTCGCCAACATTACATCTCACAACACCCGGAGGTGATACAATATATGATTGCCGAAGGGGTGCGACCCAACCGTCGCGACTCCAACTACCTACCCGTCGGCTAACTAACTATTGATAATTAACATTACTAACTATACACTTTTTCCCGATAACATCATCCCCCCCAAAAAAGAAGTCGTCTCCGACGACTAACAACAAAATGGAGACAATGTAATATAAATATACAACCAGGTGAAAGTCAAGGAGGGGGCTGAGGAAGCATCCCTGAAATCGAAGGGTGAGATGTGGGTGGCTGGGCCGCCAGGCGGGCGCGGAGCTCATAGACCTGCTGGGTGCGTGCTGCCACATCCCGCTCTGCTACCAACACCTTCTCTAAGGCAGTCTTCACCATAAGCACAGCCTCCAGTAGCTCCCTCTCCTTGGTATCGGCGGACTCCGTCATGCTAACCAACTGAGCCTGAACAACATCTAACTCCTGCTGGATGAGACGCCGCGCACCCTGTTCCTCTGAAAGACGGGCGTCCACCGCAACCTTCTCTGCGCGGGCTGTCTCAAGCTGTGCGACCAACTCTGATCTCTCGGCTACCCACGAGGCTTGTTGCCTGGCCATGTCCTGCTCTAACTCCACTCGAGCAGCCTCGCGAACTGCGGACTCATGCTGTGTCTGGCGTAAGGTATAGTAGGCCTCCCTATAAAGCTGCTCAATCTCCCGGACGAGAGTCGTCACCCTACTCTCCACGACGGGCTGAGGCACACGCCAAGCCTCCAACATCGCATCCGTCTGGGTAACTGGCCACCCTCGTGCCTCAAAACATGAGGTGAAAGCTGCGGGACAGCCCTCTCGCATAAACTGGAGGACCTGCTCTAATTCCTCCACAACCTGCTGTAGAGACCGTGTCTGAGCTGCGACCACCACTCGCTGACCCCTCGTCACCATATCTGCCAAATAAACCTCAATATCCTCTCCCTCTAGCCCCGATGTAGGTACAGGAAGCCCACGTGGTAACTCAAAAGTCTCCTCAACCACACCAACTGCATCCTGCTGGCCTAATGGTGTCTCCCCCGCCCCCTCCAGTGTAGCAGTCGCCTGCTCTGGGCCGGTAGGAACACCCTCTCCAAGGACCTGTCCCTCTGCTGGTACCTGCGTCTCCGCCGAGGAATCCTCCAGATCCACCACCTCAGTGGGAGGCTCTCGCCGAGGTGAGAGTACAGCTGCTCCTACGGGTGGCGTCACTGTCATCTGGAATCTCCGGGTCAGCCAACTCCCCATAGCCGCCACCGATGGAACTGCACTCAACACCTCCGACCCTCTCTCCCCCTCGGAGACATGTCCCGCGATGGGCTCCTCCAACAAGGAGGCAGCAACCGTCACCACTGCATCGGATCCCACGACGTCCAGTCGTACCTGAGGCTCTGTCTCAACCATCTCCTTTGCCACGCCTCCCTGCGGTGGACCACACAACTCTGCCGTGCTGTCAGTACATGCCTTTGCGGGAGTCGGTCCTGCGGCTGGTATGACGGAAGGTGCTGCGGCCGGCTGCATGGGCCTGAGTGTAACGGGCGTGCGGCTCTGTCCAAATGCCGGAATCGAAGTACTGCCCGCGGACGACCCCACAAGTGTGCCAAGTGGGAGTGTGGGTGGTGCAAACAACACTCGCTCTCCGGCGGGCTCCATCCTCCCCTCGTCTGTGGCCCGACTGCTACTGTCATCCTCGTCCTCCGAATCCTCAGAATCCTCTGCACTGCTGGAAGTTTCTCGCCCACTATCTGGTTCTGCTGCAGTGGTCTCTAATACCCGTTTCCGCTTTGCGGAAGAGTGTCCAATATCTAGGTGTCGCCAATGCATGATAGGAGGCTCACCCTCCGCCAAAGGTCCCTGTGGCCGTACCTCCAACTCAGCCTCTGGCACTGCTTCTCGCGTAGCCTCCAAGAACAGTCCAATGGCATAGTGGGGCATGTAAAAGGTGCGCTGCTCCCTCATCAGGAATGCGCACATCCGCTCTGATAACAAGGTAGCCCAATCATAGACGACTCCGTTCATCAACCCGTTCATCAATACTATCTGTGGTAGAGCGATGTCTGATGCCCTACCTGACCCTGTCAACTTGCTTTTGATGACGTCCATAATGCATCGCCAGTGACCCTCTGCGACAAAGGACCTGCGCATCCCACGACCCTTCGTGGCGTCTACGATGCTCGCCAACTCTGCAGGGGTCAAGTCTCGGGACACTCGCCTAATCCAATGTTCCTTTTCTTCCCGTGTCATCTTCTTCAGCTTCAAGTCCACTTTCTTGCCATGTATGCCTGGGATGCCAAATACTCTGGTGAAATCTGCAGGTTTGAAGGATATGGTGATATCCTTCCCCAAATACTCAAATGTGCTCGTCCGTGAGCGGCTATCAAAGGTATCAACCATATATCGCAATGCTCCCTCGTACTCGCGAATGGCGAACACAGGCATCCGTATAGCCCATTCTACCCTTGCTCGGCGAAGACTTGTTTTCACCAAATTATCATCCGACGTCTCTTGCCACCATTTCTGACATTCCACCCCATTCAATCCCTCAAAAGTGATATTCTGTGAAGTGGAGGTGTTCTTCCCTCGTACAGTGGGCTGCTGTGGTGTTTTTTTCTTCTGCCTGTCTTCCATCGTGCTGCCTGCTATTCGAACACCTGAAGGGAGAATACGTGCATCCGGCTTCCTATGGCTGCTATCCTGCAATTGTTTTTTCCAGTTTCTTTTTCCCGCAGACTCCATTAGCTTCCCGTAACTGATTCTTGATTTGAGCTGTAGTAAAAAAAAACGGCTAACGGCCTCCAGGCACCGAAGAGCGAAGACTGTGCGGTGCGTTTTTTTTCACGCTGTTCGCCCAGAATCCCCCTTCTTCCTTCTACCGCACGGTAGCTTCTTTCTCTCCGTTTTATCTCCCTTCGGTAGGCGTGGCTGTGCGGTGAAGGCGCGGCTGTGCGGTGTAGGCGCGGCTGTGGTGAAGGCGCGGCTGTGCGGTGTAGGCGCGGCTGTGGTGAAGGCGCGGCTGTGCGGTGTTTTGTCCTAACCCTCGGTGGCTTCGTGCGGTGCCTTTGTCTCGTGCGGAGCCTGTGCTTCGTGCGGTGCCTTTGTCTCGTGCGGAGCCTGTGCTTCGTGCGGTGTTTTATTTCCTTTGCTTCGCCTTTGCTTCGCGTGCTATGTTCTTTTTGATTTGTGCGGCTTTTATAGCCCCCCGCGGCTGCCACCGCACGGTGGCTTCCACCGTCGGTGGTCCCACCGTCGGTGGTGCCACCGCACGGTGGTGTCCACCGCACGGTGGTGTCCACCTACGGTGGTGCCACCGCACGGTGGTGTCCACCGTGGGTGGTGCCACCGCACGGTGGTGTCCACCGTGGGTGGTGCCACCACGCAGCCACCGCACGGTGGTGCCACTACGTGGCCACCGTGCGGTGGTCCTTTTTCTCCCTTTTTCTAATTTTTTCAATTTTTTTTTTTCCAATTTTTAATTTTTTTTCAATTTTTTTCAAAAAAATTTTTCAAATTTTTTTTCAAAAAATTTTTTCAATTTTTTTCAATTTTTTTTCAAAATTTTTTTTTTTCCGAATTTTCTAATTTTTTCAAAATTGTTTTTTTTCATTTCCATTTATTGCCTCACTGCGACTGTGCGCCTCCTATCGGGCTCGGGCTGCTCCTGCGCGCTTCCACCCTCTGGTGATACACTTTCAGTTTCGACCCATTGACGCCCTTTGGGATTTCCTGTCCGTCGAGGGTCGAGAGCTTGACGGATCCATTGGCTGCGACCTCTTGGATCCTGTAAGGGCCTAGCCACTTCACCTTAAACTTGCCGGGCTTAATCTCGTTCCTTCCGTTATACTTTAGGACTAATTGGCCCGGCGTGAACCTCGCCCGCCGAATGTGTTGGTCATGCCAGTATTTCCTGCGTTGTTGGGCCACGTCTGTCACCCATTGTGCCATCGTCCGTCTTTCATCCAACTTATTTAAGGCGTATAGTCTCTCTCGAAGGCTTTCCATGTCGCCTAGTTTGTTGTCAATGGCGATTCTGAGACTTGGCACCATGAATTCGATCGGTACCACAACCTCCTGGCCATACATCAATTGGAAAGGTGTCTGCCCGGTGGTTACTTTGTAAGTTGTGCGGTACGCCCAAAGTACCGAAGGCAGACGCTCTTCCCAGTCTTCCTTTTCCACCCCACAGGACTTATAAATTACCGACACGATGATTTTGTTGGTTGCCTCGGCCTGACCGTTTGCCCTGGGATAGTACGGACTCGATAGAGAATGAAAAATTTTGAACTCGGTTGTCAGTAGTCGAA
Source organism: Cryptomeria japonica (assembly GCF_030272615.1). NCBI lineage: Eukaryota > Viridiplantae > Streptophyta > Pinopsida > Cupressales > Cupressaceae > Cryptomeria > Cryptomeria japonica. Next base: position 465,991,818 of record NC_081414.1, read on the forward strand.
CAATATGATTTACAAAGTGCCCTCCTCTATCACTTGTCAGTTGAATCGGTATTCCGTACCGGGTGATAATCTGTTCATAAATGAATTTCGCCGTGCTGACGGCGGAGTTGTCTGCCAACGCCCTGGCTTCGACCCATTTGGTCAAATATTCTGTCGCCACGACAATGTATCTACATCGTCGGGCGCGACTCGGTTTTAATGGACCAACGAAGTCTAACCCCCATCTTTCGAACAATTCTTGAGCATGCGCCGGGTTAAGTGGCATGAAATCTCTTTTTAATGGTCGCCCAGCACGCTGACATGTATCACAACTTGTCACCCATTCTCTGGCGTCATTATGCAGTGTCGGCCACCACAAGCCAGCTAGTAGGACCTTCCTTGCTGTCGTATCTGGTCCCATGTGCCCTCCAGCAGCCCCTTCATGGGCTTCTCTCAATACTCCTGGGATTTCCTCTTCCAAGACACATCGTCGTAGGATCTGATCAGGTCCCATTTTGTAGAGAGACCATTTATAAGTTGGAATGTTCGGCTTCTTAATACAAGTTTCCGTCTTTCACCTGGTGGCATTTCCTTCGGAAATTTTGATGTTGACAGATATTCCCCCACACTCGTGTACCAATGAGGAAGGATGGCAATGCGGAAAAGATGGGTGTCCGGAAAATCCTCGCTAATGCCTTCGGCCGGCTCTCCCGACTTGATCCGTGATAGCTGGTCGGCTATGACGTGGCTCCTGCCAGGTCTGACAATGATGTTGAACGTAAATTCTTGTAACAGCAACAGCCATCGACTAATCCGCCCCTGGATGATTGGCTTGTTCACCAAATACATCAACGCTTGGTGATCCACATAAAATGTGAATGGTGTCGCCAGTAAATAATGTCTGAATTTTTGGACGGAGTATACCATGCCGAGGGCTTCTCTCTTCGTCGTGTTGTAGTTCCTCTCTGCGTTTGACAAGAGTCGACTTGCAAAGTATACTGGGTGGTCCAGCCCGTGGCTGCCGACCTGTGCCAGGGTGGCCCCTATGGCGAAGTTGGATGCATCGACATGTACATGGAACTCTTTGTCCCAGTCTGGGTATGTCAAGATTGGCGCACCCACTAATCGTGACTTTAACTCTTGAAAAGCCTCTTCTTGGGCCGTCCCCCAGACGTACGGCTCCCCCCTTCGTGTCAGCTTATCAAGTGGGTATGATACTTGGGCAAAGTTCTTAATAAACCGCCTATAATACCCGATGTGTCCAAGAAATGACTTGACGCCGGTGACATCGTCGGGCGCCTCCATCTCCACAATGACCCGTATTTTGTCAGGGTCCGTCTTCAGTCCAGCCTTGCAGACGATGTGCCCTAGTAACTTGCCCTGAGGCACCATGAATCTGCATTTCTTGGGATTTAGGGCGAGGCGGGCTCGTCGGCATCTCTCCATGCATTCGCCAAGTGCGGCCAGATGTGCCTCCTCCGTGCTGTAAATGGACCAATCATCCAAGAATGCTTTGAAGTTTCCCACGGACATTTTATCGAAGATATGGAGGATTATCCGTTGAAAGGTAGCTGGCGCGTTGCACAACCCGAATGGCATCCGGTTGTATGCATAGACGCCATCTTCTACGATAAAGGTGGTCTTCAATTTGTCCTCCTCTGCAATGGAAATTTGATTATATCCGGAGAATCCATCCATAAATGAATAAATTTCGTGACCCGCGACTTCCTCGAGGATGGTGTCTGTGAATGGTATGGGAAATGGATCTTTAATTGTGACAGCATTCAAACACCTGAAGTCTACACAGATTCTTATCTGATCGGCCTCCTTTTTCAAGGATATCACAATGGGTGATACCCATTCACTCGTCTGGACCTTGAAAATAATCCCTGCTTCAAGCATGCGGTCAATTTCATTATTTACCCTGGCCGCATAATTTTTGTTCATCCTGTATGGCCTCTTCCGTACGGGCACGGCTCCGGAAACCAGAGGAATCCGATGTACACAAAGTTCTTGTGGTACCCCCTTGAGGTCCTTATATGTCCAAGTGAACACATCCTTGTATTCGGTGAAGATTTTGAACGCCGCCGTCTTTAAGACGGGATTCCAGTCGTCGCCGACTAGAATATTTTTCTGTTCTGAAGTTTCTCCAAGGTTTGTAACTTGAAGTGCGGATTCTTCATACCTTATGGGCTTACTTTTGTCAAACTTGTGCGCTGGTGCGTCATCCACAGGGACATCCCCTTCCTTGTATTGTCCGTACTCTGGCGGAAACTCATTCATGTCAGGTCCTTCAATCCCCAACATATTGCACCCGTACAATAATTCATAGTCTTCCATTTGCCAATGGAAGAGCCCTCTCAAAGAATCCGTCTCATCCTCAGAACAGGCTTGAATTCCTAAGAAGATGCCTTCATCATTTGGTTCCCTGCCCTCTTTTCCTTCGTCGGTATCGTCTCCGTCGGACTCTGACTCTAACGCCAACTCTTCACTGACCAGTTGAGTTTTGAGGTCAATGGTATACCTTCGGCCAGCCTTTTCCATGGACAAGGTGTTCTTCTTCCAATTGTGGTTTGCTTTGGCCGCCACCAGCCAGCCTCTGCCGAGGATGGCGTCGTACCCCTTCTTCTTCAATGGGATGACCACAAAATTCAAGACGAACGGCTGTGTTCCGATCGTCACCTGTTGCGCCATGAGTGTGCCAAGCGGCTTGATGCCGTGTTGGTCTGCTCCCAATAAATTAAAGGTGGACGGCCAGAGAGTAGGTTTACCCAATTTTTCCCATGTTTCCTCTGGCAAGACATTTACTCCCGACCCGCCGTCGACAATTGTGTCGGTCAGGATGGTGCCCAATATACCCATTTCCACCACTGCTGGGTGTCTACCATTGTTGATCGTCAGGGTTAATGGGTCTGCTGCTGTCTCGCCAAGGTTGTCCTTGCCTTGTATTGGTTGGCCTTCTGGGGTTATTATTGCGGATTGCAACAACGTCGCTCGCAAGTGCGGCATACTTTCCAGGAGGTCCTTCATTTTGACAGGTATCTCGACCTGTAACAGTTGGTTTATAATGTTTGTTTCTCCTTCAGAGCGAGAAGTACCCGCCAGCCTTTGTGCATCCTTGCTCCTTAACATCTCCTTCTCCAATTCCGCTCGTGCCTCTAGTGCCTTTCGTTTTTCCGTACGGGGGTCTGGATAAGTGGCTGCTTTCGTCTTGGACCTTGTTATGGCGAGTGCATCCTCCGTTTCTACATTCAATAGGTTCACGCCAGATTTGGGACAATTGCCATCATCATGGTCCCCCGGACCGCACCACTTGCAAAGCTTTTGTGGTGCTTCCTCCACCGTACAGTCTCTGGCGAAATGCCCCCAGTGATTGCAAGCTCGGCATTGTATCATCGGCCGCCCTTTAGCGTCGTATTGGATTCGGCTTCTATTATTCGTATTGTTATTATTGCCTCTTCCTCGCCTGTTGTTTCGGTAGCCGCCAGACGAGGCGTTGTTGCTCGTAGGCTAGGACGTGCCGGCTGACGCAGATGGTTCTGTAAAGAGAACCTGTTGGCTACGGGTCCTCATATTGTACGGACACTCCTTGGTAAGGTGTTCGGCAATCTGACAAATATCACAAAATGCTTTTTTCGGACAAGACCCCTTGGTGTGTCCGTCGGTACGGCAGTCCGTGCACCATAACTCCCCTTCGTCGCCCTTGCTTGTGCTTCCTTTTGTTGCCTTTATCTCTCTCATCATTCGCTCCATATCTTTTTGGAGAGCCCGTACCTTCCGATTAGAGTCGTCATCACTACTATCACTTTTGTCCGAAGAGGAATCATCGTCCGTCGAGGATTTATTTTTCTTCTTCTTGGACGTCTTCTGTTCACTTTCTAAATCCATTGCCCTGTTATAGGCGTTCGAATATGAAGAAGGGGGTACTGTCTTCATTTTTCGTCTAAGGGATTTCTTTAGGCCTTCCACGAACCACCGTTTTTTCAATCCGTCTACCGGCTGGTTCTCCATCTTTCCTAGCAGCTCTTTGAGCCGCCGGCTGTAGGTTCGGACAGTCTCGTCCTTCCTCTGTTTCGTGCCGTAGATTTCGGCTACGATCTCATTATCGTCTCTTAGGAGACGAAACTCTGCTTGAAATTCCTTCTTTAGGTCTGCCCATGTGCCAATTTTGGCCTTATCCGTGTCCGAAAACCAGTCGATGGCTACGCCCCTCGGTGTTGCGGGAAACTGTGTTACCCAATCGTCCTCATCGGTAACACCATTCGCTCCCCAAATTGTTTCACACGTGCGACAGTGGCGGACAGGGTCTTCTTTCCCATCCCCATGGAACTTTGGAAGTTTTTGTTTTTGTGCCATACCTTGCCTTTTTACTACTGGTGGTGGTGGCTGTTGTCCTACTCCTGATGGGTCAGATCCTATAAGGGGTGCTTGACCGCCGTGCCCCGGTGTCCCTCCGACACTCCTGGCAGCCCCGGTGTCTTCTCCCTCTCCTGCCTCCTCCCCACTCCTTGGAGTTTTGCTAGCCTCTGGTGTGTGTGGCAAGTCCCTCAACTCCCTCAACTGAGTTTGGGTACACTCTATCCTGCGGCGGGTTTCCGCAAGTAACTCCTCCCGACTCCGTGGGTGGCCTCTGGCCTCACCGTCCCCTTCGGAGCGTTCCTCCTCTCTTCGCTTATACCTCTGTCGCCTTTCCGCTTGCTGTTCAAGGATCAAGGCACGTTGGGCTACTGCACGTTCATCTATATATTGTTGCTTATTTTTGTCTTTATTCAGTGTATTGGGCATTAATTCCCAAACCGCTTTAATGACATAAAAAGTAGAACACTTTTATTCATTCATAATGTGGTAGACAAGTTTATGCCAACAATATGACATAATTATTACAATAAGTGTTCTTTATTCCGTCCCGTATGGCTCACGGTTCAAATGCCTCTGGCGCCATCTCGTTCTGCTTCCCATTCCTCGTACTGTTGCAAAATTTCTTGGCGTTGCTCCTCCTGGGCAATCTCCTCCAGGCGAGCTTGTTGTGCCAACGATGCTTGTGCTAGCAGTCGAGGGAGATGGTTCATCAACCGATTCACCTCCGGACTCACTTCCAACGCTGTCCACACGGCACTTGGTGGGACTCCTGCCTCCGCCGCCTCTCGTCGCACGTGGGTCTGAATGGCTACTTGGAGTAGAATCGAAAATTCTCTCGTCGCAGTGTCTTCTCCTATATAGAGTTCTGTTTGGGCATCGTCGACCTCCGGATTCACCTCACCAACGGGTAGGCCCATTGTGTCTGTGCGCCATCCGTGTCTCCGTGTCTCCTGTTTCGAGTTCGTGTCGGCAACGGCGCCAAATGTTTACCTCACTGGGTAAACAGGAAGAATACAGAAATCGAACAGCAATGTACAATGCAAATATAAAAGAAGTACCAGAATAAGCTTTCCATTAATGTCAAAGGATGTTCATATTATATCTGTCGCCAACATTACATCTCACAACACCCGGAGGTGATACAATATATGATTGCCGAAGGGGTGCGACCCAACCGTCGCGACTCCAACTACCTACCCGTCGGCTAACTAACTATTGATAATTAACATTACTAACTATACACTTTTTCCCGATAACACCAAGCATGCTGAAAGTGAGCTCTTCAATATAATTTATAACTTCTTCATAAGAGCCCACTCACTTGTCTTGTCAATGTGGGATAATAAAACACTTTATTATATTTTATCCCTCTTTATGTGTGCATTGTACCTTTTAAAAATGAAAGGGGACATTTAATATTTATGACCTAATACTTTATTATCCCACAATAGTCATTTATGTTGTCCCTAATTTTGAAATCACAAAATTAAGACAACCCTTTAAAATTTTTCTCTAAGGCACGCTTTAGGAGGTGAAAAATCTCTGTTTCAAAAATAGAAATCATTCCTTGGGTCATTTTGAATCTTTGCTCCAAATTTCATCGCATTCCGACTTCGTTTACCTTGTCTTTGCTTCAAATTCGGGTTTTATTCCTGTCACTGCAGGTAGGGACTTTTGATGCAATTACAAGTTTTAAATTTCACTTTATGTTTCTTTTTTCACTTTAAGTGATTTGTAGGAACTTTTTGATGTAAATGCAAGTGTTTGAAATTACAAGTCTTTTCAACTTGTAATTGTCTCCAAAAAGTCCTATTTTGCCTTTGTTTTAAAATGTCATCTCTTAAAACTTGTAAAGTGACTTTTGAAACCCGAATTTGGCTTTTAAGTCATATTTGGAAACTTGTAAAGTGATTTAAAAATCCCCATGACAAGTTATTTTCAAAAAGTAACTTGTAATGAGTCAAAAATAACCCGAAATGCTTGCAATGAGGAATTGCAAGTTATTTTAAACTTGTAAAGAGTCGTACGAAACCCAAAATCAGTTTCACAACTGATTTTTACTTGCTCTTGCTCATATGAACCCCGATTGGAAAAATTCTTGGCGTGAAGAACACTTGGCAGATCTGCAACTTCAATGAATTCTTGTTTCTTGCCCTATTTATGCCACGTTTTTGCAGATTTTTAGTTGGTTTTCTCCTCTTCTTTCATGGCCGCGTGTGTAGAGGAGGAGTTTTGGTCTGCATTTTCATCTTCTCTTCATGTTTTAAGGAAGAGCTGAGTCTTTGTTGCTAAGTCACGTGGGAAGATTTGCTAAGACATGGTGTAGATTTTTGTATCTTTGTTATTGTTTTATTGATGCATTTTCTTTTTTGCTTTCTTTGCCCAAACGGTTAGGGTTTCCTGAAAAAGTTTTCTTTCCGTAAGTAAAAGCAAGTAAAATGATTTTCCAAAGAAACTTTTATTCCGAATGTCAAAGTTCTTCATCTCCATTGTTTTACTCCCCTTATGGATGATTTGCAAAGTTTTTCCCATTGCATTACAAGTTAAATTTGTCTCTCATACCAATCATGGCCATGACTATTAGAGATGTCTATGTGCATTCCCAATAAGACAAGCTTGTATTCTTCCCTTCAAGTAAATTTGTATTTTATTTGTAATCTGGATTTTGAAACCTGATTCCAAGTAGTGATATTTGACAAGTCTATGCTTTTCCCATCAAGAAAACACTTGCTTTTGGGTTTGTATGGCCTTTCACCATGTCAAAGTTAGCCTCATGTGAATACTTGCACTTGCAGTCAGCCTTCCCAAACCCGAAAATGAGCTTTGGCCCCACTTTTGCAGCCCCTTTGTCTCATACACACAACCTACCAAATCAACAACTTAAGGCATGGGCCTTATTTTGCAAGCAGATTCCAAGATTGGAAGATGACACAAAGAAAGAATAACAACATGACAAAGCCATACAAGGAGATGGATAAGTGATATGAATGATTGAGAGCATAAAAAGCTTTCAAGATAGAGATAGGCTTCTTACCTTAGCCTTGCAAATAATTTCCCTCCTGAAAAGCCAGTACTACCCCAAGAAAGAAGATAAGATTGAAATTCGTTGGCCAAGGACACACAGATCATTAAGGATGCAAATTCCCGTTCCGATTCGAGATGTCTTCACCAATCCTAAATACTTCAAGTTCTTGCATCCTGAAGCAGCATGAAGATCATCACAAACAAAGGATGATGTAGTAAGAGTCGTGTCTTCGAACACATAGAATAGTTTCAATTGTGTTTTTGTAATTTGGTGTTTCGACAAGTTACATGTAAAAACAATTTTTGTAATTGCAAGTGTCACTTTCACTTGCATTTTTGTAATATGTAATACATGTAAAGCAACTACAAGTTGAGTTAAATTAGGACCGTAGCTGGAATAAGTCATGGTGGTTGAGAGAATTTCTCAAGTTAGTTGGCATCGTCCCACCTTTTTCTCAAGGATCGTCCCCTATATATACTTGAGGGGGTCTATTGTAATCATTATCTTTTTGCGAGCAAGTAAACTTTGCAGGATTTTATACTCATAAAGAGTTTGAGCTTTATAATTGTAAGTTGTCATCTTTTGAGTAATATAAAGAAGTGTGGGATTTCAGATTTTGTGTTGAAATCTTGCTTTGTTCCCATTGTGTTCTTGTGTCATTTTGGTATATATCTTTGTGCTTACTTGAGATTGTGGAAGACTGTTAAAAAGAACTTCACTCCAAATAATTATAGACTCTGTGTTGTAGATATTGAGGGTGAAATTAGTTTTAAGTTTGCGATTTGAAGTTGAGAACTATATAAAGTACTTTTAGAGTGCATTATATTTGCAAGCTTTGCGCTGCTATACACTATGCTTGTTTTTTAAGTTATCGTTACAAAAGGGTAGATAGGATTGCGGATATTCAAGACTTTGCGCTTGATATTGTTTTCCCGTCCTAGAGGAGGTGACGAAAGTCTTTGTGCTTTCAGGAAACTTTATTTCCTCTCTCTCATTTTATTTTATAAGTTGCTGCTATTATTTATTTCCAATTGCTATTACTTTTCTGTGAAGAGAAAAGAATATAGTTTTTCTTGAAAGAAGGAAGACTGTTGTCTCACCCATATTAGTTTAGTTTAGTTTGTAGACAGGGGGAACCTTCCCTAAATTAGAAGAGTATTATACTCACACACTGTGGCTGAAACCACAATTTTGCACATCCCCTAGGTGTACAAAATTTTCAACCAACAATTTAGTAAATAAAGTTGAAAATTTAAATATAACTTTATAACTTGCTTTAAATAATAAATATTAAATGACTATAAATGTCAGTCCACCTCCTGAATATTAACCATGAAATCCCTGACGCCCATTGAAGATCTGGATCACTCTAAAGTGACTTACTATAAATAGTAAGCCAAATCTGCATCAAATCACCTCAGAATGGCCTGCAATTGAAAATACCTAGGCGAAATTCCTCCAAGGTCCCTTCTGTGTCCTGGTTAGCCTACGAGACCATGATAAAATAGCCTAATGAGAAATGATGAGCTAACTAGCTAGAAAGGGGACATTACAGTCCACCCTTCCTAAAATTGCTTGTCCTCAAGTAAGTTCAACTCTGGATGCTGTAATATCTACTCATTTTCCCAAGTAGCATCCTCCATTGGCAGGTTCCTCCACTTAACCAGGTACTCCTTGATGACCCTTCTCCTGAATGTTCTCTCCCTGGTTTTAATGATGGCCTCAGGAATCAATATCAGCTTACCCTCTTCATCCAGAGGGGGCAATTCTGTAGATGGAACAACACTATGACCAAGAGCTTTCTTCAGCCCAGAGACATGGAACACATTATGCACTCTGCTGTCTGCTAGTAACTCTAGCTCATATGCCACCTCACCAGTGCGGCATGCAACTCTGAACGACCCATAGAATCTTGGTTTCAACTTCTCTACTCCACTCTTCTTGAGTGTAGACTGCCTGTAGGACTGAAGTCTCAAATATACCATATCCCCAACCTCGAAATTACCCTCCACTCTATGTTGATTAACATATAAATTTTGCTAATTCTAAGCCTGTTGAATATTCTCCTTAAGTGATCTCAGAATATCTTGGCTGTCCTGTAACCAATCCGGTGCACTTGGTACCCGAATGTCTCCAAAAAGAAGATCTGTGAAGCTAGGAGCTTCATACCCATTAATGCCATTATCAGAGCCATCCTGATCGACATGTGATGGGTGGTATTATAACAATACTTACCTATTAATGATATCAAATTTCCACAATCCATAGCTTGTTTTCACACTTTCTAGATGCAAAAAACCAATACACAGTCTACTCCAGAAAGTGTGAAAACAATACTTACCTAAATAAAGCCATCTGATCCAAGCCTTCTGCTTCCCTGATACATAGTTCCGCAAGTACCCCTCAACCCACTTATTAACAATCTCCGTTTGTCCATCTATCTTTGGATGATAGCTAGTGCTAGGAGTGAGCTCAGTGCCACTCAATCTGAAAGGTTCCTACCAGAATAGACTCAGAAACTTACTGGCTCTATCACTAAGTTTGCTCTTAGGCATCCCATGAAGCCTAAACACCTCCCGAAAGAACAAGTTTGCCACCTGTGTTGTTGTGTTGGTAGACGTAATAGCAAAGAAATGAGCATATTTTGTTAACCTGTCCACCACCACATAAATACATTCTCGACCTTGCACTTTGGGTAGGCTTGTGATAAAATCCATTGAAATGCTCTCCCATTTCCTGTCAGGAATGGGTAAAAGTTGTAGTAATCCAGCTGGAGGGGTATGCTCATCCTTATTCTACTGGCAAATTGGACATTCTCTAACATATCTCCGCACATCATCCTTGAGTCCTCTCCAACTAAACCTCTCACGAATTTGCCTATATGTTTTGAAGAACATAGGATGTCCATCCATAGGTGCATTGTGGAATGTCCTCATGATAGTACTTTTGATGTTTGATAAAGGTAATAATTAAGTCCTATCCTTGTACAGGATAAGGTCATTGAACACCACATATCTATCATCATGTACGAATCCCTTTATCAAATCTGTTGCCCATTGATCCTTAGCATATTCAACTATTATCTTCTCCTTCCAGTCTGCTTAAATATCAACCAAGGAGCATACATGCGGTCTCCTAGAAAGTGCATCGGCCACTACATTCTTCTTCCCTTTGACATACTCGATGTCAAAATCATACGCTTGTAGTTTGGTGATCCACTTTTGCTGCCTGTTGTTAAAATCTCTTTGGTTCATAAAATATTTTATACAGTTATGATCTGTTTTAATCACAAATTTACCCCTGGCCAGATAAGACCCGAATTTGGCCAATGCATGCATTATGGCCAACATCTCCCTATCATATATAGAGTACCTCTTCTCCACTCCCCTTAGATTTTTGCTCTCAAAAGCAATGGGATGCTTTTCCCGCATTAAGATTGCACCCACCCCATCTCTAGATGCATTGCACTGAAGCTCGAATGGTTTGGAGAAGTCTGGAAGTGCTAATACTGGACAAGATGTCATCAACTGTTTGAAGTTCTCAAAACACTTCTGAGCTGTCTCTATCCATACAAAGGCTCCCTTCCTGGTCAAATCCGTAAGTGGAGCTGCTGTCTGTGAAAACCCCTTCACAAACCTCTTGTAGAATCCACATTGACCAAAGAACCCCTTGAGCTGGGTAAGATTAGTAGTAGTTTACTCAACTATAATTGTAATTTTATCGAGGTCCACCTTCACTCCATCTGCGCTAATGATGTGCCTAAGGTACAACAATTCTATCATGCCAAATTCACATTTAGATTCTTTGGCATAAAGGGACTGACTCTCAAGAATGCTCAATACCTCCTCCAAGTGTTGCAAATGCTCCTCCCATGTTCCTATTGTATATCAAGATGTTGTGAAAAAATATAAGCACAAACTTCCTTAGTTGTTCTCCGAAAAACCTGGTTCATGTAGCTCTCGAAAGTAGCCGGTGCATTGGTTAGCCCAAATGGCATAACCAGGAACTCAAAATGCCCAAAATGACATCTGAATTCTGTTTTTTCGATGTCCTCTTCTCTCATCTTGATCTGTTGATACTCAGATCTCAAGTCTATCTTCGAGAAATAACAAGCTCTGTACAACTCATCAATCAGCTCATCTATCCTAGGAATGGGATATCTATTCTTTAGGGTTTTCTTATTAAGTGCTCTGCAGTCATTGCACATCCGCATTGTCCCATCCTTGTTCACTAATACCACTGTTGAAGCAAATGGACTTTTGCTTGGCCTAATATGTCCCATCTCTAGCAACTCCTTTTTCGCCTTCTCAATCTCATCTCTGTGCACCTTAGGATGACGATAGTGGGTGGTAATCACGGGTTTCACCCCCTCCTCCAGTTCAATCACATGTTCTATTCCTCTCTCCGGAGGAACACCTGGTGGAATGCTTCCAAACACCTTTGTATGTTTAGATATGACCTCTTGAATGTCCGGATGGTACTCCTTAAGCTACTGCTCTGTAACTGTAGGCTTGATCATACATTCTGCTGCCCACTCCAACTCGTCATGTCTAAACAAATGTTCCATCCTCTTAAGTGAGACTACTTTGAGTCCCCCATCTGATAATCCTCTAAGAACCACTTTCCAACCCTGATGCCCAAATCTCATTTCCAATTTTTCTAGATTGAGGGCCTTAATCCACCCTCTCAATGGATCAGCCAACCCATCCATGAAAAGCACCATGAGCCTCCTCTATGATATGTCTATAACTAATACCGAGAGTGTCAAGAACTCTGAGATATAGTTCTCCAGTGGTCCCCATTGTTTCAACTGTACCAACTCCTTGAAATGTAGTTGTGGATCCTTCCTATCAAATCTCTCTATCAATCGTTTTGTAAACTCAACATAGGAAGTGATTTGATCATGTCCCACCACCACTCATGTGCAACTCCATCAAGGTGTATATCGACATATTTAATGGCTTCTTCTTCTGGCATAGGATTAAGCGGAAGGTAAGTATTCACCTTTTGAACCCAAGCTCGTGTTGTAGTCTTCCCAGAAGCATCAAAATATGGTAGAAAAAACTTCTCTACTTTCTTCCTTAACTTGAAGTTTTGGTTCCTGTGTCCTGCATGAGGCATGTGTCTCATCCTCACATCCATGTAATCTCCCAATCTCTTTTGAATTGATCCTGTGAGGATGAGATACATGCTTGAAAATTGGGTCCTCCACTCTCCCAATCTCTTTTGAATTGATTGTAACATCCCCCTTAATTTTTTCCATTTTTTTTCCACAGTTACATTCAACACAACACTTGTATGGTTAGGAAATGAAAACCAAATGCTACTGAAATTGTAACCCTTCTACTTTCTGATCACCAAGTGCCCAATATGGGAAGGTGAGAGCATATGGTGTTGAGGGGATCGTTAGCTTCAAATAATAGGAAATAATACAATGCTTGGGCAGCAAGCCAACCCCTTCCACTTTTCAGCGCGATATTGAGAATATTAAAAATCAACCTATGTACATCTATTAAAAGTATGCATAGCATAGTATTCATTTACAGATTAAGTTTGTTGTACTGATACAAATGTTTTTTTATCATGTCACATTTCAAGCTAAAATCTTGTCATATCTCCAATTATAATTCATACTACAACCCCTTTTTCGGTCATCTATGACAGCTAGTCTTTGCAAGGTCAACAAAATGAGCTTTCCAATGCATCATGTGAGGTAAAGATTGAAGCTTGGGTGATAACGGAAAGGCAAAAATTCACTAAGGCATGAAAATTTGTTTCCCAATTAAAGAGCACATTCTTCTCTTAAGGGATACATGAAATCCCAAAAATGAAGAATGTGCACATAGGGTCGCACGTAATAAAGGGCAGACAGTTTTTTCAAGTCAACTATAATGCCTCAATGCTTAGATGTACATTTGGTAGAGGGGAACATAAAATCTGCAAAGTTAACCGCTTAAACCAACCAAGGATGATGCAAGAAACTGGAGAACAATCACTCTGCCGCTTATGCAGCGGGAGGACTAGAAATGAAATAGCAATCAACTCCACCACTTATTCAACGGGAGGACTGAAAATGAGATTACAATCAACTCAACCGCTTATTTAGCGGGAGGACAAAATTACAATAGATAAGAAGGCGGCAAGCCAACCTCTTCCACTTATGCAGTGGGTCAAAGACCAACAATCTAAGTATATAGCTGTTAGTACTACTAATCAGCTTTACAATGCAAACATGGATTACAAAATTACTAGAATCATTGTCCAGACTAGGCGGCAAGCCCAACCTCTTCCACTTATGCAGTGGGACTAAGAGAGTTCAAATAAATTGTTGTTAGTACTACTAACAAGCATTACAATATGATTCATCATGGATATTCAAATGCCAAAACCCAAACTAACAGCTGCAACTTATTACCAAGACTCTTCACACCACACCCATAGACTCACACACCTCAAAACCAGCTTCAATGTAATGTCCCTACTAGTTATAGATCACTTCCCTGCAAAACAGATTGTTAGAATGCAACAAAATATATATTTACTAATCTAAATTGCAATTAAACTTCAATTACTTATTTAAACAAATCTTAATTCTTAAGTAATAAAAAGGATACAAATGAAGTATTGGGATATGTCCTTAGGTGGGTTGTAATGACCGTCTTCCCGTGAAGTGCTATCCCCAAACTCCTCTTGGAATCAATTATGGTTCCAGGCCTTACCAGGGAAGTCGATGGATAATTCGATTCCCGTCTTGGATGTAGCATCTTACATCCAAACCTACCAAGGAAGATCGTCATATGATCAATTCCTACCTTGGATGATACATCTTACCATCCAAGTCTACCAGAGAGGACCGACGAGATCCGTCTCGTCTTGGTTGAGGCTTCCTACACCCAAGCCTTTAATAAATATATGCATATGAGTACTCAGTATATACTACCTACCAGGGATTATCATAATCCCGAATTAGGCTAAGGGGATTATTCCCATTAGTCTCCATCACATAGCCAAATTATTGTCATCCATTAACACCCAGCATAAGGCATGTCATAACAATTTACATTTCCATTATTATTTAAATTATAATTTATGTCTGCCTTTACATACTTCTTTATTCCTATTATTGATTCTACATGATCAAGTATATTGTAGATATATACATATATATATATATGTGTGTGTGTGTGTGTATACACACATGTACACACACACACACATATATATAAGACAATATTATAATAACAATATATCTGTCAGAGAGATTGGTTACATACTACATATGACAGATCTATCCTAAATATATATATGTGTGTGTGTGGCACACACGTCCACACATATATATACCTATGGCATAAGTGCTAACGTCTTACCTTTTCCGCAGTCTGTGTTGGCGCAGCCTCCCTTCCCCCTTTTCAGAGTGAATCCAATTTCCTTTTATATCTTGCAATACCGAAAGGATCGATTGCACTCCAACCGGCATGGCTTATACCCTTTCATAACCGACCAATGATATCGTTTAATATTATCTTATTTATTACTAACTAATCCCATGTGGTGATTCTTGGTATATTAATTGGCTTTATTGACTTAGTCTCTTATATCCTCTTACATATTGGTTGGAATGTAAACACTTGACTGCCTTCTAACGAGTCTTACGTAGCTTTGAAGGATCATAAACTCTTCGTCTAGTCTTCAAGGTAATTTATTATCGATTCTCATCTATAATTGTATCTTGTTTAGGATATGTCATTTGTTGATACTTATTATTGTCGTTGACTGATTCCGGTCTTCTTTTTATCAAATGCTATCTTCTATGCTTGTATCAAATATTAATATCATTGCTATCTTTATTGATCAAGCTATCGCCTTGGTTTTCTCATATACATATAAGAGATTAATCATTTTAATGAATCACTACCAAAGGTCATTATCACCATAATTGTATGGTTCGTATTTCACTTGGAAGGATTCTTATACTTTTGCAAGGGAGACCATTCTGACATGCGTCAGATCTGGTCTACCCCAAAGTTTATCATTTGATATGCTAGCAACAGCAATCAAACGCAAGGAACCAGTGAGAACTTTTTATTTGTGTTTTGTAATAATATAATATTGTATAATTTATATTATTATTTGATGAATATGTAATTAATATTAATATTTAATAAATATAAATTATATATTGAATCTTGTTTATTATTATTAATATTTTATTTAGTTCATTCTATTCATTTATTTGGTTATATATATATATATTTTAGTTTTTATTTTTTTATAATTTTAATTGTATTATTATTTATTATTAAATTCTATTTTAGAATGGCATTATCATATTTTGATTGTTTAGATGGGGACATCACATTCAACCCCAAAAAACTAAATCTGATATGAATGAACAGCAGGCTGGAAATACAGACCAACAACATTAAAATCCTCACAAAAACTTCTAAATCAGTCCCCACACACTCAAATTATCTCTAAACACACTCCAAAGAACCCACACACTGTAAAACCTACTCCACATAAGGAAACACTCCAAACTAACATTTTTTCAGGTTTTGATATGCAACCCATGCATTGGAAACACACAAACCAACAACCTAGAAACTCACAAAAAAGCTCGTAACTCTATTCACACTCATCGAAATGACCCCCAAATGGATGCAAATGAGAGATACAAGACATGCGATGAGATTAGAACCAACAAAGTGCACCCAAAACCCCCAAATGAATTTATGCACACATTCCCAGGCAACCCAGTATAGTACGACTAGGAAAGAAGTACGATTTGCATTTAAAAATTAAAATACTCAACATTATGCTCTACAAACTTACAAACTTGATCACCTATCGCATAGGAAGCGAACAAGCCAGTACCCAAAATGATCTGGCACACAAACTGACAGTTATGAACTAAAACGTGCTACAGCTACACCAAAAACCAACAACACTGAAATCCGCACCACACCACATTGGAAATCTGAAAATGCACATTGAAATCGAACCACACATTCAGAAGATCCAACCACAACTAGGAGTGATGTCTCACACTCGAAGTCTATCAAGAGCCTGTTGTGACGTTTTCACACATCGCCCCATTGCAAATGGGGACCCTTGCTTTTTTTGCTTTTTAGGGTTTGTTTTTTGGTCTTTTAGGGTTTTGTTAGTTAGCCTTTGCATTTTGAGTGCTGTCGGGGAGATCAATAGGATAGCAAGTCCGGCTTGAGTGAAGTCCTGACCCTGAAATTTGGCTAAGTTTGAAAGTCCTGATCCTGAAATTTGGCTAAGTCTGAAAGTCCTGATCCTAAAATTTGGCTAAGTCTGGAATGTTCTGATCCTGAAATTTGACTAAGTCTGGAAACTGAAAAACCTCAAAAAACTAGATTTTGCAATATAACTCCTGGAGGTCTGAAACCACTCTCAAACATCCTGAAAGTATATATGGAATATAACTTAAAGTATTTCTTATACTTAAATGTTATATTCCATAAAAATTATCCTGATAGAGAGTTCAAAAAGTCAAATTTCGCTCCTGTCCTTCACTGAGGATCCAGAGCGAATTTCGCTCCGGTCCCTCTCTAAGGGACCAAGGCAAAATCGCTCTTGTCCCTCACCAAGGGTCCAGGGCGAAAAGGCTTATTTGAGTCATTCCTGGCCTTGTTTGGTCAAATTGAAACATCAAAGACACAATGAAGGACAAAATGAGCATGATAGAGCATCCAGACTTGACAATGAAATGATGAAGTTTTTTGCCTAGAAGGTCAAATTCGCTCCTGTCCCTCACTGAAGGACCAGAGCGCTTTTCTTTATATGCACAATTTTAGACCTTTTTTGGACATTAACTTTTATTCATAGCATGAAGTAAGGTGAAATCTTCCCTAGCAAAGGAATTTCATGGTGAAAAGTGAAGCATTTTGGCCTAGAAGACAAAATTCGCTCTTGTCCCTCACTGAAGGACCGGAGCTTGAATTTCAAATTTGCACTGTTCTTGCAGGATCAAGACAATTTTATGATTTGAAGAGACCAAGGAAAACATGATTTATCCATTGAATATAAATTGGAAGGCTAACAAAGGACAGATAAGCTTGGATTTGCAAAATCGCTCCTGTCCCTCTCGAAGGGACCAAGGCAAAACGCTCCTGTCCCTCTCCAAGGGACCAGGGCGAATTTAGTGGCATTCACATTTGGGCTTTAATATCTTCCAAATCGTATTAGATGCTAGAATTGCCAAAAAACTTCGAAATATTTTTAAAAATTCTAATTAAATTGGCATTTAATGAAAAGCGCATAGCATTTAATAATTAATTTTGAGCCTTAGAAAATCGAAATTTTTATTATAAAGGCATTTAAAATTAATTATTAATTAAATTAAAATTAAAAAGGGAGCGCTTGAGGTATCATTTTTATTATTTTATTAAGTCGGCCTCTTCCCTTTTAGTTTTATTTATTTTTTGGCCTATTTTCATCAAGTCGGCCTATGGGTAAGTAGAAGGTGAGCGCTCTATATATTTGGGGTGTGTTTTTTCATTATTCAAATCATTCACTCATTGTTTCAAGTGCGATTTGGAGAAGCAAGGAAGGAGGTGCGAAATCTAGCTTGTGTGGAGCGAATTTCTACCAAGTGTGGAGACTAAGGAAGGCGAAATTCATCTTGAAGGCTATTGGAGAGGCGTATTTCTTGCTAGATTGGAGGATAAATTCCAGATGTTTTGAAGGTATTTGAAGGCGAATTTCCAGATTTTTGAAGAGGAAGGTGGAGTTCTTTTCCAAGCTAAAGGAGGTGCATTTTATCCAAGGGAGAGCTTTGATCTACACTTTGCCTAGCAAAATTCATCTATTTTTACATCATTTCTTAGAGTTAATTCTCAAGAGGAGGTATGGCAAAATCATCTTGACACCCTTATTCAAGGTTTGATTTTCTTAGACATTTTTTAGAAAAGTCTAAGTATTGCATGGTTAATTAGGAAATGATAACTCAAGATTTATCATGAAGTTTCCTAATTAAAATCTTGAATCTTCCTTTTAAAGTTTAATTTTTAGATTTCAAGATATATTATTAATTGTGAAATGTTGTGTAGGTATCAAGATGGTGACTCCCAAGCTCGAAAGATCTACAAGTCGGCAGGTTCTCATCAAGGACGATCAAGCAAGGACAAGGGTGACCTCCTCCAGCCTAGCATCGACAAGGGCGGCCTTCTTTGGACTAACGTCATCAAGGGCGACTTCTCCAATCCAGTATTCCAAGGCGAGGTACATCAATCATCCTGCACATCAAGGACACAAGAAGTTAGAACAAGGGTTCGTTGAAGAAGCAGATAGTTCCAGATGAATTAATTAAAGCTAGCTTCTCAACAACATCAAGTTGAATATTTACCAAGTTACAAGTGTCAGACAAGGTGGCATCCTAGTCATCACTTCTCTAGTCAGTGTGGTCCACCTCAGCATTTCCAGATTCAATGTACCTAACTCATGGAAGGTGGCACAAACTTCGATGTACCTACCCCAGCTATCCATTGGTGGAATTTTCTAGAGAGGACATGTGTCCAAGCAATACAATTTTATCATTGGTCAAGCATTAAATGTTATGTAATGGTTGTGACAAACCCTAATTAGAGTTTTCATTGTTGAATCTTGGCCATTGATCTCGAATTGATCTAAGCCATCGAATTGTATTGAGGGCACTATATAAGCCCTGGCATTTCATTTTGTAAAGGTGATAGTTAGAGTTAGAATATAGTTGGAAGCAGTTAGAAGACAGATAGAGAGTAGTTAGAAAGTGATTAGCTAGTTGATAGAATAGCAATTAGAGTAGAGTAGAGAGAGAAGGCAAAGATTGTTGCCAAGATGTTGTTGTAAGAGACTTGTAAAACTTCATTGAAGAAATGGTGAAACTTATGGGTCGATTCGACAATTTGCATGGTCTTTATACTTCTCATATTTGATTTTGTGTTATTAGATGAGTGGAAGAAATGTGCTTGATTGATGGTGGAATTCGTATATCCATACTACTAGCAGTTTGTTGATTGCAAACTTGCCTTGCGTAGTCAACTGGTATCATTCAGCTTAAGCTTAACTTCAATTGTCGCTTCTTCATTGATATGCATCAACCTGATGGTGTCTATGCCTGCAGTGATGATTTGAACATCATAAAGCTTTCCTTCGAAGATCGCACTAACCTTGTGGAGATGGTCCTGCGATGTCAAAACAAGACTTAGTTAGAATTCCATCAAAGATCATTCATTGCTCTTACATTCTTAGTATTAGGATTAGATCCTTTCCTCGCCCTCATCTTTTTTCTTTTTTTTTCAAATCAAAGCTAGCAAGAGGCTGTGTTCCAGCAATATTCAAAGCAGATCAGAAGTTCAATCATCAAGTGTAAGTCCCCTTGTGATTCCAGCAAATCACATCATACCACAGAGAGCTTATCCACACGTAGAGACCCTACATACAAGAACCTTGAAGTCATCCCGATTGATCCTTTTCGCGACATCTTCAGCATCCGGAGGCTTTACTCAAGAGAGGATAAGGTACCTTTAGGTATTTTATTCTGTGTTTGATAGTGTACAAAATACACGTCAACAGAGCCCTAGGAGGTATTCACCCTCAAAGATTGTCTGGAGTCAATCCGACAGCATAACAGTGTAAATTGTTTGAGATACCAAAATGAGAGCCCAAGTCACTTATTTATAATTTTTTGCCAACCAAATTCAAATTCAAATGCACTCCAAATACGCCCAAACCAAATGCCATTCCATTTCATCCACATTTAGCATTGCATTTCATTTCATTTCCTTGCACAAGTTTGCCCAATTCACATTCACCCAAAATTGCCCTTTTTAATAAATATAAGTGTCATAAAATAAAGTGTAAAGTGAGCGCCCAACTATGACTTCCAATTAAAAAATATTAATAAGGCAATATACTTAGAAAATCGCCCCAGTTGCCTTGAGTTATAATTTAATATTTAACACCATGATGATCCCCTTGAAGTCATATGCAAATTTCGCCCTAATAGACTTAGGATAAAATTAATATTTTCTCCCTTCCTAAGTCGTCCATCCATAAAATAATCAAATATTAATACCTCATGCCTAAGGTATTAATATATTAAAAATGCCTTCTCCTCAAATATTGATTATTGCCAAATTGAGCCGGAACTCAAGTGCTGGAAATCACCAAAACTGAACTGAGTTGGGGCTCTGAACTGAACTGCTAAAAATAGTCATTCGAGTGAATACATGATCCTGCCAAAATAATACCGCTAGAAATAGCCACTGAGCTGAGCTGCAGAATCCTTGCCAAGAATAGCACCAAAAAATGTTGCAAGATCAACTGCTCAAACTGACCTGTCGGAAATAGCCATCTGAATAGGCTTGCTGACATCCTGCTAAAAATAGAACTGCTAAAAATAGTACTTACTAAAAATAGCATACTGCGAAAAATAGTAAGTGTTTCCAAAGTGATGTTAACCACATTCTGAGCAGCCGTCGCACTTACTAAAAATAGTAAGTTTGGAAAAAGTCACCCGATGCAGATGCATGTCGAACCATCCTGAAGGTCTCTTAAAACCCAGAAGGAATCCAGAATCCAAACTGTCGAACTCCCACATATACTCACTGAAAACACCATAGAATCCTCCTAGAAAATAGGAAACCCTAATTTCTGCCCCCTACTAGCCTACGGGCCTCCGAACTAGGCTAACGGCCAACAAAACTAATCACTGCAGAGAAGGGGACATTACATTGATCTTGTAAGTTGGTGATCTGAGGTTCATCCACATGTTGGGCTGGTGCCCTAGGTGGGGAGGTAGGTAGAAGCAGTCTAGAGCTCACCGTTCTAGTGGGTTGAGCTACATGATCAAAGTTGTCATCCATATTTCCTCCTTTGTTACCCCCATTTCCATTTTGTCTACCATTATTACCTCCATTGTTTCGACCATTGTTTCTACCATTTTGTCCATTATTACCTCCATTTTGATTATTGCCACCATTATTTCCAGCATTGTTTTTGCCACCCAAATTATTCACATTAATACCCATCTAGCGAGCTATCATCTGTGTCAGTAAGTCTAAACACTGATTCTGTTGCAGTGCTCTTTGCTTTCCTAGCTGTTGTCCCTGAACTAGTGTGTCAATAACTGTATAAATCTTTCCTCACCTGGATCCCTTCTCTCACCTATATTGTCAATGTTTTGTTCTCCTGTAACTCCTTGTTCTTCTGGGCCTGTATTAAGTGCTGCTCTATTTCTTTGTGTCTCGTAATGGTGGGTGAAGGGTTGCTGATCATAACTTGACATGTCACTGTTTGCTCATATTATACCCTCTAGGATGGCAGGATACACGACTCTGATACCACCATAAGATCACCCCCTGTTCTAGACCAAATTTTCGTGCCTTTCCACTCATTTCTAATTTTGTCAAACAGTTTGCTTGCAAGCTGTTTCCTAGTTTTTTGATTTGTTCTTAGTTTGCAGTAGATTGAATGGGGTTTAGAAAGAAAAGACATACATGAACATAACACAAAATACTGATATTGCAGATTGCTATATTAACATCAACAAGATTGAGCCAAATACATCATTAATTATAATTCCACAGTTCTGGAAAACATTAACAACAAACTACAACTTAGTTTCCCACAAGCAATGAAAAAATTACAATATTTTTGCATACCAAATCACTGCTCCAGGTCTGATAATAATTTCTGAGTACATTAACAGCATTACAAGCCCTTGCATCTTCACATTCCAGCTTCGTACAACACACTTCCGGCCATGTACGGTTCCTTCCAGGTATTTGCAGGCCAGTATGACTGGGTGCTGAAGTGTTGCAGGCAAGAACGACACCTTGGTGAGTGTCCCAGACTTGTACGGCCCCCTATAGTTGTTCTACTAATGCTGCCACATACTCTTGGGCTGTATATAACATGTACGACTTGCAATGAACTCCCAAAATATATAAATTAACACCAGCAGATCATTCACAACGAACAACCATTAATCTATCTTCAAATCCTCCAGTTGAATCCTTCCTGGCACTATATATTAGCTTTCGTGACTACCACAAACTTTTGATTTTTTTTAAAGCTCAAACACAAATCTTTTTTACTGTGTCTTTCAACAGCGAAGAGAATGTTAGCATAGATGGATTTCGTCCTCGAGGCCCAATAAACAAATTTCCAAGAAATCCAACAGCATAACATTAATCTCATCCAAGCATGCTGAAAGTGAGTTCTTCAATATAATTTATAACTTCATAAGAGGCCACTCACTTGTCTTGTTAATCTGGTATAATAAAAGACTTTATTATATTTTATCCCTCTTAATGTGTGCAATGTACCTTTTAAAAATGAAAGGGGACATTTAATATTTATGACTTAATAATTTATTATCCCACTATAGTCATTTATTAAATAAACTTCAATATTTAAATTTAACTTTATAACTTGCTTTAAATATTAAATATTAAATGACTATAAATGTTAGTCAACCTCCCCAATATTAACCATGAAATCTCCGACGCCCACTGAAGATCTGGATCACTCTAAAGTGACTTACTATAAATAGTAAGCCAGCCAAAACTGCATCAAATCACCTCAGAATGACCTGCAATTGAAAATGCCTAGGCGAAATTCTTCCAAGGTCCCTTCTGTGTCCTGGTTAGCCTACGGGACCATGAGAAAATAGGCTAATGACAAATCATGAGCTAATTGGCTAGAAAGGGGACATTACAACGTAGCTTTATTTAGTTATATATTTTGTTGTAGTTTTTATCTCCTGCCAAAAATAGTGCAAGAAATTTGTTAATTCTAGCAATGAATGTGGGATTATGAAAACAAGAAAGATCTATTTGAGAGTCACATCTATTCATCAACTAGAGCAAAATACACCTATGAACATTATTGGTGAGGGTCATGAAACAATCATATACATGGTACCCTGTGACCAAACACATAATTAGCTTGCACGATTGTTAGGAAGCCATAAAATTATCTGGATCATCTTAGGGAACTCATACATAGGTGTGTAGGTAGAGACAAACACCTTTTTTAGAGTTTTCAAAACTGCCAGTTTCCATAGGTGGTGGTGGTGGTTTCTTAATCAGAAGTGACAGTTTTGAAACTGCTGGTCTTCCTCGTTTGCAGTTCTATCAGCAAACGGTAGTTTCGCAACTGCTCATTGCCGACAAGTGGTAGTTTTGAAATTGTCACAAGTAGCAAGTGACAGTTTGCCCTTAATGGACAAAGAAGGAAGTTGAATTTTTTTGGATAGTTCCTTTTCCTCCCAAGCATGGGAAACAAAACCTCATATTATGTTCATGATATGTGGAAATTGACTGTTGAATAAGTTTTTTTAGGTGGCAAACTTCATTAGAGATGTTCTATCTCTGTTGTCATTTTGGGGGCTTGTTCTCACATTTTGTCATTCTTCTACAACGTATTTATAACGGGATATACTTACAGTGAAATGAGGAGCCGATTACTCACTTTTTTTTTTGGAATTTTTCTCTTTTTGAAGGTTTCTCCAGGGCAGTTTGTGTGTGCTATCATTGTCTCGCACTTGTTTTTCTTTGTTTCTACACTTTATTCCTTGTTTTGTTAATGCTCCAAATGTTTTAGTATTTATCGCGTGGAATTTAATCACTCTTATTAGTCATTTTGAAGTTCTTAATAGGGTCTATTGTCCGAAATCCCTTGTTGATGAGCTATTGAGGAATATATGCTTCCATTTATGGTTCACAAAGAGTCTGAAAAAGTTCAGCGCACTGACTAGTTGTGTACCTTTCCGTTGAACTAACATATCATATGCTTATACTAGAGATATTTCTTGCTCAAATATATTTTAGAAACCAATTTTGTAGTAACATTTGTAACTAAGAAGAAGCCACCTTACTTATTATTATACTCGTGAGAACATGTCACTTAATTCCTTAAGATAGTTTAACTCCACAAAACAATTTGGAAAGATGTGACATTAAGAGAGTATGTAAATTCTAATTTTTGGAACTTGAATTCGCAGGTTCTACAAGGTGATTAGTTAGAGTTCTCTTTGAATTTAGACCAAGATTTTTGCCAAACTTGATGATTAGCAAAAGAGGTAGAAAATTTCAAAATGACAAATGAAGTCAAATCTCATGTTTACAATAAAGTTCACAAGCCTACAATTAAGTATTTAATTAAAAATCGCTACAAATAATGCAATGCGTGGGTTCAATAGGATTAAAATATCATAAACTTTAAGACAAGTTTCAAATATAATGGCATGGTGCATGGAAATTCACAAGAATATTTCCAAACTAAAGATGGGTTTCATATCATAAAAATTATGACAGGGGATTGTAAAGGTGCCATTTAAATATTCTTAAGACTGTTAATTTTAGGATCAGAAGTGAAATAAGTAGAAGTATAGAAATAATAAACACTTGAACACAACAAATACCTGAAAAAACCCTCCTTCTCGAGGGAGAAAACCTAGCCAATAATATCTCTTATATTAATGAATAATATAGAAAATTTGCCTTTACAGCTTGGCCAATCTCAAGGCCAATACAATGATGAAGTGAAGGGACCTCACTAGGCGCGAATTTACAACTGAAATAATATCTCCTTAATAGGTATCGATCTTGTTGTCCTCACTTTTGTTTTCAAAAATGAAGGACCATTACATAAAATTTTTTGTCAAAAAATCAAAATTTTACTCTATGGCACACTTCTCGAGGCAGAATTTCCTTCGCCCTTGGACTGGCTTAATCTTCAGTCCATCCTCGAACCACGTTTCAAATTTCATCGCGTTCTGGGTTCGTTTGCTATGTCTTTCTTTCAATTTCGGGTTTTTTCTCCCTGATTGCAGGTGGGAAATTTTCCTTGAATTGTAAGTTTTAATGATTTTCTTTGTTTTAGTCCTTGTAGGGAAATTTTTGGCTAATTACAAGTGCACTTTATTGAAAAAAGAACTTGTAACTTACTTTTTATTTCCCCCTTATGCCTTTTGGCTTTTTAAGTCATAATAGGGATTTTTTGGATAAGTTGCAAGTTAATTTTAAATTGCATATTTAAAATTCACTTGTAATTATTTTGTAAAACCCCTATTTTGATGTCTTTTGCTTGTAATGGGGATTTTATTCCCCTATTACATGTGTTGAGTTATTAAAACTTGTTGTAGGGATTTTATTTTCCCTTTACAAGTTATTTATAACTTGCATATCTCTCTCCAAAACCCGATTTTGCTTAGAAATGGAATAAAGTGACACTTTTAAACTTGCTATTATGCCCAAAAAACCTGATTTTCTCCATAAAGTGTAAATTAAGGAATTTCAAACTTGTAATTGGATTTCTAAAACCCGATTTTGCCTTTCTGACAGAAAAGTAACATTTTAAACTTGTTATATGGGAATTAAAACCCGATTTTCTCTATTGCATCTAAAATGAAACTTGCATTCCATTTCCAAAAACCCGACCAGCTAAGGAAGGCGATTTTGTTGGAAATTTGAAGCATTTTTTGTGGAGATTTTTTTGGAGATAGAAGGCGTTTGGGATTCTTCCCTATTTTCATGCATTTGCAAACACATATCACACCATTTGGGATGTACGATTGCTGGTCTTTTGGTGTTGAATAAGCAAACACGTTTTTTGCTAAAACCGCGATTTTTCTCTCCCAAGTTGCCATGGATCTCCAATCTCCTAAGTTGTTTTTGCTTGCTATGCTAAGGCGTTGGGGTTTGATGGAGGTTTGACCACTTCTTGTGCCATTAGGTTTGCTTTTGGTCCCACGTTTTGCTGCCCAAGGCGTTTTGGTAAAATGTGGCTAGGGTTTTGGAATGTGGTTAATCTCTATTTAAGAGTTTTCCTCCCTTCTTTCAAAGATTGATCATCTTTTTGAAGAGGCATTTCAGTTTGGAGCAAGGTATGATTTCTTTTCTTTTCTTGTTTCATTTTCTTGTTTTCTTGTCTTCTTGTTTTTCCTTTCTAGTTGTAAATTTTTTTATATGTTTATTTTGCCCCAAAAGTCGGTTTTGTGAGAGAGATTTTCCCCTTTGTAAAGCAATTTGTGAATTGCATTGTTCTTCTCCATTTTCCCTCTTTACTTGTATTCCAAATTTTAAATCCCAATTACAAGTTGGATGTATATAATTGTTGTTCCCTTATGGTTACAAGAATTTAACCATCTTTTGTCAAAATTCCAAGTTGCAAAGATGAAAAATACCCATCCTTCTCAAATCAGGTTTTTAGAACTAGATTGCATGTCCAATGCTCTTCCCATTTTCTTGGAAATGAAATTCCCAAAATCTTCCCATTTTTATCCATCCATATTGCCTATACCCATACTTTCCGTTCACGTCATTTCTTGCAAGTCTAATTCTCATTTTTCACTTATTTCTCCATTTTCCGTTTTACAATTATACTTGCATTCGGGTTTTAAAAATCCGATTGCATGTGCACTCTTCCCAACTTGTATACTTGTAAAATTTTCCCCAAAATCCGAAATTGGTCAAAGTCAAATTTCCATCATTCCCATTTATTTCCCATCTTTCTCTCACAAATTTGTGAAGTGCAAGGGTTGGAGTTTTTCCCATTTGAAGAAGGAAAAATGTTAGTTGCAGCTGCTTATGATGTTGCCCTAACACTTTTAAGTCTTCATCGCAGTATACTAGGTTATCCTTCAATGTCAGATTTACCATCCCGTCCTATTCCAAAGAAGATGAAGTATAAATATGACAAGTACCAGAATGAAGTTTCACCTTCTCAAGTTTCCTCTCCTTTGGATCGCATAAAAGATACAGAGATAGGGCATGTGGACATGTCAGAATTTGTCAAGAGAGTGCAGGATCCGCAGGATAGTAATATGCAGCGGTTGTTGGACAGCCACATCCATCACGCATCCTCTTTTCCAGTGGCTGCCCTAGAACCTGAATTTGTTCTCGCTTGCGCCCATCGCTTTGACAAGGAGACAAGAACCATTAAAAATGATGATGGTGAGGCAATAATCCGCCTTGATGCAGATACAATTGAGAAAGTCTTTAGAATACCACTGGCACTTGTTTATATGGAAATTTCAAAGGATAGTGCAGCCGAGTACTATGTCAAGAGGGAAAAGGATTGCAAAAATCATATTAATAGGTGGATTCATGAGCCACGAGCCGCCTTTTCAAGGTGGGCTAAGTTGTACCATTGTGACTTTAAGTGGAAAATTGGAGACATCATAACTCTCCTCAGCAGGATGATGGGTCGTGAACACTAATGTTTTTGAATCCTGGATGTATCAGTTTACCATGTTCATAAGGCAATCCCATCATATATCATGGGGAGAGATTATCAGCAATGCTTTATGTGAGCAACTTGCAGCATTCCCTACCACCATGACGTTTTACATGAATTCATACTTAGTGTATTTGGCAGCGTCACTCAGACATTTCCCTGGTCTTTCTACCAAGGGTGATTACTCGTTTATACCTGTGTGGGAATATTATGATCAACTGCCTTTGAGACCCAACAAATTACGTTTGAGAGGAGTTCAAGATGCATTCTTTGATAACTTAATGTGTCATTTTGACAAGACTCTGAAGAACAGAAGGGTGTCAGATGAGGCATGGGAAAGAGTGAATGAATATGGGTGCTTGATTTTTCAATTCCTGACCTTTACCTATATGATTGTCGGATGCTATAGTGGGCAGCCATACATGCTCCCTAGATACCTGACTGATAAGATCATTCTTATGGAGTTGGGAAGACAGATCATGGCTGTGCACACTCATCAGTTTGTCAGACATAAGGTCGGAATGGGGATTTCTACAACAAACCCATTGAAGATTGGCCGGTATTCTCTTGTTACATCCGTCAAAGCCAAAATTATGGAGACTGAGATGCAAGAGATTAAACTCAAAAGGTTTAAGTCTAGGGCGGATTTTGATTACCGGGGTATGAAGGAAAAGATCAAAAAATCCTTCGTGCACGTGCATCGTATTAAGGATATTTGGGTAGATCTCCGTACAGAAATGGAGGTTCTCAAGATGGACTACTGCAGGCTTACCGTTGAGCAGGTTATTGATTTGAACTTGGTGGACATTCCGCAAGGAATGATCGATGATGGTCATGTGCTCGATCCAGAGTACGTCTCACGAAAGGTTGAGGAAGCCCCACTTCCTTTAATCCAATGGTTGCATAAAGAATGCACGTCCATTCTTTAAAGATTTCAGCCTATCTTGGCTAACACCAACACTTGGCTCAAAGGTAATGGTGTTAGACTCATCAAGATCAAGGTTGGGAAGGAAGATGACTCTACGGGGCCTCTTGGATGTAAGTCTAAGATTCATATTGACAATAAGGAAGGTGCATCATCTTCAAGCACCAGGATCAAATTGCGGGTTAGTCGGGCAGTAGTGCTTCCTCCTGAGGAGGCAACAATTCGTGGAAAGGAAAAGTCCCGGTTTCATGTTCATGTGATCGATCTTGATAATCTAGAAGAAGGACAACAATCTGATGATGCTCCTAAGTCTCTAGCTTCGGACTCACCTTATGAGATTCCTTCCTCAGTTTCCATTGAGACGCCTCTTTCTCCTGACATAATAGTGGAAGAGTCTCCACAGAATGCCATTCCTATTTCAGCAGTTGAGCCACCTCCTGATCATCAACAAGAGGGTTTGCTGAAAATTCCTGAGGATACTCCTGCATGTATCCAGTTGTCAGAGATTGATACCTCTACTTCTGGCTTTGAATAATTTATGAGGCAATCTTCATGCCCATTGGTTACTGAGCGAACCATGGTCGCCATCCAAATAGATACTCCCCCAGGGTGACCACGGTTGTTCAAACAGAAACTTCTTCTCCTTCGCCTTCAACAGCTACTAGAGGAGTGTCATCCATAACAAATAACTTGTTAAGGTTAGAAAGCATAAACTGAAAAGTTGGTGAAGATTGCAACCCTTCCACTTTCTGATCACCAAGTGCCCGATGTGGGAGTGTGAGAATATACGGTGAATAGGGGATTGTTAGATCTCAAACTGCTGAAAGATGAAATGAAATACAATACTGGGCGGCAAGCTAGCCCCTTCCGCTTATCCAGCGGGAATGCAAGAAACTTGGCGGTGAACCAGCCAAGAGAAACACACAAGGCACAAATCACTCGACCCTAATATTTTAGCGGGAGGACTGAAATTACAAAACAAACTCAACTCAACCGCTTATGCAGCGGGAGGACCATTACAATCAGACATCACTCGACCACTTATGCAGTGGGAGGACTGAATTACAATTTACTTGAAAATAGGCGGCAAGCTAGCCTCTTTCACTTTTCAGCGGGGTGAGATTTACAAGGCAGAATTGGTTAGTAGTACTACTACTTAACCTTACAATAATCAAGATAATGTGAGAAGAGAGTAATGCTAAACATCCAATTAAGAACATGAAATTTCTGCTAACATCAAAAATCTGCAGGCTGGAATTGCAAAACTAGTAGCTTGTGGATTCACTAAAACGCTCATAACTCTCTCATTACTCACCCAATTCACCCAAAATCTATTCTACACAATTGCTATACCCGCCACAATGAGAACAAACCCAAGGAAAGGCATCGAAACACCCATATTTATTTTACACGCTTCCTAATGCATTAACTAAACCCCACGCCTTACCTGGGAAGTTCGATTTTCAATATAAAAATCCACACTCAAAATAAGATACTAAAAACTTACAATATGCATCGCCAGTGGTAGGAAGGAAGGATGAGCCAGTACCCAGAATGATGGAATCGCCTGGCCAAGAGGTGCGAGCAAAATACACTTTCAGCAGTCCCGCGACCAGCAATCAGAAGACATTCCACTCTCAATCAAAACACTCCACAATTTGCAACTCACTCACCAATAGCATTGGGAATACATGAACATAGCTAGGTACTATCTTGCAAGTACAAAACTGAGACTTAGCTAGGAAGCCACACTTTGAAGCTCATATTTTTCAATCGCCAATTCGGCAGCATAACGATGCAAACTCATTTCATACCAAATGAGAAGCCCAACACTCTCATTTATAGATTTTGAGGGCTCAAATTCAAATTCACAATCCCTCCAAATGGACGCCAAATCCAAATGCACATTCACTTCATATTATTTTGAAATTACATTTCATTTCTCCTTTCTCCAAATCGACCTTCTCATAGGAGCAAATATTCTTTATAAAAATGACAATAAAATCATAATGTGGCATCCAAGGTAGATAAGTGAAATATATTATAAAATTAACTTATTTCTCCATAAGGCGTCCATTTTGCCGTATTAATATTTCACTTTATAAACTATTTTTCCTCAACAATAAATCACCCAATATATAATTAAGGAAATGACTTATATATCAATATAACCTAAGCAACCCCTTTTAAATAAATCGCCCAACCTTTGCCTTAAGTTATAATTTAATTTAAAACACCATTTTTCATCAAATACTGAACCTGCCAAAACAAGCTCCAAGGATATCTGGAAACAAGCTGAGAGAATTGCCCTGCCAAAAATAGTCACTGAATTGAGCTGAGGAACCCTTGCCAAGAATAGCACCAAAAAATGAGGAAAGACCAACTGCTCAAACTAACCTGTCGGAAATAGCGTGCTGACATTCTGCTAAAAATAGAATTGCTAAAAATAGTAAGTGTTTCCAAAGTGATTTTAACCACATTGAGAGCAATCGTTGTACTTACTAAAAATAGTAAGTCTGGAAAAAGTCACCTGATGCAGATGCATGTCGAACCATCCTGAAGCTCTTTGAAAACCCAGAAGGAATTCAGAATCCAAACTGTCAAACTCCCACATATAGCCCCTAAAATCATCAAAGAATCCTCCTAGAAAATAGGAAACCCTAATTTCTGCCCCCGACTAGCCTACGGGTCTCCGAACTAGGCTAACGGCCAATAGAACTAATCACTGCGGAGAAGGGGACATTACAAGGAGAACTAGTTGTTTTACCTCCATGTCTTAGTTCTTCTACCCCAAAGAGGAAGAAGCAGGAAATCTCTCTTGATGTCTTTGATTATCAATAACTCAAACAGTCTAGGCCCAAGGTTGCTAAAATGGTCAAGACAATCTCAAGAGTAAATGTTGACAGCAATAAGATGAAAGCAACATAAATTGTTAAGCCCCTTGCGGATAAGCCACGTGAGGAAATGCGAGCTGTTGATTACAGGGTTATAAGGATTGAATTGGGCAAACAAATGCACGAAGTGGTCAAACATGATGCCTAGTAATCCGTAGCCTCACTAGTGCAGCAGTATGATGAACTTCTAGCAAAGAAAGACAAGCTAGAAGAGGAGAATAGGCAACTTGTTGCAGTTGTTCATAAAATTACAAGACCTGCTGGTGAAGGGAGTAATCCTACAAGTTCTTTTGGATCCCAAGAGTCAATTCGAGGAGTTGAAATAGCTGCTCAGAAAGTACAAGCGTTGGATTCTTGGGTGGATCAACTTCATGATCTGTGTGCACAAGTGTTGAAAGACATTTTCCAAATGATGTGTAAGTTGGAGACCATTGAAGAAATATTGAATCATACCTTCGACACTTTCAAACAAAATTTGGAAAGGGTTGAAGGTAATTTGACAATTTGGCGCACCATGCCCCAACAACAGTTGAGTGTTGTTCAGGAGCATGCCATTATTCCTTCCAGGGCCATGTACTTGGAATTTGAAGAACTTCTGGAGAATAAAGCCCTTGTTCTGAAATCCCTCATGGAGGAGATTGATGATGCAACGAGATTGCGGGGTGAAGTATTCCAAGGCATTGTTTCCCATTGTGAGGAGGCCTCTTGCAACATAATGAATCAGAATGGAAAGCTGATACCAGAAGAAGAAGTGCTCGCAGATCTACAGATGAGGATTCATAATGAAAGGAGGAGCGAACAATTCTTAGCTGCTTCAATTTAGGTTCTAATGAAACATCAAATCTTTTTGCACGAAATCCAGTCCATCTTGGAAAAGAACGACTCTATGCTTCTTCGCTGCCATGATACCATTGTGAAGATCATGGTTGTTGCCAAGAACACCCACGAACTGAATCCCGCTGAGCTATGAATGATCATCCAAAAGTTTGAAGGATTCATGTCTTCACATGCTGCAGCTTAAGTGTTTTTCAACACTTGTTGTATTTTTCCAGATTTGTAATCTCTTAGTTGTAGTTTTTCTTTTGACAAGTTGCATGTAAAAGCATTTTGTAAATTGCAAGTTAAGTCTTTACTTTCACTTTTGTAATTACATGTAAGGCAACTACAAGTTGTGTTCAGTTAGGACTGTAGTTGGAATAAGTCTTAGTTAGTTATTGAATAAGTATTGGTGGTTGATAGAATCTCTCAAGTTAGTTAGGATCGTCCCACCTTTTTCTCAAGGATCCTCTTCTATAAATACTTGAGGGGTCTATTGTAATCTTTATCTTTTGGGAAAGCAAGCAAAAAACTCTGCCAAATTTACAGCGAAGAAGTCTTTGAGCTTTCATGTGTGAATTCAAGAATTGAAAGAAATAGAGGAAATTGCTCAAGCTTTGAGTCTTTGTTAGTTCGTGTTCTATATTATCTTTCTTGCAAGTGTTCCTTCAAAGAACTTAATCGAATTTGATTTGCAGTCTTTGTGCTGCAAGTATTTGAGGTTAATATAAATTAGAATAAATATTCTTTTGAGAGGAGCTGTAAGTCTTTGTGCTTGCACTTATTTTTAAGAGAATTTAGGAGCAGATTTTGTGAGAAATAGCTGAGAGTCTTTGAGCTTATACTACTTCCCATTGTTTTATGTAGAAAAGAATAAGATATTCCAGTCTTTGAGCTGTTATAATTTGTTCTTGATCACGTTAGTATATAAAAGGGTAGATAGGTGTAATGTTCCCAGACTGTTCAACGACTGGCCGTACGGTGGTGCACCAACAAGGCCGTACGAAGTGAAGTGTAGGGGCTTCCGTACGGTAAAGAGGTCGTACGGTGGTGGTGTGAGGGTAGAGTGACCGTACGGTGTAGAGGGGCCATACGGTGGGTGGCGATGAAAGGCCGTATGGTGGAGAGGGCCGTACGGGGGGTGGCGGTGAAAGTTCGTACGGTGGAGAGGGCCGTACGGTGGGTGGCGGTGGAGGGTCGTGCGGTGGAGAGGATTGAGCGATCGTACGGTGAAGGGGAGTTGTACGGTAATGTGGAGGTGAAGGGTCGTACGGTGGAGAGGCCGCACGGGAATGTGGGTTGGAGTGATGTAGGGTGGGATGAGAGGTACGGTGAGGTAAGGGGTGTACAATGGAGATATGATGTACGGTGGCAATGTGAGGTACTCCAGTGAGTGCGCGATGAAAGGTTGACCTTCTGCAAACAATAAATTCTGAATATTTGGAATTTCTTGAGTATGTATTAACAGATATGCAACTGGAGAGATAAACAATGATGAGATTCAAGATTTGCCAAATGTGGAATGAGTACACATAAATAGAATAGGGTGAGGGGGAAATCCCACCGAAACTACACAAACCAAATAGGGAGGATCTTTCACCTCCGAGCTGGCGGTAACCAGAACTCCAACAGGAATTCGCACAAGACAGAAAAATATCAAAATTCGCCTGCCTACAACAATGACTAACACGGCCATATATATGGGCTCTGGGAAACTTCCCGAAGGGTTACAAACGGGTCGACACGACCAACCAAAACTTGTCTATTCTAATTAAATAAAAGGGCCCGAAAGATTTGTTATTAAATTTGGGGCCTTACAACAAAATAATTAGATTTATTATTTAATTATATCAGGGACATCACAATAGGACTTCATATAATCAAGACTTTGAGCTTGATATTGTTGTCCCGTCCCGAAGAAAGTGATGAAAGTCCTTGAGCTTTCAGGAAACTTCATTTCCTTTCTCTCATTTCATTTCAAAAAGTTGTTACTGCTGTTTTATGATAAATTGCTATCACTTTTCTGTGAAGAGAAAAGGATATTGGCTTTCTTGAAAGAAGAAGAAAGACTGCTGTCCCATCCCATTTTATTTTTAAAGTTGTATCTAGATAGGGGGAGCCTTCCCTTAATTAGGAGAGTTTTACTCACACACTGTGGTTGAAACCACAATTTTGTATATTTCCCCAAGTGTACAAAGTTTTCAACCAACAGATCTGAAGCAATATGTCAATATGCTGAAGATATCGAACTCCTCCCTCAAGCACTAGTTTGTCTTCAATGTGTTGTATGATTTAATGATCTGGCTTTCGTTCTTTATTCACAATGATTCCTCTAGTTCCCTAATGCTGTTCCAGAGGTGGCGATTTGCTTCTTGCAATGGATACAGAGATGAAGTCGCCTATGGCGATCTCAATGCTTTTATAATGAAGATAGCAATCGACAGTTTTTGTTAATGACAGTTTAGATGAGTAGTCGGATGTGGATTGGTCTAATAAGACGCTCAATCTATATATGAATGTTTTCTTGATATATCTATATAATTATGAACGATTCTATGTCCTCCTCTGATGGATGCTTGCCTGACTTATCTTCTGTCTTCTTGAGAATCCTCTAGGTGGTGTCACCCCCTTGCACTGTGATTTAATAGGTATCGATCTGAAGCAATATGCCAATATGCTGAAGATATCGAACTCCTCCCTCAAGCACTAGTTTGTCTTCAATGTGTTGTATGATTTAATGATCTGGCTTTCATTCTTTATTCACAACGATTCCTCTACTTTCCTAACGCTGTTCCAGAGGTGACAATTTGCTTCTTGCAATGGATACAGAGATGAAGTCACCTATGGCGATCTCAAAGCTTGTATAATCAAGATAGCAATCGACAGTTTCTGTTAATGACAGTTCAAATGAGTAGTCGGATGTGGATTGGTCTAATAAGACCCTTGATCTATTTATGAATGTTTGCTTGATATATCTATATAATTATGAATGATTCTATGTCCTCCTCTAATGGATGCTTGCCTGACTTATCTTTTGTTTTCTCAAGAATCCTCTAGGTGGCGTCACCCCTTTTCATTGTGATTTCCTCAATATATATAATCTTGCAACATAAGAGGGTTGTATCTCTTCATAGACAGACCTCTTCATACATGGGTTTGTAATTCAAATCGTGACTCTTAATGTTGATTGGTTACCGTTAACTAATTGCTATTGCTTATATCTGTTTGTCAATCGTTGTTGGTTAATATGTCCACACTTATGACCAAATCGGGTCTTGTACATTGCCGATCTTTAATTTGATAGGAGAAAGAATCTCCAGCCGCTACAATAACATCAACGGCCCGTCTTAGCTAGGGAGATATCTTTCTAGATATCCATGTCATGGAGTCTCTCAACATGACACTTACAATGGCTACACCCACTTGTGGAAGAAAGTTCATCACGGAGTCACTCAACGTGATATCATCATGGAGTCACTCAACATGTCGTCCACCATGGCTACTCCCATGTGTGAAAAAAAACACAAGTACAAAGGATAGATCACAGAGTCTCTCAACGTGATGTTGTCATGGAGTCTCTCAACATGACGTCTCATTTCAGTCTCAGAGATGAACAAGGGCTCGCACCTCATATTTCTCCATCTCAGAGAAATATACATTACAAGGGCTTTCACCTCATATTTCTCCATCTCAGAGAAATATACACTACAAGGACTTTCACCTCATATTTCTCGATCTCAGAGAAATATACACTACAAGGGCTTTCACCTCATATTTCTTCGTCTCAGAGAAATATACACTTCAAGGAATCTTCATGATGATGTGACTTCCTCTGAAGCTCCAAGTACTAGCATCAACCTCCTGACCTCCTCATCCAACGTTGCTTCTGTTGGTTTGTCAGACTCCCTCTGAATGTTAATTCCTTCTCTTCGAAGAAACTGATCAACTTTAGAATAAGAAACGTTCTGAATTGACTTTAGAGCTTGGCTCCTTTTGAGATGTCCCCATGGCAACTTCTGCAGTAGAAACAAGTTGTGTAGACCTTAATTTGCAATCTCGAGCAAAGTGACCATACTTGTCACACCTGAAACATTGAATGTGAGAGAGATCCTTCTTCTTTAGTTCTGGGGCAGAATCTGATTCTCTGTCTCTATTCCTCTTTCTCTAGAATTATGTGTAGCAAGAACTTGATTTTCTACATCATGATAGTTTCGCCCAACTCCTCTTGCTGCCAACCTCGACTCTTCTTGAATACAATCAGCTCGAAGACGATCAAACTTGGGCAACTTAGATCTCCCACTGATGCTTTGGATAAAGGGCTCCCAAGATTGGGGAAGACCATTTAGTGCCAACATAACAAGATCTCTGTCTGCAATTATGTCCCCAATAACGCTCAACTAATCTCTTAAATCGGCAATCTTCATAACAAATGAGATGACTGAATCTTCCTTATTCATTTTTACATGGTGAAGCTTTTGTCTCAAAGCAAGGGCTCAACTGGTATTGTTGATCTCATACAATCCTTTTAGAGGATCAAACATTTCTTTAGCTGACTTCAACTTGGAGATGATTGGTACTAGGTGATTCATCACAGAGTCTATCATGATCTTTCTAGCCTTCATGCCATTTTTCTTCCACTGGATTTCCTCAGTTGCATCGGAAGGCTCGGGCGTATCACTTTCCATGAAATCAAGAATATCATTCTCCTCTAATGCAATGGGTACCCTGGGTTTCCAAGAGTTGAAGTTTGAGGATCCATCAAGCCTATCGTCTACCTTGACACCATTCACCATCTTCTTTTTCCGCACAAATTCTCCTTCAAAGATCTGCCCTTAAGTTTGAAATAATTTGCAACCTTAGATCTACAATACTTTGCCTTCAAGATCTGCCCTAGATGAAAAGTTTACTTGACTGCTTAAACAAGTCTGATTAGATCTTTTCTTAAACCTGTCTCTGATACCATGTTATTTTTAGGATCAGAAGTGAAATAAAAAGAAGTACAGAAATAATAAACACTTGAACACAATAAATACCCTGGGAAACCCTCCTTCTTGGGGGAGAAAAACCCAACCAATAATATCACTTAAATTATTGAATAATACAAAAAAATTTCCTTTACAACTTGGCCAATCTCAAGGCCAATACAATGATGAAGTGAAGCCACCTCACTAGGCGTGAATTTACAACTGAAATAATATCTCCTTAATAGGTATCGATCTGAAGCAATATGTCAATATGTTGAAGATATCGAACTCCTCCCTCAAGCACTAGTTTGTCTTCAATGTGTTGTATGATTTAATGATCTGGCTTTCATTCTTTATTCACAATGATTCCTCTACTTCCCTAACGCTGTTCTAGAGGTGGCGATTTGCTTCTTGCAATGGATACAGAGATGAAGTTGCCTATGGGGATCTCAATGCTCGTATAATGAAGATAGCAATCGACAGTTTCTATTAATGACAGTTCAGATGAGCAGTCGGATGTGGATTGGTCTAATAAGATCCTCGATCTATATATGAATTTTTGCTATATATATATATATATAATTATGAACTATTCTATGTGCTCCTCTGATGGATGCTTGTCTGACTTATCTTCTGTCTTCTCGAGAATCCTCTAGGCGGTGTCACCCCCTTGCATTGTGATTTCCTCAATATATATAATCTTGCAGCATAAGAGGGTTGTATCTCTTCATAAATGCACCTCTCCATACGTGGGTTTGTTGTGTAAATTGTGACTCTTAATGTTGATTGGTTACCGTTAACTAATTGCTATTGCTTATATCCATTTGTCAATCTTTGTTGGTTAATATGTCCATGCTTATGACCAAATCGGGTCTTGTACACTGCTGATCTTGAATTTGATAGGAGAAAGAATTTCCCGCCGATACAATAATGTTAACAAAGACCCCCTTACTAGGAAAGTTGTTCAATGTCACATGTTTCCAAAGAAGTGATGATACATCAAATTTAAATCAACTCTTTGCATTTGGAGTAACCGAACTAGAACTACTAGCCATTATGTATGAACTTAAAACGAAACAGCATTACAAACTAACAACCTACAACTTCAAGAAAAGGAAAAAAAATGGCATTACAACCACTTATTATGCATAAAATGTTCAAAACAATATTCATAACTTACCCCAAAAAATAAAAAACTTGAAAAATATTCAAAAAAGTAATTCAAAACTTGAAAAAATTGAAAGATTCACTCACCTTTGATGGTAAATTTTTCTTGTGTAGATATTTCTGCCTTGTTCATGTAGGTTTAACTCTCTTGTAGCCCTCAACTTTCGAAAAAAAATGAACCAACCTTTTAAAAATCAGCAATGGCAGCTTGGAGGAAAAAATATAGTTTTGGTGTTTTGTGTTTGTCAAATGAGTTTAATAAAGTGTCATGTCCTCACTTTAGGGCAAGCACAAGCTTTTAGATTGTTTTTTTTTTAAATGATTTTTTAAAAATTTTTTGGGGCCCGGTCCTTGTGGTTCCTCTTGGGTTCACCTAGGTTTGCCTAGGGTACCACTTGAGCACCCTAGATGGTACCTGTTGACGTGGCTAAAATCATATCGCTACAACTCTCTCCGGCCAACGCAGAATAGAATGATCTCGCTAAGTATCCTATACTCTCTTGCGTAAGGAAATCCCTAATGATGTTTTAGTTGATGAAAGGGGACAACCTCAAGGTTCCAAATGTCAGTTCTTGACTGCAGGATAACTCAATTGTTGATTTGTTTTGCTGGGAGCACAAGGGGCCTTACGTTTTGCAACAGGCTGGTCTGCATCTGATTCTCAAACTGGGAAATATAAGCAAAGGAGAAGGGTTTAGGAGACCTAAAATTAACAAGACTGGTGCGTGAGTAGATGGATTCAACATAACCAATCCCTGCTTGGCCATAATAACTCACAACCTCACAAGAACGGTGCAATCTTCAAGGGGACTTAGAAGATTTTCATACTGCAGGTGCATGGCTAAGCATCCAATTCTGACACAGCTCAAACGGACACCTGCAATTTAACTAAACACAATTTTAAAGGCTCAGACTAACCATACACAGGGATACACAATCAGTATATCCCCAATGGTATGAACCCAAATTCATCAAATACCTGCACACCAAAAAGAATCTATCTAAACTTGTTGAAGGAAACCATGCAAACAAAATAAAACCACGATGATAAACACCAAATCAATGTCCGTATATTGATTTCAGCTGCTATTACAACAATTTCTGCAGCAGTTTTACTCTATTCCTAACTACTAAAATCTAACCTTCTACAAAAACTCTAACCTGCTCTAATTGTCTACAAAAAACTCTAACTAGAATCTGACCCTTTACAAGAGAAAGGTCTTTGCCTTTTATTGATGCAGGAGCATCTGGTGGTGTAAAGGCAATCCTGCATCACCCAAAAAGATTTTTTAGTTTCTGTTATAGTTTCTGGATTTTCCCTTTCTTATTTTTGCAATTTATTCTTAGTCAAATTTGAAGCCCTTAGAGGCTTCGGATAGAAAAACACAACAATTGAGAAACAAAAGAGAAATTTTATTATTATTTGCAACCAACATGCACTACATGCATTACAATTTCAGAGGATTAAAACCTCATAGGCTGCCACACATGCAGCTTATAGATTCTGGAAAATACCCTTCCCACAATACAATCTCCCAACCCTAAGCTCTCAAAAACTCAATTATTTTCCTCAAAGATGAGTCTTAAGTAGACTTTCTTTCCTTAAGAGCTAAGATTACATTTGCAATAGAAACTTGGCAGACTAACTAGTGCCAGAACAAGAAACTGCATAAATTCACTGAAGCCAAATTTGAAACTGGAAAATTTCTTTTAAAATAATTATCCAACTTTCGGCAGCCATAACTTTTGATCTAATTGTCGGATTTTCACTGATAATACCTTTTCAGAAAGCTTTTGAAAGCGCAAAGTAGGGCCTAAAGGCCAAGTACTTTGGATTTCCACCGATTGGCTCATCAGGAGCCTCTAAGGGCTTCAAATTTGACTAAGAATAAATTGCAAAAATAAGAAAGGGAAAATCCAGAAACTACAACAGAGAATAAATTTTTTTTTTGGGTGATGCAGGATTACCCTTACACCACCGGATGCTCCTGCATCCCTTCTACAAAACTCTAACCTACTCTAACTGTCTACAAAAAACTCTAACTCAAATCTAACCCTTTACAAGAGAAAGGTCTCTACCTTTTATAGTTTTTACAAATTTGAACCAAAGGCCAAGATTGATTGAATCCTAAGGCCCTGATCTACCTTCTAAAACTTGGCAGTTTTGACTCATGCCCATTTAATCCTTAGCTATCCACCCAACCACATTTCCAACTACCTACAATTGTTTGGCTTTAATTTGGTCAATCAGGTAGTTGGAAATAATTGACTTGTTCCCCTATTTTAAAATATCTTGAATGGGGCCCACAGGTAGTTCTTTACATTAAACAAGTTCAATTTTTAGACTGATTTTTCTGGAATTTCTTCCAGCAGTGTATTTCCAAGAATGCACATTTTGTAGCACTCTGTGTTCTTTGTCTTCAATCTCATTGGTGGACTTTCACTTGTTGTTCAGGTGACAATGCGCTTCCCCGTGCTTTGCCGCTTCGACCTTGCGCCATGCAGCACGTTCCTCATTCTTGCTTTCTGGCGTCACTCGCGATCACGTTTCCAATTTACGCTTCAGGTTGACACTCTAGCTCTTCCCTATGTTGTCCTGCAAACAATGAATTCCACTTTTAATAATCATTTTGAAAAATTAAATAAATTAATTTAACAATCATATTAAATTTTATCTCTAAAATGCTCCTTTGCATGAAATTCGGACCCTTTGGTTAAAATGGACGACCTCTTCTTTCTTTGGGAATTCGGCCATTCAGCTCTCTCTTGCGCGATTTTAACTCTTATTATGATTTTCGGCTTATGAGGTGATATGATAGAAATGGGTCCTTAGACGTTTTTCGGCCTAAAAGGTGAAAATGCGAACTGGTCTTCTCTTTTCCTTTTTGGCCTAAAAGGTCTAATTGCGCGATTGTGAGCTTTTTGAAGTTTTTTGGCTTATGAAGCCTTTGCGCGAATTTGAAGTTCTTTGTCATTTTCGGGCTAAGAGACGGTGTTGCATGACTTTATTATACATCCCTCTGTCTTAGATGAAATTGGGACACTCTGGGCGAATTGAGCGTTTTGTTCCTCACTCAAACGCGCGACTTTAGTTTATTAGCCAATTTCGGCCTATAAGCTTACTTCACAATTTTTTCCCTTTTTATCATTTTCGGCCTGAAAGTCGACTTTGCAAACTTGGTGTTCAGTTTTCGGCCAAAATGAGTGAAAATACGAACTTAGGCTCTTTGTTGTTTTACGGCCTTTGAAGTGAAATTGCGAACTTGGACTTGAACATTCTTAAAATGCCCTTTCGAAACTTCGGGTAAATGAGGTGTTTGTGTGACTTATACCTTTCTTCATTATTTCACCGAAATCCACTTTGTTGCTATTTTCGGGACTTAGGATAAATTCTAGGCTTCTCTTCCTCTCATACAGCATGACTACTAGGAGATTATTGGCCTTTGAAGGCCCGAACTTCTCTTTTTTGGTTACAAATTCTTCAGGCATTCTCTTTTGTGTGCGGGAAGACCAGATTAAAATGGGGGTCCCTATCAACAGGACGGGGATGTTGTGCAATACGCACAACAATACCTTGGATGAATTTGCAAGAAAACCAAGATTGGACCTATATCGACACGAGGGGGTTCTTAGTGAACGAGTAACATAGTTCTTTAATGGAACAAATTTAATAGTTTAGTTAGGCCTAATAATTTTTAATGTTGATCTTTAAATGACTTTCTCTTTTGACTTCAGATCTATTAGCTTTGAAATAAAAGCTAATAGTTGTAAGTTTATTTATTAGTAACTAGACAAAAAATGCCCCTAAGAACAAGTCACAAAAAGTAGCAAATCATTTGATGCCACATAGCACATTGAATATAAATGACTTAACACACAAGTACAAGTTACAGACTAATTGCTTTTTAGGTATTTTATGGCAATCCTACAAAAGCGTTGTTGGTGTGACGCCATCTTTGATAGGCCACACACTCTACAAACTTAATTTCTTAAATTACCGAGTAAAATGGTTTGAGGTCATTTGATTTACAATGTAAGAACTTGAGGGATGCAAAGGTAGCCTTAATTCCTATGACATCCTCTCCCTTAGTACTTTTTGGTATCTAGTTAGAGAAACCATAGTTGGGAAATTTGGCGAGTACTCACCCAATTTGTTTTTCACCTTTTTGAGTTACTTGCTAGTTATCTCACTAGTTAGACTCAGTGAATTTCTAGCAAGTACTCGCCAACTTGCATTAAAAATGCAAAACACAAAAAAAAAACGAAAAAAAAGGAAAAAAAGTAGTCAAAAAGTCACAATTTGGTCTTGTAAATGCATGAATGCTCCTCACACTTCCTCACACAACACTTGGAGATCAAATGTTTCTCACAAAAATGTGCCAAACACCTAATTTGTTCCTTAATTGATAAAATTGTGAATATGGTGTCCAACATGAAGTTTTGTGTGGTTTCAAAGGCGCTCATTTGGGCTTGGTGGTGGGGACACAACCCCTTAGAATTGCCTTGTATCACAACAAAGAATGGCCCGAGGCATTGCTCCTAGCCCTTGACCTTGTTGGGGGTGTTGCCCTCAAACTCTCCCAAGGTGTCTTGCCCCTCGACCTCGTTGGAAGCTTTGCCCCCAAACCCCCACAAGAGGTACTGCCTCCAATCCCCCATGAGGGTGTCATGTCCCCAATTTTTGCCTGCCCTTAGTAACAACATTTCTAGCAGGGTTGGTCTATTAGTTGGTTCCCACAGGTCAGCAGAGTGTGGAGGGAACCAACTCAGG
Organism: Cryptomeria japonica; assembly: GCF_030272615.1. NCBI lineage: Eukaryota > Viridiplantae > Streptophyta > Pinopsida > Cupressales > Cupressaceae > Cryptomeria > Cryptomeria japonica. The sequence continues at coordinate 466,034,971 of NC_081414.1, forward strand.
GGTTGAGAGAGTCATGCATGAGCTTTTCAGGTAGTTTAGAGTAGTTGACAAGAGTTTCCTACAATTTAGAAGGGATCCCTATTTTTTAGGGATTGATTGGGAGTGGTCTAGGGGGCATTCAAAGATCTCTAGGAACGTTTTGGAAACTTTGAGTGCATCTCCTATTTTTTAGAAGGAACTCCCAGTTCACTGACAGACATCCTAGAGGTGCACATAGCAAAGGGGAACCATTGGGATTCAGTTTTAGGTTGACAGGTCCAGACTCCTACGTTTTAGGAGCATCACTAGATTTTAGGGGAAATCTACCAGTGGGCTCATGTGGCTCAGGCATTATCCATAGGTAGGTGGTTTCATTTAGTTTACATTTTGAGTTTATTTGAGCACTTGAATAAAATAGGAAATATTAAAATATTTTCTACGTTGATTAAATAATAAAAAGGTAATTATATTAATCACTTATTTTATTATATTATTAAATAAAAGCCATAACACCTTTCCTAGGCGTGTCAACTTGGAGGAGTTAGTTTAAGTGATTTTGGCCCCATTCAATGAATAGTCGACCCCTCTAGCCAATCGAACTTCTAAAGGGATTGTCTTGCAAATAAAATAAAGTTATTTTATTAATAAAAAGGGCAAATGAAACCCTAATTCGAAATTAGGGTTTGGGCTGAAAATAAAAGGTGTTTGAGAGCTCATTTTGCACATCTGTGATTGGGAATTTACACTTGCAGGTTATTGGAGAGCTTCAGATTTGGAGTTTTTCAGAGGATTGAGGACGAAACACCTTGATTCTAAGCAGCTTGGACGATACCCCATAGCTGGAAGTATTTGTGATTGTTAATGAGAAGTTGTAACATTGAATTGCTTGGAGAGAATAGGTTGGATGTCTCCCCATCTCATTCACAGATTGAGAATTAATTGGTTTAGAAGCTTGGAGAGCATTTTGTTTATCAGAATTGTGGATAATTTACAGTTGTGGATAAGAAATGTGATGTTTATTGCAGATCAAGGAAGAGCAGCAATAATTAGCATCAAAATCATTCCTAGTTGTACCGTACTTATCCATACAACTGACGTCACCTTGTAAGGAAGGGTTTTCTTGCATGATTTTGCAGTGTGAAGGTGCCATTATCAGCCACTGTTCAGATCAGTCACTCCTGGAGCAGATTTTAAGCAAGTTTCAGATTCATTACATTCCCTCTAGGGCCGTACAATACCCAGCTGTAGCTGACGTCAGCTAGGGCATTATCCTGTAGCAGATTTATATCATATGGTGCTGGTAATCACTCAGATTAGAACACAGGAGAACTCAGTGACTTGGAAAAAAATCAGTAATATTCACTCTTGTATTCAAATTACCTGGTACGGTTCCTATTTGTCATTTTGGTGCCAATTAATTAATTAATGGGTTGTTCCAAATAGCCATTTGATGGGACTTTAGGGAGTTGGAATTATTTCAGACCTGTTAAACTTTGTAATCAGAATTGTTTGGATGATAATGGAGACATATTTGTCATAGAAATTCTGTTGTCTTTGAATGCAAAATTATTGTTCATGTACTTTTATTTGGCATTTGTGAAAACCCTCTTAAACAAGCGTAAAAACCAAGCATTAAACTCAGAAATTAGAACACAGTGACCTTGCACGACAAGTGTTTGACAAAATGCCAACACACTTAAACTAAAGAAATCAGGACTGAATTGAGTTGGGATCTTTCAGAGAGACAATGCTCCCCAACCACAATCGAGGCTCCACTCCTAGACCCACACTAGTTATTAGGATGTCTTCTCATATAAGAAATTTGAGTACAATGAGGGGATTTGGGAGTGGAGACCAGAATTGACAACTTAGACAATTATCTTTATCACTTTCAAAATATCATTGATCAATGATAAAGTATCATATGATCAATATCAAAGATTCAAAGGCCATTATTATTATAAAATAGAACACAAACTTTAGCTTAGCACAAGAAAGGTAGAAAAAAAATCAAAGGAGGTGGTTGATTTGGTCGAGTCAGAGCCACAAACATAGCTTTCAATGTAGAGCGAAAAGTTGCAACAAAATGCAAGGATTAGAATGTCTCCCCGAGTTCTCACTAGGTTAGAGAAGAGGAAGATATAAAATTTGTAATATGCAATTTTTGAATTATGTTGATGAATTTAAATGCAATCATCATAAATTCATAGTAGTTTCTAGCTAACTATTGTATGATGATGCAATTTTGTACTCAATTTGTATTCAAATGAATCAAATTTAATAAAAGACACTTTGTATTCATTGGATATGTTGTCATTAAATTTTGCAAAAAAATGTGTTTTAAAAGAAATTTAAGCAATTTTTTAAGTTGTTGAGTTTTTGAAAAGTCTTTGCTGTGTCATGAATTTTGGGTCTACATATTTTTGCCCATTCCAAGTTTGCCAACTATGGAGGAAACCACTTTCAATCTATATAGTGTACTAGAAATCCTTTCATAAGCCACTGTGTTTCAAGTTCTCTCTCATTAAGCACATCAATGATTTTTTTGACGTTGAAGCCAAATTCTAGATATATTTCCTCTTTCCTTTGTAGAAAGGGAAGTTTGTGCTCTATAAGGGTTGTTCTCTTGTACGATTTATTCAATCCGTAGCATCTTATTGTTTATTCAAAATAACTAATATTTTTTACTAAATGTTTAATTGACCATCCAATTTAAGATGTGCAATTTGTTTGCAAATATTGACTAAGATAATAGCAATAAGTGAACAGTTCGTTAATAAAAATAATTTATAGCTCAGTTGATATGTATGATAATCACAAGTAGATATTAATTTATACGGTACCCTAGCTTTCCAATTCATGTAAAGCATATTATTTGTTAATGATCAATTTCTATCATATAGGAACATTAATCTCTAAAATATTGTTTGTCAATGAATGGTATTTTATAGATTTATTTCTACGCAAATCTTTCCTGCTGATTCTGCATACATTGGGTTGGCTGCTCCTGGTGAGGCTGGATCTTGGCAAAAGGAAAGTAAGGTAATTTGGTCAGTACATTGTCGTCCATTTTTTTTGTTTTTAAGTTGCAATATGTCTTTCTGTTGTAAATAAATTTTGTTATTAGTGATAGGATTACTTGGTGCTTCCATTATAATATAATATGTTGTAATGGATCAATAAGAAATTCATTTGAATTAATGAATGGGTTCTGAAAACTTTTTGACCAAATGTATTCTAATGAAATCTTGTATCTCAGGGTTATCAATTCTGGACGAAGACTGATCAAAATGGATATTTTCAAATTGTTAATATCAATGCTGGCGAGTATAATATATATGGATGGGTACCAAATGTAGTTGGTGATTACAAGAATGAGATTGCTCTTCAACTCTCCCCAGGTTCTCATTTAATCTACCACATTCAATTTCTTCTACAATTGTAACTGTTTTCATGCATTATTTGTACAAACCGGGCCTTGGTCTTAATTTTATTGCCATGGGTCTTTTTTTTTTTATCATTCTTACAGTTATCTTTCTTAGTTAAGAAAAAAAAAATTGATTTAATTGTGTGAAGAGAAAAAGTAACAACCTCTTAAAATATGCAGGCTAAAAATGAATAAAGTATCTTTTGAAAAATTAATTTAGATATATGAACTTTTGGAACTGAAACAAAGTAAACTTTTGGAACTGAAACAAAGTAAAATGATTAAAATAAAAGCATACTTTGATGTCAGAGCAAGGAAGATTAATTTGAGTATGACAGAGATCAGATACTTGAGATTTGAGACTAGACTCGGATGGATAGGTTGTCATGACTATTCTTTTTTGAATTCTAGAATTGTGTGTGAACTTGGATCAAAGCCAAACCTGCAGCCTTGACCATTTTGTGTGGTCGTACCTCTGATAGATTAGGGCTTTTGTGTCTAATGAAATTGTTAACCTGTACCCCTATCTGCATATGGAAAACTTGGTAGTGGAACTTGCTATGTCAAGGATGGGAATTTGACCAGCTTCCCTTCCTGCATCTTAATTAAGCCCTTTTGGTTGATTCAACAGTTCTTGTTAAAGATGAAAGAAACACCAAGCAATGTATACTACAAATGTTTAGGTGGCTAATAATGACGTCATAGAATGTTGCTAATTTTTTGACATAATGATGCAATGAAGTACAATGGACGCTAGAGTGACCTAATGAAAGAGCAATGATCTTGGTGGGGATCCCAAATATGGTGATTACATTATTCAAAAATAATTACATGATCATTTTGCGATTGTCTCTTATTGTAAGGATAGATTCCACCCATTGGGTGAAGTAATTTGTAGCAATCAATATTCACTTGAAACCATTCCTTGATTTTTCTTGTATCTCACCAATAAAATCCATGCCCCGCCAATGAAGTAGGGATTCAATTGGAATAAGCCTCTAGAGTTGGATCATAACCCGTTGGTCTCCCATATTTCCACGCTCTATGACATCCCCGACCAACTCCCCATCCATCCCGCCCCTCCTTCCACTTGCCATCTCTTCACTTGCACCATCATCCGGGAAGCGGTGAGAGTCATGAACACTAGTAGGGCTGCTGACGAGGAAGGTTTTCAATCTGAGTTTTTCAAGTATGGTTCTGTTGTTTTGGGTGCTTACCTCTCCGACCTGTTTAATCAAGTGGTTTGCATGGGTTTTCCCCCTTCTTGGTCCCACCACGTCATCCATCCGATCCATAAGTCAGGACCTCCATCCGACCCCAACAATTACAGGATCATCATGGTCGGCCACACCTTCTCCAAGCTTTATGCCACGGTCCTGAATATTCTCCTCTCCAGAGAACTCGATCATCATAGCAGTCATGCTAAGGGGCAAGCGGGTTTCAGGCAAGATTATCAAACCGTGGACGACATCTTGACTCTCCGGGCCATCATTGAGGAGTCTTGTCATCGTGCTTCGAAGGTTTATTGCTGCTTTGTGAACTTTCGTAAAGCTTTTGATACTCTGTCGAGATGGGCTCTTTTTCAGAGGCTGCGTGACATTGGTATTTTCGAGACATTCCTGATCGCTATTATGAGACTTTATGAGAGGGTTCTGGGCAGGCTCAAAACCCGTACTATGTTTTCCAGCTTCATCAGCAGCTCCATTGGTGTTATAAAGGGCTGCCCCCTATCCCCTACCTTGTTTGGCATCTACATTGATGAGCTCGAGGATTTCCTTCACGTGCATTTGTTAGAGGGTGATGTAATGTCCCCTTCTCTGCAGTGATTAGTTCAGTTGGCCGGTAGCCTATTTCGGAGGTCCGTAGGCTAGTCGGGAGAAGAAACTAGGGTTTCCTAATTTCTACGAGGATTCTTGGTGTTTTCAGGGAGTGTATGTGGGAGTTTGACAATTTGAATTTTGGATTCCTTCTGAGTTTTCAAAGAGCATCAAGATGGTTTGACATGCATTTGCATCGGGTGACTTTTTTCGGACTTACAATTTTTAGTAAGTGCAACGGCTGCTCAAAATCACTTTGGAAACACTTCCTATTTTTAGCAGAATGCTATTTTTAGTAAGTACTATTTTTAGCAGGATGTCAGCAGGCATGTTCAGATGGCTATTTTCGACAGGTCAGTTTGAGTAGTTGGTCTTCCAAGCATTTTTTGGTGCTATTCTTGGCAAGGGTTCTTCAACTCAGTTCAGTGACTATTTCTGGCAGGGCAATTCTCTTATCTTGTTTCCCCATATCCTTGGAGCTTGTTGCTAGCCGCGGAGTGTGCTGAAGTGGATTTTGGGTCGCAGGTCTCAATGTGTCATTCTCCTCGTATTGGGTATTTCATCTATCTTTCTTTTTGGTTTAGGTGATTCATTTTGCAAGTTTATAGAGCTTAAAATAATGTTTTGGAATTTACTTTTGCAAAATCGTACCTTAGCTGGTTGTACCATGTGGCTGAGTGCTTTGGAATGCGTGCATAAATTATTGGGCTCGGTTTGCCATGTTTTGTTGTCCTAGGAATGTCGCCTACCTCCTAGTGATCATTTGCTTTCAGTTTCGTGTCATTTGTTTAAGAATAGGGTGAGTTGTGAGTGTTTTAGTGGGATTCGGTGTTGCTGGTCTGTGTGTTTTCAGCGTGCTGGGAGTATATCAGAACTAGAGTTTTTGGTGTTTGGAGTTGGTTTTGGGGTGTGTGAGTTCATTGGTGTGAAGAGAAAGGACTTGGTTTCATTTACAGTTGTTGGTCATGTTATTGCACTTGGTTCATCATTACAGTTGTTGGTCATGTTATTGCCGAGTTTTTTTCTCAGGGGCTTGGCGAGTCGGGCCGAGTCACGAGTAGTCCAACTATGGTACTAACAACAGTTTCTATTGTTCTTTCTTGTCCCACTGCATAAGTGGAAGAGGCTGGCCTTGCCGCCTGTCTTTGGAATAGTGATTTCCCTTAAATTGTAATCCATATTGTGCCTTGTAAAGCTGGTTAGTAGTACTAACAACTATCTAATTGGATTATTGCTCTTAGTCCCACTGCATAAGTGGAAGAGGTTGGCTTTGCCGCCTATTTTGAATACTGTAATACCGTCCTCCCGCTGCATAAGCGGTAGAGTGGATTTGTAATCTCATTTGCAGTCCTCTCGCTGAATAAGCGGTGGAGTTGATTGCTATTTCATTTCTAGTCCTCCCGCTGAATAAGCGGTCAAGTGATTGTTGTTTTTACAATTTGTAATCTTCTAATTGGCTGGTTGCACCACCACGCTGTAGAAGTTCTTACATCCGCTGGATAAGCGGAAGGTGCTGGCTTGCCACCTAGTATTGTATTTGAGATTTCATTTCCAGCAGTTATTTGAGCTAACGATCCCCTTGACACCATATGCTCTCACCCTCCCATGCTGGGCTCTCGGCGATCGAAAAGTGAAAGGGTTACTTTCAGCATTCCCTTTCTGGACAAGTTTGATTATTCTAACCTTAACGAGTGAATCTTGTTGTGTTAAAAATAAAAGAAAATTAAAGGGGATATTACAGTGGTATCAGAGCTGGTTTTCCTGGCAGCCTGTGTTCCGAGTGATCAGAGTTCTCCTTGAGTGACATAGAAGCAGTGGCTGATTCAGTAGACTCAGTAGATTCAATGGCAGAGAGAACATTAGATCAAAATGTTGCCAATGGGGCTGTGGAGAGAGTTGAGAAAAAGTTTGAAACCATGATGGACATGATCCTATTTCTGGCCAAACTTAATCAGAATTATGGTGGGACTCCTAATCAGTCCACTAATGGACGTGAAGCTAGCACTTATAATAACCCTGGAGGAAATGGAAACGGGAGTAAGCATGGAAGCAACAATGAAGGAGCACCTAGAGGATCAGTATCAAGACCTTTGCAACTCGTCTTCCTACCCAAGGAAGTGTCTCAAGCTGAAATTGAGATACCAACAATGGATGAAATGAGGAATAGTTACATGGAGTATGCTTCCCTTCCTGTTGAGATCCGGAATATCCTCACTTTTTGGACAAGTTCATGAATCAAAAGATGAAGAGAGGTAGAAGATATGATAACCGCCCTCATGCTCCGAGAGACTATCAACAAGCTCTTGGAAAGGTAACTATAGCACATTTTGATGGGAGTGATAAGTTTTCCGCTAGAGCATGGGTGCAAAAGTTGGACAATTACTTGTCCTTGAGATCAATGCTGAAAGAAGATGAAAAAACAGTAATTGAGGTTGTGCATGATGAATATCTTTATGTTTCTTATGGAGCTAGTGACAGTGTTGAATGCACTCATGTGCTTCAGCAGATGAAAATTGAAGATGTTAAACAAGAGGAAAAGGTTAACAGATTGTTGGATGGAGATTCGCGTTATGAAGCTGAAAATATTGCAGCTAATGATGAAGTTCCTAATGTCCAAGAGTCTGTCCTATTTTGTGAGTTAAAAATATGCCAAGATGATGACATTCAAGGGCAGATTTAGAGGACCAATCAGAATTTGCATTTTAGAACAATGGTGTTGAGGCTCATAGTTATGAGCTTGACCAAATTCTGAAAGTCTTTGACTTGGAGCAGTGTCCTAAATTGGAATTTTTCAGATTTAGGACAGCAAGATAGTTGGTCTAATTTGGAAAAAGGAAATACTTTTTAGATTGTTGATAATCCATTGTTTGAGATGGCTTTAGTGAAAACATATGACAATCCACTTTTTGAGTGGGAAGACGGAACATCACTCGGTTCTATCATTGCTCTTGGTGAGAATAGCAATGTGTGGAAGTGGAAACCAAGAGAAGATTCAAGATCTAAGCTGGAGGATACTTGGAGCTATGGTGAGCACATTTTAACTAAACAAAGTAATCAGCCCTTTAGCACTTGGGATCCGGGTGTGATGGCACCTAGCGATGACAAAGAACCTGTGTGGGATGAATTTCCCTTTGATCCTGATGAAGCTCAAAAAACAAATTGTGTTGTAGAGTTAGAGGACCATACGGTTCTTGATGATGGAAAGTTTAAAGAGGTTCTAAAATGCAAATTTGATTTACCTATTCATGAAGTTGGTAGTAAGCAAAAAGTTGAAGATTTAGTAGAATCTGATTCTCTTCATGATATTGAGCAATTGCAGCTAGTTGGTGGAGTTAGACGAGAGTCTTGGAGCAGCTATGGGGGCAGCGATTGCAAGAAACAAAGTTCTGATTTTTTCTTGTTGCCTATCAACAGTACACCATCTCTGCATTCTTATGAGTGGGATGGTCAATTCAAGGTGTCTGTTGAAAAAGAAATGCAAGCTCTATCCCAATTTGATCACACACATAGTTTGATTGAAGAACTCTATTGGAAGGCTCAAATGGATGAGAGACAGAAAGGGGTTAAGGATGAAGTTACTCTCCCTAATCTGCAACTTATCAAAGACTCTTTGGAAATATTGAAATCAGATTACATACACTTGATTGAAGATCGAGATTATGTCTCCGAACTTGCAAGGAAGAGCACTAGTGCATTCCAAGGGGAAGAGAGGAAAGTTGAAGAGCTTACTGTTGAGCTTGAGTCAACAAAGGACATGCTAGGAAATACTCAATTCGCTATAATGGAGTTAGAAGATCAGTTTGCTGATTTCAAACTTTTCAGGGAGCAAGAGAAAGCACAAAGAATTGAAGAAATCGAGCAAGTTATTGGTGAGCTTGATAGCCTTCAAGAAGAGTTTGATCTTGAGAACTTCAGAAGAAAAACAAAGGTTGCATGTGCAGATTCGGATCAACAAGATGGAAGTGAGCAAGAAGAAAGGGATGGCTTCCAAGTTCTTGAAAACCCTCTCTTTGTGATGGATGATTTCAACATCTTTGGCATCAAGATGTTGTCTAAACACAGTTTAGAAGTCATCCAAGGTTTCATCGCAGCAACAAGGAGTGAAGATTTTAGATTCGTTACTCACGAAGTAGGGGAGAAAAGACCCGAACGTTGTGATTGCACGCTTGATAACCCATTTCTTGGGTTGAATAATAATAAGGCTCATACTAGTCCATTTTGGGAGTTGGATTTGAGGACAACATTTGCTCCATACTCCAATGTTGTTAAAGCTTTCATGGTTAGGCTTCAAGGGTTCACTAGAGGAGATATCAATTTCTTAAGTATGCACTTGGTCCTCACTAGTACTTGGGGATGTGTTCAGTTTTTGTTTCAGTGTGTTGAAAATCACCTTCGGTTGGGAATCCAAGCTCGAGATCGTCAACATGGTCTGATGCAGCTTGTTACATCTGGGAAGAAGGATCTTTGGAGGGATAAGGAACAAATTTTCAGTCTTGATGGTGTTGTTCCCTTCTTTACCAGCCATTTGATGGTTCCTTTTGCTCATCAATTAGTGGATTGGGAAGATTTTCTGAGCAAAGAATGGTTCTATGTGGAGTTGGAGTCACTTGAGAGGATATTTCCAGCCTTCAACGTGAGCATATGTGTTGTTTTTGATGATGATTTCCTATGTTGCAACAACTGTTCATCTTCTTGGATGCTGATTTTCCTAAAATCTGATGTCAAGTCAATCATTTCAGACTTGGTGGGCTGCTGGTGTACTCTTTTTCAGACTTCACAGTCTCTTGGTAAGACCGGTTTATGGTCTCAAATGAGAAGTATGGCGAGTTGGGTTAGTCAGTATCTGTGTATGGGAAGTGTTCAAGCTCTAACTAGTGGTTATTCTTATGCCCTCTCTTCTACTTATGATTGGGACAACGAACCTTTTCTTTCTATGGTTCACCATTCTGAGGTGCTTGGAGTGGGAACTATAAGAGATTTCAGAAGTCTCTATGATTGTATTAGAATAATTCAATTGAGGGCTAGTAGATTCATGTGGAGTTATGGGGATGAGGTTGTTGAGCTCTTGCAAAGGATTGTTTTCATCTTTGCAGGGAGATTTGGAGAAGTCACATTTACAGTCATGGCTTTGCTTGACACCTTGGGAAGATATGTTGTGGAGTTTGATCGTGAGTTGAGTAGGCTTTATTTCCTATTGCCCAAGCTTGTGATAGATAGTGACATTATTGATATTGATTACTCAGAGCTTTATGGGCATGAGATGCTGCATGATATTGATTTCATTCCTTCAAGGTTTTTCAGTTTGAGTATCATGGATGGTAACATTTTTGAGTTACAAGGGAGGTTAGTGCAATTTTGGCATGATGTTTTCATTGATGAGATCAGAGTGGCGCAACATCGGCATGGTGGGTTCTTCTTGAGACGAACATGGGACCTTGGGATCCTACTTGCTTGGGTGTGGATCAGTTTAAAATTTTTCTGGAGTTTTGATGGCATTGCTTGAGGACAAGCAATTTTGGGAAGGGCGGATTGTAATGTCCCCTTCTCTGCAGTGATTAGTTCAGTTGGCCGGTAGCCTATTTCGGAGGCCCGTAGGCTAGTCGGGAGCAAAAATTAGGATTTCCTATTTTCTAGGAGGATTCTTTGGTGTTTTCAGGGGGTGTATGTAGGAGTTTGACAGTTTGGATTTTGGATTCCTTTTGGGTTTTCAGAGTGTAATATCCCCTTCCTTGTGATGTTGCTTTCAGTGGTCCATTGGCCTATTTCGGAGACCCGCATGTGGAAAGGTGAATTAAGGGTTTCCATGTTCTTTGGAGTTCCGACCAAGCTTGTGAGGGGTGGGATGTGAACTTACTATTTTTAGTAAGTTAGGGTTTCGCCGTCGGGATGGTGCAGAGTTGCTAAGCTCGCCAGGCTCTTTCTTTGGTTGCGAAGATCACGATTTTCAGAGCATTATTTCATGACTTACTATTTTTATAAGTGGTAGTTTGGGGCATTCTATTTTTGGCAGTCCTGGACTTGGTCCTGATCCGGCACAGTTCAGTGATCCTCATTGCTCAGCCTCATCCAGATTTTTGTTGATAATCAGTACTGGAGCTATAAGCGATTTAACTAAATATTATTCCTTATCCTAAGGTTATTATTTAATTATTTTATTACTAATTGATGCTATGGGAAATTGTGAAAAATATGATATTTTTCCTAAGTCATGCCTGGGCGAATTATTTGAAAATTAAAAGGAGACTTTATTTTTTATACTTTAAAGTTTTATAATGCCAAAATCGTGGTCCCCTCTCCTTGGCGTGATTTTGACTTGGTAAGTGGGCGCCATTTTGGGTCTACCACATGAAATGAAATGCAGTTTGAATGAGGAGAATTCGAAGGCAATTTCATTTGAATTCTAGACTTGAAAAGTTATATAAATAGGTGTTGGGCTCCTCATTTGTTTATCCAGAGAAAATATATCGTTATGCTGTCGAAATGACTCCAAACTTCTATGAGTGTGAATACCTCCTAGATCTTTCCTTCTAGTTTCGAGTGTGAGACATCACTCCTAGCTGTGGTTCAAAGTTGTGAGCTATTTGGTGATTTTTTGGGTGTGTTGGTGAAGAGTTGTGTGGTGTTGCGTTGTTTGGTGTTGCTGGTGTGTGTTGGCTGGAAGTGTATTTTGCTCGTAGCTATTTGCGTTTTGAGTGCATCATTTTGGGTGAGGGCTTGTTGGAAGCGTATCAGAGAGACAATAATTCTCTTACATTGGTGTGGCATTTGGAGAACTCTCCAATTACAGTTGCAAATCGAAATATTCAGCCAAAACGCCATTTCCAGAATTGCCTTGGGTTGCGTGCATCGCAGTTGTTGCTCTCCAGTCATAGTTTCAAGGTATTGATTTGATTGTTTATGTTATATGCTTCATTTGCATTTGGTTTGGCATGATTCCATTCAGTTTTGAGAAAGTTACAAGTATTTTAGTGGTTTTCGGGATGGCTGGTTCTGCGTTTCATTGTCTCTGATTTCAGAACAGCAAGTAGTGTTTGTGGTGAGAATGTGTTATTGAATTCTTGAGATATGTACTTCATTCTATCTTCTCTCACATCTCTATCTCTGTAAGAATTGCTACAGTAGTATTGAACAATTCATTCTATGTTGTATTTCCCGTTGAACAAGTGGAAGAGGATGGCTTAGCCGCCTGTATGTTTTGTAATTCAGCTTTGTCCTCCCACTGAGCAAGTGGTTGAGTGATATTGTCCTCCCGTTGAAATATGCGGTTGAGTGATAGTTTTATGTAAAAGTCCTCCCGTTGCATAAGCGATAGAGTGATTTGGTTCTGTTATGCTCTTGTTACCTTGGCTGGTTTACCGCCAAGTTCTTGTTCTTCATCCCACTGAAAAGTGGAAGGGGCTGGCTTGCCGCCCAGTATTGTATTTGCATTGTAATTTCCAGTGGATTAGTGAGCTAATGAACCCTTTATCACTGTATGCTCTCACCTTCCCACATTGGGCTCTTGGTGATCAGAAAGAGGAAGGGTTACTTTTAGTAGTATTGGGCTTATATTTCCTAACTTTAACGGGTCCATTGTAATATTTGTTGTGCTCAAAAACTGAAAAAATTAGAGGGAATATTACAGACATGCATCTGCATTTGGTGACTTTTTCCGGACTTACTATTGTTAGTAAGTGCAACGGTTGCTCAGAATGTGGTTAAAATCAATTTGGAAACACTTACTATTTTTAGTAGAATGCTATTTTTAGTAAGTACTATTTTTAGCAGGATGTAAGAAGGCCTGTTCAGATGGCTATTTCCGATGGGTCAGTTTGAGCAGTTGGTTTTCCAAGCATTTTTTGGTTCTATTCTTGGCAAGGGTTCTTCAACTCAGTTCAGTGACTATTTCTGGCAGGGCAATTCTCTTAGCTTGTTTCTCCATATCCTTGGAGCTTGTTGCTAGTCGCGAAGTGTGCTGAAGTGGGTTTTGGGTCACAGGTCTCAGTGTGTCATTCTCCTCGTACTGGGTATTTCATCTTTCTTTTTGGTTTAGGCGATTCATTTTGCAAGTTTATAGAGCTTAAAATGGTGTTTTGGATTTTATTTTTGCAAAATCGTACCTTAGTTGGTCGTACCATGTGGCTGAGCGCTTTGGAATGCGTGCATAATTTATGTGGCTCTATTTGCCATGTTTTGTTGTCTTAGGAATGATCGCCTACCTCCTAGTGATCATTTGCTTTCAGTTTCGTGTCATTTGTTTAAGAATTGGGTGAGTTGTGACTGTTTTAGTGGTATATGGTGTTGCTGGTCTGTGTGTTTTCAGCGTGCTGGGATTATATCAGAATTAGAGTTTTTGGTGTTTGGAGTTGGTTTTGGGGTGTGTGAGTTCATTGGTGTGAAGAGAAAGGACTTGGTTTCATTTGTAGTTGTTGGTCATGTTATTGCACTTGGTTCATCACTCTTATATGCTATGATTCATATTGTAATGCTGGTAGTATAGTACTAACAACAGTTTCTATTGTTCTTTCTTGTCCCACTGCATAAGTGGAAGAGGCTGGCCTTGCCGCCTATCTTTGGAATAGTGATTTCCCTTAAATTGTAATCCATATTGCGCATTGTAAAGCTGGTTAGTAGTAGTAACAACTATCTAATTGGATTATTGCTCTTAGTCCCACTGCATAAGTGGAAGAGGCTGGCTTTGCCGCCTATTTTGAATATTGTAATATTGTCCTCCCGCTGCATAAACGGTTGAGTTGATTTGTAATTTCATTTTCAGTCCTCCTGCTGAATAAGCGGTGGAGTTGAATGCTATTTCATTTCTTGTCCTCCCGTTGAATAAGCGGTCAAGTGATTGTTGTTCTTACAATTTGTAATCTTCTAATTGGCTGGTTGCACCGCCACAGTGTTGTAGAAGTTCATCTGCTGGATAAGCGGAAGGTGCCGGCTTGCCGCGGAGTATTGTATTTGAGATTTCATTTCCATCAGTTATTTGAGCTAACGATCCCCTTGACACGGTATGCTCTCACCCTCCCATGCTGGGCTCTCGGTGATCAGAAAGTGAAAGGGTTACTTTCAGCATTCCCTTTCTACACAAGTTTGATTATTCTAACCTTAACAGGTGAATCTTGTTGTGTTAAAAATTAGAAAACTTTAAGGGGGATATTACAGGTGATGGGTGTTATCTTCATCAGGTTTTGATCTGTATCCTTGTTTTTGCTGATGACGTTGTTCTCTTGGCCCCCTCTCTTGAGGGTCTGCAGAGGCAGCTAGATTGTTTGGCCTCTTTCTGTGACCTGAGACAGTTGATAGTTAATCTAGGGAAAACTAAGGTGATGGTCTTTAATAGTCTCAAGACCTCTCATCTTCATTTCTACTTTGGTGGTTCCAATATTGAGATTGTCTCCTCATATGTATACCTAGGGGTAAAGTTCTTAGGCCTTCGTTTCAACATGAAACCTTCCATCCAAGCGTGCATCAACAAGGGGTATGGTTCTTTGGCCCTTCTTGAGAGACAATGCTTTCGTCATCACTTCCAAGACACCTCTCCCAAGATGACTCTTTTGGACACTCTCATCTGACCTACTGTACTTTATGGCTCTGTGGTCTAGGGGCCTTCCCTTTTCGAGTTTGATTGGGTTTGTATCGAGCGGGTCCAGATCCTCTCCCTTCGGCGCATCATCAGGTGTAAGCAGTCCACCCTGCACAATATCAGTTTGGCTTAGTTTGGTGCCCGACCCTTTAGACTTGAGGCCATCTTTGATCTTATCTGGTTTCTTCACCGTCTCTGTGGCTTCGCGGACTCCAACACTGGGCGTCACAGGTACCCCTACCTTGCCTACTGCCCCTCTCCATCTCCTTGGCTCGTTGGTTTGTTGGGGCTTCGACCCTCCTTGGCTCTATCGGGATCGAGATTGATCATCTCCCCCCCTTCTAGTATTCTCTTGATGCCCCTCTCCATCTCCTCCCTTCCAGACAGAAGTTGAACAGATGCATCAGGGACGACATCTACAGACAGCACATTCATACCACTTGGGTCAACCCCCATGGGGGCCTTCGCCCCAAGATGGCATTCTATGCGGAACACTTTCTCGAGATATAGGACAGACTCATTGTTCGTCCCTCCTACATATCATGCTATTGGTCTCACTCCCTTCGGATCCCCCTTGGTTCTTTCAGGGTGGGCTCCCACCAACTCGGGGTCAATGTTGATCACCAGTTGGACAGTATTGAGGGAGTTTGCCAGCTTTGCGACACCGGTGAGATTGAATCGGAGGAACACTTTATCTTCCGATGCCCTATTTAATATGAGATGAGAGGGAGGTTCTACTACCTTTTTAGAGAGACTCAGACTCTCTCCTTCTTTAGGTTCACTGATCAGAGATGCCTTGCTCTCTACTTACAGGAGACTCTTAGACTTTGAGATTATTCGATGCAGTACCCCCCGCACCCTCCATCTTGCCAGCTAATCACCTCCTTCTCTGGGCTTCACCCCACTCGCGGTACCAAAAGACAGTTGGCTACCTCTCCCAGTCACTCCAGATCGGTGAAACCCCGCAGAGCGACCATGCATCAGTCCCCTTGCTCCAGTCAGACTCGGATCACTTAGAGGCATCGCCCTTATCCCTCAGTCTTGAGATTTTCTCCTATTCTGCAACCCCCTAGGGTTGCTTGGCCGGTCTCTGTCCTCGGTGTTGTGGTTGGTTAGATTTTGTTTTGTTTCTTGTGGGCACCGTTTGGTGCCCTTGCTGGTGGCTGCTTTCCTCGTTTGTAACCTCCAATCCCTTTGACCTATTTGTGGTCATTTGTTGGACATTAATAAATTTATCTTTATCTATATCTTTATCTTATCTTGAAAAATATCTAACAAGGATCACACCTCCTCACCTCTTTGGTCACATCACCAGATAGTGAAGTCCACTAATATCCTACTCTAATGATTTGTCGGTAGTAGATTTAGTAGTAAAGTGTCCTCTATCAATAGCCCCATATGATACTTATGAATAGTCCTTTTTTATTTTGCTTCATTTACACACTTCATAAAAACCCCTTGAAGATCTCACCATTTGAAACCATCTTCTGGTAGGATATACATTCGTGTAGCCAATTTTAAGGTTCTCCATGACTTCTACATCTCTTTAGGTTATGAAAGTTTCTTTAAGTAATAAATGATGTCCTTATAGCATGAACAATATTCCGATCCATTTAAATGTAATTTATCTAGGTCATGTTGACTATTTTAACATCTTGTCAAAAAATTGTCAATTGGAAAGTTTATTAACATTTTGTAAATCATATTTCACAAAAGCATTCTTTTGTGAATCTTAGATGCTAGAAGCTGAAAAGGGGGGAAATAAATGTTATCTATTAACGATTTTCAATGCCAAAGAAAAAAGTCAAAGCAAGCACAATTTCTTTGAAAGGCTCTTTAGGGTTGTGGCATTGCAAAACTCTTTCCTCATCTTGGTGTGAAGAACATGTTGCTGTGGTGATAACACATGTTGCAGGTTGAAGGAGAAAGTAATGGCATGTTGCATAAATTATAGGAAGGCGCATGACCTTTTGTGGCAAGGAGGAGGAGGGATCTCACGAGTGAGTAATAACTTGTTTCCACATGTTCAAATTCCCAGATACAGGTCTGTTCTTTATTTTTCATAAAACCCTATTATTGAAGCAGCCATGGTGGAAGAGTTCTATTTATCGTTTTTTCTCATTCTTAATAACAAATGCCATATAAGTTTCTGACAAGAAAATACATTTTCATGCACTACTTTCATGATTCTACAAGTTATTGAGAAAATGTCGTTTGCATTTATGAGAAAATCTCAAGGCTATACATTGTTATGAGCAAATAGAAGAGTGCCAATATTGGAATAGTTAGTGGGACATATTGAAGGTCTAAACAGAGAAAGGCAGAGTACAGGGAGAATTGAGTTTACAAGACGGAACAAAGAGTAGAATACAAAGCACAAGAATCATGTAACTACCAGCATTAGGATTCACCTACTGATCTCATTAGTCCCTCTTTGATGAGGCTTGCTTGATGAAGCTTGAAGATGTCCCACCTTTGGATTAAGCCATTGAAGCTATAAGTAAAGTAAGATTGGACAATGATAGTGAAGAAGGGGTCTTGAACATTAAGGTAACAGTCCAACACTCTTAACAATTCAAGAATAAAAATAAAAAAAGTTTCATGACAGCCATCATGTAGGTATAAGGTGAAGATATCTCTAAGAGTAGAAGAGGATAGAAAAAAATGAACATGAAGAAGAGAGTTAGTCTATTCATGGGTATGATTGTATAAAAATAGGAGGTAACATTGAAAAGAAAGGAAAAGACAGTTCACCCAAGAGTCACATAACAACAAACGAGGAGTCATCATGCTCTTTGGTCAATCAAAATAGAAGGAAGCAGAGTAAAGATCAGATGACAGTCTTAAGATTTCATGGGAACATGTAGGCTAGAGTGTCATCAAAACAATGAAGGCCCTAGATAATGCTAAATTCAAATATGCCAAAAGTCAGTTATAAAGTAAGGAGAGAAGTGTTGGTTGAAAATTTTGTACACTTGGGGAAATATACAAAATTGTGGTTTCAACCACAACACACGAGTAAAAACTCTCCTAATTAAGGGAAGGCTCCCCCTATCTAACTACAACTTGGAAAATAAAATTGGATGGGACAGCAATCTTTCTTCTTTTTTCAAGAAAGACAATATCCTTTTTCTCTTCACAGAAAAGGATAGCGATTGAATAACAGCAGTAACCACTTTCAAGTAAAATGAGAGAAAGGAAGTGAAGTTTCCTGAAAGCTCAAAGACTCCC
The DNA here is from genome assembly GCF_030272615.1 of Cryptomeria japonica. Taxonomy (NCBI): domain Eukaryota; kingdom Viridiplantae; phylum Streptophyta; class Pinopsida; order Cupressales; family Cupressaceae; genus Cryptomeria; species Cryptomeria japonica. The sequence goes on from NC_081414.1 coordinate 466,052,993, forward strand.
GTCACTTCCTTCGGGACGGAACAACAATATCAAGCTCAAAGACTTGACTATTGGAAGTCCTATCTACCCTTTGCTATATTAAATTTTACAACGAATAAAAGATAACAGCTCAAAGACTGGAATAATCTATTCTTTAAACACAAAGACAAGAACTAATGCAAGCTCAAAGACTTGCTGCTATTTCTTGTCAAACAGTAATTTTTCCTCAAGAATAGACGCAAGCTCAAGGACTTGCTGCTCCTTCAAGAGGGTTTCCTATTTTAATTAATCTTCTCTACTTGCAGCTCAAAGACTTCAAATCAGATTGGACTAAGCTCCTTTAGAAACACTTTGCATAGAAGAAATAAAAAGATTCAAACTCAAACATGTAGTTCAAAGACTCAAAACTTGAGTAATCCTTCTTTCTTATTCTTCAAAACCTTCAATTCACATACATAAGCTCAAAGACTTCTTGCTGTAAATTTGGCAGAGTTTTTGCTTGCTTTCCAAAAGATATATTTACAATGGACCTCTCAAGTATTTATAGAAGAGGAGCCTTGAGAAAAAGGTGGGAGGATCCTAACTAACTTGAGAGATACTCTCAACCACCAAGACTCATTCAATAACTAACTGAGACTTCATTAACTAACTAAGAGTTACTCCAACTAACTAAGACTTATTCCAACTACAGTCCTAATCGGACACAACTTGTAGTTGTCTTACATGTAATTACAAAAGTGCAAGTAATGTGTAACTTGCATTTTACAAAAAAATACTTTTACATGTAACTTGTCAAAACGAAATTACAAATGCATAACTAAAACTATTCCATGTGTCTAAAGACACGACTCTAACTGCATCATCCTTTGTCTGTGATGATCTTCATGTCGCTTCAGGATGCTAGAACTTGAAGTATTCTAGATTGGTAAAGACATCTGGAACCGGAACGGGAACTTGCATCCTTGTCTTCTTGCTTGGGGTAGTACTAGCTTTTCAAGAGGGAACGGGCTGCCTTCCTCTTTTCATGTCATGACCATCTTTGTCTTGAAAGCATTCTATGCTCTCAACCATGAATTGTTGTTGTATCTCTTCTTTGTATCATCCTTCATTCTTGAAATCTTCTTGCAAAATAAGGCCCATGCCTTAATCCATTGATTTGGTAGATTGTGTGTGCAAACCGGACTGACAAGGGAAGGGATAAATTGATGCAAAAATGAGCTCACAAGTGAATTTCGGGTTTTGGAAGCTGCATTACATGTGTGCGAAAAACAAGAGCATTAACTTGCAAATGTGGGAACAAACATGCAACTTCATATGTGTAATGGGTAACTACAAGTTTGCACTTGTAATTGGACCTTTAAAACTCATTTTCAAGTGTTTTTTGAGTGCATTTTGGATCAATTTCGGGTTCTGGATGGCTGACTGCAGGTAGACTTTAAATGGGGAAAATGAATGAAGGTGTGAAATGAGTGGATGAAAAGGTATGTACGGATGATGGAAATGAATATGAAAATATTTTGGGAAGATCATCTTCAAGAAAATGGGAAGAACTTTCAACATGTAATCCGGTTCTAAAAACCCCATTTTGAAAGGATGGGTATTTCTCATCTTTGCAACTTGGAATTTCAACAAAAGATGGTTAAATCTTTTATCTGTAAGGGAAGAACAATGATTTTCATCCAACTTGTAATCGGGATTTTAAAATCCCGAATACAAGTAAAGAGGGAAAATGGGGAAGAACAATGCAATTCTAAAATTGCTTTACAAAAGGGAAAATCTCTCTCACAAAATCTGATTTTTGGGGAAGAACCAACCATTTACAAATTTACAACTAGAAAGAAAAAAAAAAAGAAAACAAGAAAAAAGAAACAAGAAGAAAATAAATCTTACCTTGCTCCAATGTGAAAATGCCTCTCCAAAAGATAATCAATCTTTGAAATAAAGAAGAATATCTCTTAAAAAGAAATTAACCGTATTCCAAAACCCTAGCCACGTTTTTGAAAAAATGGCAAAAACTGAAAAACGTGGCAGCAAATGCATGAGAAATGGCATGGAAAATGGCCAAGACTCTTTCTAACCTCAATACCTTAGCATACCAAGCCAAAACGATTCATAACATTGCTGATTCGTGGCATTTTTAATGAAGAAAAACGTGGGTTTTTAGCAAAAACGTGTTTGCTGTTATAAACCTAAAAACCAGCAAACTTAACCTCCATGTGGCGTGAAAGGTGTCTAAAAATGCATGGAAATAGGAAGGAATCCAAAACACCTTCTATCTCCCAAAAAATCTCCACAAAAATTTGCTAAAAATCTTCAAAAAACATGTTTTTCCTTGCAATTCGGGTTTTTTGGAACAAATAGCAAGTTTAAAATGTATGAAACAATGAAAATCGAGTTTTTTGGAGGATATGACAAGTTTAAAATTTCACTTTTTCAACATGTTAGGCAAAATCGGGATTTTTTGGCCAAATAGCAAGTTTAAAATGTCAAAAATGCACTTTATGAGCAAAATCGGGTTTTTTGGACCAAAGTGCAAGTTTTAAATTGTCACTTTTTCACTTACAAGGCAAAATCGGGTTTTTTGGAGCAAACTGCAAGTTTTAAATACTTGTAAATGGGAAATAAAATCCCTACAACAAGTTATACTTGCTTGCACATATGTAATGGGGATTTAAAATCCCTATTACATGTGAAAACCATTAAAGTAGGGGTTTTTTGACCAAACTGCAAGTTTACTTGCAGTTGAGCCAAAAAATCCCTATTTTAACTAAAAATGACCGAAAAACAATAAAAAGATAAAAACAACAAAGGGGAAATTTAAAATAAATTACAAGTAACATATTTGAAATAAAGTGCACATGTAATTGGTCAAAAATTCCCCTACAAAGACCAAAACAATGAATATCATTAAAACTTGCAGTTTGAAGAAAATTCTCCACCTGCAGTTGGGGTTTTAAAACCCGAAATTGAAGGAAAGACATAGCAAACGAACCCAGAATTTGACGAAATTCGACACGTAGTTCGAGGATGGACTGAGGATTAAGCCAGTCCAAGGATTAGTCGAAATTCTGCCTCGGGAAGCATGCCATAGAGTAAATTTTTTCATTTTTTCACAAAAATTTCATGTAATGGTCCTTCATTTTTGAAAACAAAAATGAGGACAACAAGAAGTTGCTCTAGAAGCCGTTTTAGCAGAGAAAGGAGTAGTAAAATAGGTGACAGTCCATAGGACTTTAAGGGACAAGAGCAGTAAAAAGGGATGACTGTCCACTATACTTTTTGCAAAAGTTGCAGGACATCTTGTTGTGGAAGTGATAGAATAACTTACATATCAATAGACAGTGACCCGAACAATGGCCTAATACTGTAATATCCCCACAATTTTTTTCAATTTTTTTCCAGTTGGAATGATAACAATAACTTGTTAAGGTTAGGAAATCGAGATACAATAATGCTGAAATTGTAACCCTTCCACCTTATGATCACCAAGTTCCCAATATGGGAAGGTGAGAACATATGGTGTTGAGGGGTCGTTAGCTTCAAATAATTGGAAATAATACAATGCTTGGGCGGCAAGCCATCCTCTTCCACTTTTCAGCAGGATATGGACAATATTAAAAATCACTTGGCGGTAAACCAGCCAAGCATGATGCAAGAAATTGAAGAACAATCACTCTACCGCTTATGCAGCGGGAGGACTAGAAATGAAATAGCAATCAACTCCACCTCTTATTCAGCAGGAGGACTGAAAATGAGATTACAATCAACTCAAACGCTTATAGAGCGGGAGGACAAAATTACAATAGATAAGAATGCGGCAAGCCAACCTCTTCCACTTATGCAGTGGGCCAAAGAACAACAATCCAAGTATATAGCTGTTAGTACTACTACTTAGCTTTACAATGCAAACATGGATTACAAAATTACTAGAATCATTGTCCAATCTAGGCGGCAAGGCCAACCTCTTCCACTTATGTAGTGGGACTAAGAGAGTTCAAATAAATTGTTGTTAGTACTACTAACATGCATTACAATATGATACATCATGGATATTCAAATGCCAAAAACCAAACTAACAACTGCAACTTATTACCAAGACTCTTCACACCACACCCATAGACTCACATACTTGAAAAACAGCTTCAACCCCAAAAAACTAAATTTGGTATAAATGAACAACAGGCTGGAAATACAGACCAACAACGTTAAAATCCTCACAAACACTTCTAAATCACTCCCCACACACTCAAATTATCTCTAAACACACTTCAAAGAACCCACACACTCTAAAACCAACTCCACACAAGGAAACACTCCAAACTAACAATTTTTTCAGATTTTGATATGCAACCCATATGCTGGAAACACACAAACCAACAGCCTAGAAACTCACAAAAATGCTCGTAACTCTATTCACACTCAACGAAATGACCTTGAAATGGATACAAATGAGAGATACAAGACAAGCGATGAGCATAGAACCAACAAACTGCACCCAAAATCCCCAAATGATTTTATGCACGCATTCCCAGGCAACCCAACATAGTACGGCTAGGAAAGAAGTACGATTTGCATTTAAAAATTAAATACTCAACATTAAGCTCTACAAACTTACAAACTTGATTGCCTGTGGCATAGGAAGAGAACGAGCCACTACCCAGAATGATCTGACACACGAACTGAGAGTTATGAACTAAAACGTGCGACAGCCACACCAAAAACCAGCAATACTGAAATCCACACCACACAAAAAATCTTAAAATGCACACTAAAATCGAACCACACATTGAGAAGATCCAATCACAGTTAGGAGTGATATCTGACACTCGAAGTCTGTCAAGAGCCCTAGGAGGTATTCACCCTCGAAGATTATCTGGATTCAATCCGACAACATAACAGTGTAAATTGTCTGAGATACCAAAATGAGAGCCCAAGTCACTTATTTATAACTTTTTGCCAACCAAATTCAAATTCAAATGCACTCCAAATACGCCCAAACCAAATGCCATTCCATTTCATCCACATTTAACATTGCATTTTATTTCATTTCCTTGCACAAGTTCGCCCAATTCAGATTCATCCAAAATTGCCCTTTTTAATAAATATAAGTGTCATAAAATAAAGTGTAAAGTGGGTGCCCAACTATGACTTCCAAATAAAAATTATTACTAAGGCAATATACTTAGAAAATCGCCCCATTTGCCTTGAGTTATAATTTACTTATTAACACCATGACGACCCCCTTGAAGTCATATGCAAATTTCACCCAAATAGACTTAGGATAAAATTAATATTTCCTCCCTTCCTAAGTCGTCCATCCATAAAATAGTCAAATATTAATACCTCATGCCTAAGGTATTAATATATTAAAAATACATTCTCCTCAAATATTGATTATTGCCAAATTGAGCCGGAGACTGAAGTGCTGGAAATCACCAAAAGTGAACTGAGTTGGGGCTCTGAACTGAACTGCTAAAAATACTCATCCGAGTGAATACAGGATCCTGCCAAAATAATACTGCCAGAAATAGCCACTGAGCTGAGCTGCAAAATCTTTGCCAAGAATAGCGCCAAAAAATGTTGGAAGATCAACTGCGGAGAAGGGGACATTACAATCCGCCCTTCCCAAAATTGCTTGTCCTCAAGCAATGCCATCACAACTCTAGAAAATTTTAAACTGATCCACACCCAAGCAAGTACAAGCCCAGGGTCCCATGTCCGTCTCAAGAAGAACCCACCATGCCGATGCTGTGCCACTCTGATCACATAAGTGAAAACATCACCCGAAAACTGCACTAACCTCCCTTGTAACTCCAAAATGTTACCATCTATAATACTGAAACTGAAAATCCCTGAAGGATTGAAATCAATATCATGCTGCATCTCGTGCCCATAAGGCTCTAAGTAATCAATATCAACAGTGCCACTGTCTATCACAAGCTTCGGCAATAGAAAATAAAGTCTACTCAACTCACGATCAAACTCCACAACACATCTCCATATGGTATCTAACAGAGCCACGACTGTCAATGTGACTTCTCCACATCTCCCTGCGAGGAGGAAAACAATCCTTTGCAGGAGCTCAACAAACTCATTCTCATAACTCCACATGAATCTACTAGGCTTCAATTGAATTATTTTGATAGAACCATGGAGACTTCTGAAACCTCCTACAATTCCCACTCCAAGCACCTCAGAATGATGAATCAAAGAAAGCAAAGATTCTGTCATGTCCTCTCCTTGATCGTTATATATATCCTAAATGAGGCAATAATAATTATTATTAATATAATAATTATCAACAAATGATTATTTGAAATTTATTTATTTATTAAATATTATTATTTAATTAATATTCATTACTAATAATACTCTTGAGATATTCAAATAAAAATAAATTAATATTATAAACATAATCTATACATTATAAACTATAAACATAATTTACATATTCTTAATTGTAAATAAAAATTATATATTTAAAATAATAAATATATAATTTATATATTTATGGAAGACAAAGAATTAGTCCGTAATAACGATATAATATAAATAACAATTCACTAAAGATTGAAGTTATGTGTGGCTATTTTTTGAATGACAAAATGTGATTAATACTAAAGGTGGTAGTGATGATATCCAAAGGCAGTGACTATATCTATGAAAGTAAGGAGCGACTTCATTATAAATACAAGCAACGATTGACTTTAACAACAAAGATAACAATCAAGCAAATGGACAAAGATTGAAGATTAAACATATATGTATTTATATCTTAATCACACTAATGATTAAATACAACTGCGATGAGTCTATATTAGACATCTTATGAAGTGTGATTTGTTAAAAGAAAAAAAGGGGATGCCATAAAGGTGTCATTAATAAATAGTTTGGGAATAAAAATGCAAACAAAGTATATGTTAATAATGAAGGGGACACGATTTAGCGCATGGTGACTATTACGTAGAGATGTCTCTCATTCAAGAGTTGTGTCTTCTTAAGCGTATAAATGAATTAAATATATTTTTGAGAGGAGGGCATAGAAGAGAGATCGAAGAATAAGAGATTATTATCATCTGCAGTTCCATATTCATTGACGGGTAGTAACATCCCTGCTCTTGGTGGTATTCATGGGGATGTGCTTATTACGCATGCTTAATATATGAAGCTGGTCAATGTTTTTATGCAAAATTTAATAGTAATAGTAATATGTGAATATTAATATAAATATTATTAAATAGACTGCAATATGCATGACAGTCATATTTATTATCATATATAGTGGTAGACCAGATCTGACGCATGTCAGATCTGTCTTCCTTACAACCTCTAGATTGACTAATAATAGTATAAATAATTTATATAATAGGTAATAGATAAATATTTGATAATATAATTTAATTTATTAATTTATTTATATTCAAATCAGAAAGTAATAATATATATATACATACATACATACTTGACATAATATCAATAAGATTATGTTTATATATTTATAGGAGCATAAATTATAAATATACATATTATTATGAATATAATGGATGGATTTCAATAATAGAACTGAATATGATATAAGAAGGGAATTATACGAAGACAATGGAATACATCAGATAATTTACACGCCGTGAAACAGGTAAGCGGTTGATTTACACGCCACAAGGATATATATGTGTGTTGACGTGTGTGCCACACACACACACATATATTTATGATGGTTCTGTCATATGAATAGTAAACCAAGCTCTTTGACAGAGTATAGTAGGATAATGATATTATCTCATGTGTATGTAGCAAATGATATATGAATGTATGTAGAATATTTAAATGTATATAGGACCAATAATGAAAATTAAGGAATATGTAAATATGGGCATAAATTATGGATTGAAAAAATGATAATGAAATGTAGAATGTTATATGAGTAATGTGGCTATGTGATGGAGGCTATTGGGAGGAAATTCCCTTAGCCTAATTCAGGGATTTTAATAGTCCCTAGTAGGCAGTATATACTGAATATCTATATGCATATATGTTATGGCTTGGTTGACAAAGTTCATCCAAGAAGAGATGGATTTGGCCGGTCCTCTCTGGTAGACTTGGATGATGAGATGCATCATCCAAGGCAAGGAATTGATCATATATGATGGTCTTCCTTGGTATGGCTTGGGTGTAAGAAATTACACCCAAGACAAGAATCGAATTAACCTTCGATTTCCTGGTATGGCTTGGGTGTAAGAAATTACATCCAAGACAGGAATCGAATTAACCTTCGATTTCCTGGTATGGCTTGGAACCAAGATGAGTTCCAAGAAGGCGAGCTTCACAGCTGCCTAAGGACATGTCCCAGTACTGCACTCGTATCCTTTTTGTTAAATAAGAATTGAGATTAGTGTTAATTAAGTAATTGAAGTTTAATTGCAAATTAGATTAGTCATATATATATATATATTTGTTGTATTCTAACAATCTGTTTTGCAGGATAGTGATCTCTACCTAGTAGGGACATTACAGATTCGCTGTCCCAATCATAAGTAGAAGAGAAGGCATAAAGAGAACCACTAGTTAGAGCTTGAACACTTCCCATACACAGATACCGATTGCCCCAACTCGCCATACCTCTCATTTGAGACCATAAACCCGTCCTTCCAAGAGATTGTGAAATCTGAAAAAGAGTACACCAACAACCCACCAATTCTGAAATGATTGACTTGAGATCTGATTTTAGGAAAATCAGCATCCAAGAAGATGAGCAGCTGCTACAACATAGGAAATCGTCATCCAAAACAACACATTTGCTCACGTCCAAGGCTGGAAATATCTTCTCTAGTGACTCCATCTCTGCATGGAACCATCCTTTGCTTAGAATATCTTTCCAATCCACTAGTTGATGGGCAAAGGGAACCATCAAATGGCGAGTAAAGAAGGGAACAACACCATCAAGATCCTTCGTTCCACATGTAATAAGCTCCATCAAACAATGTTGACGATCTCGAGCCTGGACACCCAACCGACAGTGATTGTAATGTCCCCTACCTGATCTATTTAAATATACTAAAATTGATTGATTTTCTTCAATGAGTTATTAACAAGTGCTTGTCTATTTTCCTCATTAGCTGATTAATTTCATTATTCATAGTTCTTAATATAGATATCAAACCCTGCTACTACTTCAGTTTTAAGGGAGAAAGGTTTACATATGTTACCAAAGCGCTTAGAGACCAACTACAATAGGTTCCCTCAAAGTTTACAGATCCAAGCCCTTACCTATCTTGGGTCTATACCCTCGAGGCTTATTGGTCACTGATCCCCACCCTATCTTGGGACTTAACCTATTGCTTGGATTTAGACTGCCCCTCTTTGGAACATCTCAATCCCATCTTCTTAAATATGGAAAGTAATAACATGATTTAGACTATAAGTATATATATTTCTTATGTATTATGAATACATATATGAAATTAAGTATGACTATCATACATATTGCAGTCCATATTAGTATTACTATTAATTCTACATAAGAACATTATTGGGCTTCATATATTAAGGATGCTTATTAAACACATCCCCATGCATACCACCAAGAACAAGGATGTTACTGCCTGTAACTTAATAACAGTTTTGATTTGATCTGATCCATGGTGCTCTTACTAGATGCTTTTGATTCCTTTCCTTTATATCTCTCAATGTGAGGGAGAGGTCACACCTCTTCATCATGTATGCCCTTTGGCAAGAGACACACCCTTTCGCCATTCCCTTTGATAGAGTGCAACTCTTCATTATTTTTGCCCTTTGAAAGGGACACAACCTCTCATAATCAGATCTGTACTTTTTATTTAAATTAGATCTACACTTCTCATTTCCAAATTATCCCCCCTCTCATATGAGGTTCTCTTCTCCCTTTTATATCTCAATTGAGGGAGTCACAACTTTTCCTTTCATGTCTTTTGACTTTTCATTAACTTAATTAATTTTTAATTAATCATATTTAATTATATTATTTTATATTTTAATTTAATTTTAAATATTTTAATTTTATTATTATCATTTATTATTAAATTTTATTTCAAAGTGAGGACATTACAGTGATCTTCAACATACTGAAAATAAAACTCCAAACATCCCCAAGTGCTAGTAAGGACCAGGAGCATACTTAAGAAATTGATGTCTCCTCGAGCAAACCCTTGAAGCCTAACCATGAAAGATTCAACAACATTGGAGTAGGGAACAAATGTTGTCCTCAAATCCAACTCCCAAGATGGATTGGTATGAGCCTTATTATCGTTCAACCCAAGGATTAGGTTATCAAGCATGCAATCACCACGTTTTGGTCCTTCTTTCTCCCCTACTTCATGAGTAACAAGTCTGAAATCTTCACTCCTTGCTGCAATCACCACGTTTTGGTCCTTCTTTCTCCCCTACTTCATGAGTAACAAGTCTGAAATCTTCACTCCTTGCTGCTGCAAGGAAACCTTGGACGGCAATTGAACTATGTTTAGACAACACCTTGATGCCAAAGATGTTGAAATCATCCATACACTGGAAACCATACTTAGTCTCATGTTTGATCACCTAAACACATGTTTTATCATCCATCACGAAGAGAGGGTTTTCATAACTTTTATCAATACCCACTTCAAAGAAAGGGTTATCAAGAACCTGGAAGCCATCACACTCATAAGAATACAGAGATGGTGTACTGTTGATGTGCTGCAAGAAAAAATCAGAACTTTGTTTCTTTCAATTCCTGCTCCCATAGCTGCTCCAAAACTCTTGTCTAACTCCACCAACTAGCTGAAAATGCTCAATATCATAAATAGGATTAGACTTCTCCAATTTTCCGAGCCTTTGATTACAATCAAAATTTCCATTCTTATCTTCAACTACTCCTTGGTTGTCCCTAGTCTCACACCCCACATCATCCACATGATGACATTGCTCAACACCAAGATCATGATCAACACTGTGCACTAATAGATCTGATTTATGTTCAAGAACACCATCAAACCCTTCAATATCAGGAGCCTTATAGACTTTTAAATCTGCTTCCACCCCATTGTCACTTTGATCAAACGAGAAGGCAGTCCCAAGATCAAGTGTAACGTCACCATTGTTTGCTGATATAGAATCCTCATCAAGTTCCATTTCATCATCCAGATCAAAGGGAAATTCATCCCACACGGTCTCCTCATCATCCTTACCTGCCTTCACACTTGGATCCCAAATACTAAAAGGCTGATTACTTTGCTTAGTTAAGAAGTGCTCACCATAGCTCCAAGTATCATCCAACTTAGATCTTGAATCTTCTCTTGGTTTCCACACATTGTTATTTTCACCAAGTGCACTATTAGAACCAAGTGATGTTCCATCTTCCCACTCAAAAAGTGGATTGTCATATGTTTTCACTATACCCATCTGAAACAATGGGTTATCAACAATCTGAAAAGTATTTCCTTTTTCCAACTTAGACCAACTATCTTGCTGTCCTAAATCTGAAAATTCCAATATAGGACACTGCTCCAAGTCAAAGACTTTCAGATTTTGGTCAAGCACATTCTTCAGACTATGAGTCTCAACCCCATTATTCTGAAATGCAATTTATGCTTGGTCCTCTAAATCTGCCCCTTGAATGTCATCATTTTGGTATATTTTAAACTCACAAAATAGGACAGCCTCTTGGTCATTAGGAACTTCATCATTAGCTGCAATATTTTTAGATTCATGACATGAATCTCCATCCAACAATTTGTTAACCTTTTCCTCTTGTTTAATATCTTCAATTTTCATCTGCTCTTCCTCTAAAAGCACGTGAGTGTATTCGACACTGTCACTAACTCCATAAGAAACATTAAGAGATTAATCATGCACAAGCTCACTTATTGTTTTTTCATCTTCTTCTGGCAATGGTCCCAAGGACAAATAATTGTCCAACTTTTGAACCCATGATCTAGCTGTGATAACCCCACGGTATCACCTGATGTAAAATTATTAAATAATATTAATATATGGATTAATTAAATAAGGTTATTTAAAATAGATGATTAAAAGGTTAATATATTTAATATATAAAGGAAAAGTATTAAATAAAGGATTAAACTGGTAACATATTTAATATATCTAAAATGTCAAAATTTAATATATTCAATATATAAAAAGGAAACTATTAATCAACACTACTGAATAAAGTGACGAACTATGCAAATACCAAGAGGTCCCACCCCCGCACGAAGTGGTGCGACTGGGCTGCGATTACCATCGCATCCCTTCATGTAGAAGGGGACCCGTGGAGGGATACAACCCTTCACGGGGTATAAAGGAGGACAGCAGCACGTAGAATAGGGAGGGGGCCAACGCAAGGTATAAGGGGAAAACTGCGAACAGTAAAAGGCAACTACCGATTGGAAGCTACTACTGCGGGTTGCAAACAGGTAAGTGATGTCGCAGAATGTATAATATTATAATATATATGTTAATGAATATAAATAATGAATATTTTTAATACATATGTTAATGAATATAAGTAATGAACATTTTAATACATATGTTAATGAAGGGTTTTTAGATGTTAATGAATATGTATAAACATAGGTTAACGAATACATATCAATGAATAGTTAGGAATATACGTTAATAAATAAATGTTAATATTTGATAATGGACATTTTCTGAATATATGTTATGGAATACATGTTTAGTTAGGAATATGTGAATGTGGATTATGGAATGGAAAATACTAATAAATTGTAAAATGTAATATAAATATGATTATATGATGGAGGCTATAGGTAGGAAACTCCCTTAGCCTAATGGAGGGATTATGATAATCCCTGGTAGGCAGTATATACTGAATATCTATATGCATATATGTTATGGCTTGGCTGACATAGTTCATCCAAGAAGAGACGGATCTGGCCGGTCCTCTCTGGTAGACTTGGTTGATGAGATACATCATCCAAGGCAAGGAATGGATCATATATGATGGACTTCCTTGGTATGGCTTGGGTGTAAGAAATTACATCCAAGACAGGATTCGAACTAGCCTTCGATTTCCTGGATGGCTTGGGTGTAAGAAATTACATCCAATACAGGAATTGAATTAACCTTCGATTTCCTGGATGGCTTGGAACCAAAATGGGTTCCAAGAAGGCGAGCTTCACAGCCGCCTAAGGACATGTCCCAGTACTGCACTTGTATCCTTTTTATTAAAATAAGAATTGAGATTAGTATTAATTTAGTAATTTAAATTTAATTGCAAATTAGATTAGTTATATGTATATTTGTTGTATTTCTAACAATATGTTTTGCAGGATAGTGATCTCTAACTAGTAGGGACATTACAGTGGTATCAGAGCGTAATCCTGCCAACCTATGGGAAGGATTCTTAGTTTATGATCACATATCAGAGAAAGAAAGGCGCGAAAGCAATGGCCGATCAATTAGCCAAACAACTTGAGACTTTCATGGAGCAAACCAATGAGAAATTCGAAAGAATGAGCCAATTAATCCTCCAAAGTACAAACAGAAACAATAGAGATATGCCAAACACTAGAACAGAGACACGGTCTAATCACATCGATAACGAACGATCTCCTCAGAGTTCTAGACAAACAATTCTCGAATTTCTTCCTAGAGAGGAACAGGTGGGGGATGAAGAGGAACCAGCCACACTTGGGGTGGAAGAAATCGCCCAAATTTATGCTAGATTAGAACCAGAAGTTCAGAGGGTGGTTTCCTTCAGGGACTTTTGTGAGTCCAAGACTAATGAAGGTAGAAGGAGAAAACCTATGGGTAAAGACCTCAAAGCTAAAGTCAACAAAATGTCGCTACCATGCTTTGATGGGTCAGGGAAGGATATCGCCCAAGCTTGGGTACAAAAACTAGATACATACCTTTCATACAGCCCCATGACCGAAGGAGATGCTATAAAATTTGCCATACTACATTTAACGGGAGCAACCCATAATTGGTGGCATAACGGTCTCATTACCCTAGGACACAAAAATGTCTCCACCTACAATGAGTTTACCCAAAAGCTCATCAGCGTGTTCGACTAGAAAGACTCCGAATGGTACTTCCAAGAGTTAACACACCTTAAGCAATCAGGAACCATTGAAAACTATATAGACCAATTCCCAAACCTATTATTAATGGTTCCCGACCTATCCCAGAGAAGGCTTACCTACATGTTTTTAGAAGGCTTGAAAGACTCTACTAAAATTTTTATAAAACCCTTGGAACCGCATAATATAGGAGAGGCCATTAAGAAAACTAGGATGGTCGAATTTAGTGCTCCCAAGAATACCTCAACCAAAACACTGCATAGGAATGAGTGACCCCAGAGGGACCGCTGGGGGAGGCCTTGCCGCTTTTGCAAGAAACCTTGGAGTTTGAATCACCAATGTAAGGAGAGAGAAGAACTCATGGAGAAAGGGTTATGTTTCAAATGCAAGTCCCCATGGGGGAAAGGCCATGAATGTAAAAGAGGACAGTTAAATAACACAAAAGAAATACGGGATGAGGAAAGGCCCTATAAAAGGGCCAGTTTTGAAAACAACGAACCAAGTACCTTGGCAATCATCACTCAAGGAAGTGAGAATAGATGCTTCAAACTCAAAGGGACTATCAAAGGACAGAAAGTAATCGCAATAGTTGACACAGGAGCCTCACATGACTTCATTAGCAAACACTTAGCAACAAAGAGAAGGTTAAAAACTCAATAGTTTGAAGGGTTTGAAGTGATCATGGGCAACAGAGTCATAGACAGGTGCACTAAAGTTATACCTCAATTGGAAGTCACCCTAGGGGGGCATACAATTAAAAGGAACTTCTTTGTGGTGAACCTAGAGAATGACATCATTTTGGGGATGCCATGGATAAACTCATTGGGACGGTTCACCATGGATAGTCCAAATCGAGAGATATGCTTCCAACATGAAGGGAGGGAGATAACATTAAAGGGAATTCCCGATGGCTCTCCAAAGATAGTATCATGTAATAAAATGGAGAAAACCCTTAGACATGATCAAGGAGAGTGGGTCGCCCAATGTATGGTCTTGGATAAATCTCCAAGCGAAGGACAAATCGTTCAGAATGATATACAACCCATCCTTAAGAGACACAAAAAAGTCTTCAAAGACATTCCCTCGGGTTTACCCCCAAAAAGGGGATTTGAGCATTCCATTGAATTAGAAGGAGCAAAACCTGTCATGACCACTCCTTACTGCCACCCCCACAAATTCAAAGAGGAGATTGAAAAAACCATAAAAGAATTGTTAGAAATGGGACACATCCAACCAAGCAGCAACCCTTTTGCTTCATCAGTAGTATTGGTCAAGAAGAACGACGGGACGATGAGAATGTGCATAGATTACCGGGCCTTAAATAAAAAGACTATAAAGAACAGATACCCTATTCCGAGAATTGATGAACTAATGGATGAACTACACGGAGCAAGATATTTCTCTAAAATCGATCTAAGGTCAGGATACCATCAGATTAGAATGAGGGAAGAGGATATCCCCGAAACAGCATTCAGATGTCACTATGGACATTTCCTGTTTTTCGTTCTACCATTTGGTCTCACTAACGCCTTGGCCACCTTTCAGTCATGCATGAATCATACATTTAGGCAATAGTTGAGGAAATTTCTTCTAATATTCTTTGATGATATACTCATTTACAGCAAGACATGGGAAGAACATCTCCTGCACATTGAAGAGGTATTAAATATTCTTGAGTCTGAATCCTTATATGCTAAAGCCTCCAAGTGCGAATTTGGGATGAAAGAAATCATCTACCTAGGACACAAAATTAGTGAGGTGGGAGTAAGTGTGGACGAGGAAGCCATCAAGGAATGGCCCACCCCTAGAACCTTGACACAACTAAGAGGGTTTGTGGGACTATGCAGCTACTATAGACGTTTTGTAAAAGGGTTTTCCAAGATAGCAGCACCCCTCACCGACCTAACTAAGAAATGAGCCTTCACATGGAATGACCAAGCCTAACAGGCTTTTGAACAACTTAAAATAACCATGAGCTCATGTCCAGTATTGGCCATTCCTGATATCTCTATACCTTTTGAACTACAATGTGATGCATCTGGGGAGGGAATTGGGGCAGTCCTCATGCAAAAGAAATACCCCCTAGCTTTTGAGAGCTATAAACTTACCGAAGCGGAAAGACACTACTCTATCTATGACAAAGAAATGTTAGCCATAATGCATGCCTTGGCCAAATTTCACCAATACCTTGTTTGTGGGAAGTTTGGTGTGAAAACCGATCATTACAGTCTACACTTCTTCTTGAGCCAAAGGGACCTTAATGATAGGCAACAAAAATGGGTGAGCAAAATACAAGCCTATGACTTACATATAGAATATGTAAAATGGGTGAGTAATAGGGCAGCAGATGCATTATCCCGAAGAGCCCACCTCAATGCCCTTACCAGCATCTCAAGGGACTGGAAGGAAGAAATCCTTAATGAATATAACCAAGATCCACAAGCAAAGGAAATCTTGGAGGGAAACCTTCCCAATGAAGAATTTAAAGTTAGGGGAGACCTCATCTTGTACAAGGGAAGGGTATACTTGACCCCTCAAACCAAATTCAAAAACAAGCTCCTAAAGGGATTCCATGATAACCCCCTGGCAGGACATCAAGGATACCATAAAACCTATAAACACATAAGGGAAAAGTATGCATGGAAAGACCATAAAAGAGATGTCCAAAAGTATGTACAAGAGTGCCTAACTTGTCAACGCAATAAAACCGAACTCACTCACCTAGCTGGATTGCTTCAACCATTACCTATTCCCAAACAGAAGTGGGAGAGCATTTCTATGGACTTCATAACAGGGTTGCCAAGGACACAAGGAAAGGATAGCATTTTTGTGGTGGTAGATAGACTCACGAAGTATGCCCATTTCCTTGCAGTCTCCACCGAATACAAAGCCTACCAAATAGCCGATTTATTCTTCAGGGAAATTTTCAGACTCCATGGACTCCCTCTGAATATTGTCAGTGACAGAGATAGCAAGTTTATTAGCCAATTTTGGTAGGAACTCTTCAGAATGGCAGGATGCCAGGAACAATCTTGACCCCTAGTACCAGTTACCATCCTCAAATGGATGGGCAGATTGAAATAGTGAACAAATGGATAGAGGGCTACCTAAGGAATTATGTTACAGGGCAACAGACAGCCTGGGTCAAGTGGTTACACCTATGAGAACATTGTTACAACACGACACACCACATGTCAATAGGGATGAGCCCTTTCCAAGCCTTGTACGGCTATGAGGCCACAAGCTTTGGAGAGCTAATAACCCAAGAAAGCAAAGTACCAAGAGCACAAGATTTTGTTCAACAGAGTAAGGATATCATGAAGACCTTGAAAGAGAATTTACAACAAGCCCAAAATCAACAAAAGATCTATGCAGACAAGAAGCGTACAGAAAGGACATTTGAGGCGGGAGATCTGGTGTTTTTAAGGCTACAACCATATAAGCAATCTTCCCTCAAGAAGAATGGGGCTGAAAAATTGAAACCCCGGTTCTATGGACCCTATAAGGTAATTTGAAGGATTGGGGAAGTAGCTCATGAAATAGAACTCTCCAAAGACAATAAAATACATAATGTGTTCCATGTCTCCTGACTCAAAAAGGTTCTCGGGCAACACTTGGCTCCATGCAGTGAACTAACTCCCCTAGCTGATGAAGAGAAACTCACCTTGTACCCTGAGATCATTCTAGATACACGGAAAAAAGAGCTTGGGAACCGAACCATTACCGAATACTTGATTAAATGAAAGAATCTCCCAAATGAGGATGTTACTTGGGAAAAAGAGGAAGATCTAAAGATGCTTGAGGACAAGCAAAATTGAGACGGAGGGACTGTGATAACCCCATGGTATCAGCTAATGTATAATTATCAAATAATATTAATATATGGATTAATTAAATAAGGTTATTTTAAATAAATGATTAAAAGGTTAATATATTTAATATATAAAGGAAAAGTATTAAATAAAGGATTAAACTGGTAATATATTTAATATATAATAATAAAGAGAAGTATTATTTAATATTTAATATATTTAAAATATAAATATTTAGTATATGTCAATGTTAATATTTAATATATTTAAAATGTCAATATTTAATATATTCAATATATAAAAAGGAAACTATTAATCAACGCTACTGAATAAAGTGACGAACTATGCAAATACCAAGAGGTCCCACCCCCCCACGATTACCCCCGCACGAAGTGGTGCGATGGTAATCACAGCTTGGATCGCATCCCTTCATGCGGAAGGGGACCCGTGGAGGGATACAACCCTTCACTGGGTATAAAGGAGGGCAGCAACACGTAGAATAGGGAGGGGGCCAATGCAAGGTATAAGGGGAAAACTGCGAATGGTAAAAGGCAACTGCAGATTGGAAGCTACTACTGCAGGTTGCAAACAGGTAAGTGATGTCACAGAAAGTATAATATTATAATATATATGTTAATGAATATAAATAATGAATATTTTTAATACATATGTTAATGAATATAAGTAATGAACATTTTAATACATATGTTAATGAAGTGATGGTAGATGTTAATGAATATGTATAAACATAGGTTAACGAATACATATCAATGAATAGTTAGGAATATACGTTAATAAATAAATGTGAATATTTGATAATGGACATTTTCTGAATATATGTTATGGAATACATGTTAAGTTAGGAATATGTAAATGTGGATTATGGAATGGAAAATAGTAATAAATTATAAAATGTAATATAAATATGATTATATGATGGAGGCTATAGGTAGGAAACTCTCTTAGCCTAATGGAGGGATTATGATAATCCCTGCTAGGCAGTATATACTGAATATCTATATGCATATATGTTATGGTTTGGTTGACATAGTTCATCCAAGAAGAGATGGATCTGGCCGGTCCTCTCTGGTAGACTTGATTGATGAGATGCATCATCCAAGGCAAGGAATGGATCATATATGATGGACTTCCTTGGTATGGCTTGGGTGTAAGAAATTACATCCAAGACAAGAATCGAATTAACCTTCGATTTCCTGGATGGCTTGGGTGTAAGAAATTACGTCCAAGACAGGAATCGAATTAGCCTTTGATTTCTTGGATGGTTTGTGTTTAAGAAATTACATCCAAGAAAGGAATCGAATTAACCTTCGATTTCCTGGATGGCTTGGAACCAAAATGGGTTCCAAGAAGGCGAGCTTTAGAGCCGCCTAAGGACATTTCTCAGTACTGCACTCGTATCCTTTTTATTAAAATAAGAATTGAGATTAGTATTAATTAAGTAATTTAAATTTAATTGTAAATTAGATTAGTTATATATGTATATTTGTTGTATTTCTAACAATCTGTTTTGCAGGACATTGATCTTTAATTAGTAGGGACATTACACTAGCAAAACTCTTATCACTACCGTCAAAGTTGGCTAGAGTAACCTTTCCAAGGGCTTGCTGATACTGTAGTGGAACATGAGGGTGATTATCATATCTTTCACCTCTTTTTATCTTTTGGTTCATAAACTGGTCAAAGGTGAGGATATTTCGGATCTCTGCAGGGAGAGAAGCATACTCCATGTAACTATTCCTTATTTCATCCATTGTTGATATCTTAATTTCAGCTTGAGGCACTTCCTTGGGTAGGAAGACGGGTTGCGAAGGCCTTGGTACTAACCCTCCAAGTGTTCCTCCATTGTTGTTAGCTTGTAGTCCATTAGTGGGCTGATTAGGAGTCCCACCATAGTTCTGATTAAGTTTGGCCAGCAACTGGGACATCACGTTCATCATGGTTTCAAATTTTCTTTCCACTCTAGCATAAGGACCCTCATTTTGTTCTGTAGTTCTCTTTGCCATAGAATCAACCACTGTTTTTCTGTCACTCAAGGAGAACTCTGATCACTCGAAACACATAGGCTGGCAGGAAAACCAGGTCTGATACCAATGTAATATCCCCACAATTGTTTTCAATTTATTTCTAGTTGCAATCACAACAAGAACCTGTTAAGGTTAGGAAATTGAGATACAATAATGCTGAAATTGTAACCCTTCCACTTTCTGATCACCAAGTGCCCAATATGGGAAGGTGAGAACATACGGTGTTGAGGGGTCGTTAGCTTCAAATGATTGGAAATAATACAATGCTTGGGCGCAAGCCAGCCTCTTCCACTTTTTAGCGGGATATAGTCAATATTAAAAACCACTTGGCGGTAAACCAGCCAAGGATGATGCAAGAAACTGAAGAACAATCACTCTACCGCTTATGCAACGAGAGGACCAGAAATGAAATAGCAATCAACACCATCACATATTCAGCGAGAGGACTGAAAATGAGATTACAATCAACTCAACCGCTTATAGAGCGGGAGGACAAAATTACAATAGATAAGAAGGCGGCAAGCCAGCCTCTTCCACTTATGCAGTGGGCCAAAGAACAACAATCCAAGTATATAGCTGTTAGTACTACTAATCAGCTTTACAATGCAAACATGGATTACAAAATTACTAGGATCATTGTCCAAACTAGGTGGCAAGGCCAGCCTCTTGCACTTATGCAGTGGGACTAAGAGAGTTCAAATAAATTGCTGTTAGTACTACTAACAAGCATTACAATATGATACATCATGGATATTCAAATGCCAAAACCCAAACTAACATAAGCAACTTATTACCAAGACTCTTCACACCACACCCATAGACACACACCTGAAAAACAACTTCAACCCCAAAAAACTAAATCTGATATGAATGAACAACAGGCTGGAAATACAGACCAGCAACATTAAAATCCTCACAAACACTTCTAAATTACTCCCCACACACTCAAATTATCTCTAAACACACTTCAAAGAACCCACACACTCTAAAACCAACTCTAGACAAGGAAACACTCCAAACTAACAATTTTTTCAGATTTTGATATGCAACCCATGCGCTAGAAACACACAGACCAGTAGCCTAGAAACTCACAAAAATGCTCGTAACTCTATTCACAATGAACGAAATGACCCCCAAATGGATGCAAATGAGAGATACAAGACAGGTGATGAGATTAGAACTAGGTTGCCGGTTCGGGCTCGAAGAACCGGTACGCCGGTACAGCAAAATTTTGAAAAGTGGTTTGGGTTTGTTAGTACAAAAACATATAAATTATATATATATGCAGCCTATAAGCATGAATTAAGATTAGCATGTCACATAGCATAATATAAACAACAAAACCAACATAAACTTGTAATCATAGCATCATGATCATACCATAACAGCATCATATACATCAAGTTTCATATCAAAATGATAAAATATTCAAGTATCATTGTTTCAACTTTCAACAATTTAAAGTTTGATCATCAAATGGATTCTCTAATTCGTCATCCTCATTCTCCTCCTCCTCATCATTGACATTGACATTAGATGAATCAGTGCCAATGCCAATGACACTTGCTCTTGCACTTTAAGTTTGCTCGCTATTTGAGTCATCAAATGCAACAAGCTGAGAAGTGAAATCATCCAAATTAGTATGTTTTGGCTCCATACCCCACATCTTCGTTTCCCATTGCTTGTAGTCATGTTGCTTGTGTGAAATGAGCCAAGTTAATGTTTTAAAACTCACTTTTAGGGTCGTATTTTAATTTTTTATGTGGTGGAATTCAAAAAAAATTAAATTTTGCAAAAAAAAATCCATTTTTGGGCTGTCAGACCCCTGGGTTCGATCTGGGTTCTCTTGGGTTCGTCTTCGTTTGAGCCAGGCCTGTGAATCATGAACCTTGTCTGAACCAGTAGCAAACCGGACTCGAACCCTAAACCAGGACCGGACCGGACCGGACTAGTACCAGGGGTCTAGGGGGCCGAACCCGGTAACTCAGGATAAAGATATTGTTAGGCTAAATGAAAGAACATTTGGGCATGGCCTCAAATATGTTTTGTCATTTTTGGTATATCAAAGAAAGCCCAATAGGCCTCCTTCAAAACCTTCATCCTTCTCATTATTGGAAGAGAAGAAGACCATGAAATATCCTTTGGCCATCACAGTCTGTCATGAAATACAAAGGTTCTCATAGTTTGTCATGAAATACATAGGTTCCTACTGTGATGCGTTGTGACCTTTTTTCACACATTGCCCCGTTGCAAATGGGGACCCCCAGTTTTTTTGCTTTTTAGGGTTTTAAGCTGCCAATCTTTGCAAGTATAGAGTTAGGGGTATTCAAAGGGTTTTTTCTATAGTCTTTAGGTCAATTGGACCAATAATGATCAAAAGAGCATTTTGACATCTCAAAAGTGCTAAAGCAAACCAAAGGACGAAAAACACAGCTGCTTAGGGCCTGACAACTTCCTATTTTTTGTGGAATTTTTCTTTTTTACTTTTTGCTTTTTCATTTTTGGCGCTTTAGGACCAATCAGGAAGCATCTTTTTTGCCTACTTTTTTGCTTTTTTCTTTTTTCTTTTTTTAGGTTTTTTGAAAGTTGACCTAGGATTGGGTCACTTAGGTCATAGTAGTGAGGTTCCCGTCTTCGAAATGAAAAGTTTGTATCTCCACGGTAGAAAAGCAAGAGAAAAATCTCTACACAAGGCGTTGATCCAGGAAGTTCTAGATGAACGTGACGATGAACAAAAATTTCACTAAGTATTTATGGCAAAGATGAAAAGTCATGGAAAATGCAACATCCCGAGGCATGGTGAACTGCTCCCATCATGGAAAATGCAACGTCCTGAGACATGGTGAACTCCTCCCATCATGGAGAAAGCAACGTCTTGAGACATCATGAAGTCCGCCATGCCTAAAATGAAATGTCTTGTGCCATGGCAAACTCCATCCAAGGAGAAATTGAGAATGGCTTGCCAATACATTAACTCCACCCAAGGAAAAGTTAAGAATGGCTTGCCAACACATGAACTCCACCTTGACACTTAGCCAAAATGGCTCAATAGCAAGTGAATTCCACCCAAGGCACCAAGAAGAATGTCCTAGAAGCAAGGGAAGTCCCCCACCATGGAAAAGGGGGTATCTTATTGCATGGCAAACTCTGCCCTACACATAGCAAAAATGGCTTGGTAGCAAGTGTACTCTGCCCAAGGTCAAAGGAAAAATGTCTTGCCAATGCATGAAGTCTGCCTAAGAAAGGTTGGAGATGTTCTAACAGCAAGTAAACTCCGCCCAAACACCAAGAGGAATGTCCTAAGGCATGGTGAGATCCACCTATCACATGAAAGAAATATCTTGGAGAATGCCTAAGTCCGCCAACATGGAGAAGGAAGTGTCTTGAGACATGCCAAAGTCTTCCTAAGAAAGGTTAGAAATGGCATGGTAACACATGAACTTTGCCCAGCACTTAGCTAAGATATCTCAACAACACATGAAGTCCGCCTAGAAAAGGTTAGACATGGCTCAACAACACATGAAGTCCGCCAAGACATGAAGAAGAATGTCCTAACCAATGGCCAAGTCCGCCCTAGGTGGATAGGTAAAAAATTTGGCCAAGTATAAAAAACTCAAGGAGAAATTCGCCCAACACTAAGAAAAATTTTCAACACATGCCAAGTTCGCCTAAGAAGAGAGAATCTAGGGAAGATTCCTTGCCAACACATCAGCTTACATGGACAAGATGAAGATTAATTGGCTAAGTATGGAGTGGCACTTTGGAAGAAAGATGGAATATTCTTTTTGGAATCTTCTAGAAGGATCAAGTCGCCATCTCTAGGAGAGAAAAACAAGGAAGGAGAGATGAGAAAGAAACCAAGTTCGTTGAATCCACAAAAAAAACATAAAGATGCTAAAGAAGTTCAAACTTCTTAGTCTTATATTCACTTCAACCTTTCATTTCACTTTCATTCCTTTTCAAGTTCAAAATTGAAGAGCTCTCTATATCAAGTTCAAGAAGAAAGAAAATATTTGAAGAGGAACAAGAAAAAAATTCTAAGTCGAAGAAAGAATTGGTCAAAGGTTTTCATCTTCTTTCAGAAGAAGAGACAGATTTTCCATCAAATTTTGGAGTTAAAGTACAATTTTCAGTCCAGAATTTGAGCAATAGACTGATTTTTCATCATTTTTCTGTCTCAAAGGCTAATTTTTACAAAATTTTACTAAGTGTTGAGCAGATCTCTTCATACATAGTCTGATTTTTTCACAGAATTTTAAATTTATGGCAAGCTGAAGGTGAAAAGTTGAGACAAAAGAGTTTGAAATCAGGAATAAAATCTCTTAGACTTCGAATTCACACATTGAAAGTAATATTTTTTTCTTTTTTCTTTTTTAGGGGTCTGATGACCACTCAAGGAGGACTTTCAAAAAAAGTTCAAATGAAGTTTGCCAGCAAAGGAACACAAACAAAATCAAAAATCACTTCAAAATGGAGAAAGGTTGGAGACACCAACCTTGGCCATGTTGATTTCAAGGACTTCAAGAGAAGAATGTATGGACATGACGGGTATCTACCTACAACAATTGCTCGAAGCATGATGAGAAATGGTATTGTCTAGGAAGCTGGATTTCCACCGGCAGTAGAGTGTAGTGAATTAATTGTAGAATGTGCCATACATTACAATGCCCAAGACAAGCAGATTGTTGCACCTGATGGAAGAGTGTTGGCATATCTTGAGGAACTTGCCATCCAAGAAGCATTCGGGATTCCCAACTACCATACAACCACATTCAAAACCAAAGAAGAAACCGGAGGACTCTATGAAGAACAAATTGAACCTTGTGGAACAACTATCAACAAATTATAGCTAGAGAAATCAAGGCCTACTTACAAAAAGATGCCAAAGAAACTTCTTCGCACAGATATTAAAGAAGATTATGGGGATATTATCTTGCTACTCAATAGAGTAATGGGCAACCCTCAAGACACACCATTTGAAACCTAGATGTATTATTTCGTTTCATTGATGAAATTACTACAAGAGTTAAAATGTTCAACTGGGCAAGGATAATCAGTAATGCTATAGATGAACAATTGAAATTGTTTTGGAAAGAACAAGGTCTTTCTACATGAATTCTTATATTATTCACCTACTTGCCAGAAATTATAAATACACGGGATTAATTTGTAGAGGTATAGTGGGAAATGGTGAAAATGAAATCAAGGCATATAATTGTTACCCACAATTGCAACTTCATGAGAAGTCTCATTTCAAGTGAGTAAATGATGCATTCTTGATGTATATTACTTGAATATTGCAAGGAGGAACTCATCAAAGGTTAACTCATCAAAGGTTAACTCAAAAAACCAAAGACTTAATGAGCAGATTTGGATCCTGGTTTATTCAGTATCCAAGATTCACATATTTGAAAGTTCAGGGATTTACTGGATGTCCTTATAGACTTCCAATTTATCCCACCAACAAAATGATACTGCTTGAAGTTTTGAGACAGTAAGAGACATATGGAGGCTTCCAGAGAGCAAACCACAAGACTGGAATTTCTTTTCCATTTTTTATTGGAAAAATGTTAGAATCCCGTTCGAGAGCACAAGCTGCTGAAGGCGTAAGGATAGAGATGCAGTGGTATCCGTTCATCTTCTATCGATCCAGAGCTAATTTTGATCCTCATAATCATATTGGATTAGTAAATGGAGAAAATAACAAACACGGGATGGATCTTGAAGACTTTTGGGCCAATGCAACAGATAACTTTGACATTAGAAAGAGAATGTGGTCAAGATTACTTGTGAATTTGATCAGGACAACTGAACTTTTCCGTGTGCTTGACCCGTAGGAAGATGATGGAGAATACACCCAACCAAGATATGATGAGAACAAACCACTTTCCGCAATGAGATGGTCTAATCTTGAGTTGGCAGATTTGGCCACCCTAATGAGGCTAGTTGTTAAATATACACAATACTGGGCTGATCAACAAGTCCAAGGGTTGAAACGAAGAAATATGACTCTTACTTACAATTAGATGGGCCTTATGGAGTCATATTTTTCCAATAATGATGAAACATCCCAAAGCATTGAGCCACCAGAAAGTATAAATTCAAGGAAGAGAAAAGAAATAGCTGAGAGTTCTACAAAATCAAAAGGAAAGAGAATTGTAAATGAAGAAGTTGTTGGAAAGAAGCAAAAATCAGGTCAACCTCATTCCTCCATTAGTGCCACATCCAGAAATTTGAATAGCATATCAATTCCTTAGAATGAATAACTAGCTGAAATAAAAATCCCTTCCCAAATTCATGAAGAAAGAAATGTAATATCAATTCAACAGGAGGTTGAAGAGCAGCCATCCACTAGAGATACAGAGAGAACAGAATCTGAAAATGATCGAATGGATATCCTAGTTGGAGGATTTCAGGAGGGAATAATTTCCGCTCTTCGAAGAGTTGAAGATAATCCAAGTGATGAGAACAATCAAGAAGATGAAGACATTGCGCAGCCCACAATTCTTGATTGGTTAAAAGAGAGGATGAAAGTAAAGGCACTTGTGGAAATTCACCAAGAAGATGACACAACAGGTTTCCTGGCTAGATTAGGAAAGGTTCCAATAAAGAAAACGGCCAAAAAAAATTCCTTTATCCAAAGAGACGATGCAGGAATTCATTCAATTCAAGTGGTTGTGCCAAAATCTGATAAGGCAAAAGAAGAGATTACTCCTGGAGAGTATGAAATAACAATTGTCAACTGTCAACTTGGGCCCAACTACTAATAAGTAGGAAGTTCAAGAACTGGATAATTCAGTCATGACAATTAAGAAAAGATTGCATAAAGAAATAGGAAAGAAAGAGGAACTTAAAAAAGAAAATGAGCAGCTAAGGAATTATATCTAGCACTTGACCAATCCTATTGCTCGAGGAGATGCAGTGATTCCCCCACCTTTGTCTTTGTTGGTTGAAAATTTTGTACACTTGGGGAAATATACAAAATTGTGGTTTCAACCACAGCACACGAGTAAAAAAAACTCTCCTAATTAAGGGAAGGCTCCCCCTATCTAACTAAAACTGAAATAAAAACAGGATGGTACAGCAGTCTTCCTTCTTTCTTTAAGAAAGACAATATCCTTTTCTCTTCACAAAAAAGGATAGCGATTGAATATGAACAGTAATAACCACTTTTCAGTAAAATGAGAGAAAGGAAATGAAGTTTCCGGAAAGAGCAAAGACTTCCGTCACTTCCTTCGGGACGGGACAACAATATCAAGCTCAAAGACTTGACTATTGGAAGTCCTATCTACCCTTTGCTATACTAAATTTCACAATGAATAAAAGACGACAACACAAAGACTGGACTAATTTATTCTTTTAACACAAAGACAAGAACTAATGCAAGCTCAAAGACTTGCTGCTCCTTCTAGAGATTTTCCTATTTTAATTAATCTTCTCTACTTGCAGCTCAAAGACTTCAAATTAGATTGGACTAAGCTCCTTTAGAAACACTTTGCATAGATTAAGTAAAAAGAATGAAACTCAAACTTGTAGCTCAAAGATTCAAAACTTGAGTAATCTTTCTTTATTATTCTTCAACACCTTCAATTCACATACATAAGCTCAAAGACTTCTTGCTGTAAATTTGGCAGAGTTTTTGCTTGCTTTCCCAAAAGATAAAGATTACAAAGGACCCTCTCTTCTATTTATAGGAGAGGAGCCTTGAGAAAAAGGTGGGAGGATCCTAACTAGAGAAATTCCCTCAACCACCAAGACCTATTCAACAACTAATTATGACTTCATTAACTAAGAAAGACTTATTCTAACTACAGTCCTAATCGGACACAATTTGTAGTTGCCTTACCAGTAATTACAAAAATGCAAGTGATGACAACTTGCAATTACAAAAATGCAAGTGATGACAACTTGCCGAAAGGGAAACTACGATTCTGAAATTACAATTTTTAAAAATTTACAACAAGTGTTAAAAACACTTAAGTTGCAACTCTTGAAGATACGAACAAATCGAACTTTTGAATAACTTTTTGCAATTCATTAGGATCTGGTTCATGAGTGTTCATAGCCACCACCCTAGTTTTTACGATGACATCATGGCATTGGCATAGCGTGGAATTCCCTTTTTCCAATGCTGACCGGATTTCCTGCAACTCAGTTTGATACTTAATCAATATTTGAATGGAAGCGACTGAGAATTGCTCACTTCTCCATTCATCATGAATCTTGAGTTGCAGGTCTGCAAGAACTTCTTCCTCGGGCAGCAGCTCATCATTCTAATTTAAAATGTCGCAGGATGCCTTTTTGCAATGGGAGGTTACATCTTGAAAGACTGCTTCACGCAACTTTAAGGTTTCATCAATTTCTTCAATGAGTGATTTGAGAACAAGAGATTTGTTCTCCAGGAGTTCCTCATATTAAATGTACGTGACTCTGGAAGGAATCACGTCATGCACCAGAAGAACGCCCAACTGATATTGAGGCATCTTTCGCCAAGAAACTAAATTTGCCTCAACCTTCTCCAAATTTAGCTTAAAAGCACCCAAGATTTGATTCCACTTATCTTCAATGATCTCCAATTTAACCATCATTTCAAATACCTGTCTTATGACTTGTGAACATAAGTCATGCAGTTGATCAACCCAGGTGTCTAAGGCTTGAACCTTTTGGGCGGCTCTCTTGATACCTTGGATTGGTTCACTGACCCTGGAAGAAATAGGTACTTGGCCTTCTCCACTTGAAGGTTGAGTAATACTTTGGATAGCTGTCATGAGTCTTTGATTCTCTACTTCTAGTTGATCTTTCTTGGTCAACACCTCATCATATCGTTGTACCAATGTAGCCACTGTTTGTTGAGCATTGTGCTTGACAACCTCATGAGTCTACTTACCCAGTTGAACTTTGGTGATCCGATAATCAGCTGCTTGCATTTCTTCAACTGGTTTATCTGATATTGGTTCAGCAATCTCTGCCACTCTCATCCGGTTTTCATCAACGATCACCCTTGAAACTGTCTTTGCCCTCTTAACAGCTTTGGGTTTTGATTGTTTCAATTGTTGATAGTCGAAGGGATCAGGTGAGATCACCTGCTTCTTCCTCTTTGCAGTGAAGGAACTGAGCCATGGAGGTAAAGCCATTAACTCTGATTCTGGGATAGAGGGAGAAGCAGTTTCTATTTGAATAACAGTGGTGACCTTGGGAGAAGTGTCCGTCTGGATAGCCACCATAGTCTGCTGAGTGACGACAGGATGTGATGAAGATGTCATGAATTCATCAAAACAGGTCATAGAAGTATCAATATCAGACACAGGTACATATGAAGGATCTTCTGAAAAGATATTCAACAAATTTTCTTGAGGATGGCCTTGAGATGGTTCTGCTGCTGAAAGTGGGAGGATGTTCTACGGAGATTCCGAAACTGAAGGGGCAGATTGAGAGCTCACATCTATCATAGGAGGAAACATGGGTACCTCAATAGGAAGTGAAGAAAGAGAATTATGTGGAGACTCTGTAGAAAGTGACTGAGGAGCATTATTAGATTGAGTTTCTTCCTTTGAAGCTTCAGGATCAATCACATGAATTTCCAATTGTGGCTTCTCCTTGCCTTGAACTGTTATTTCCTGAGGAGGAAGCACCATTGCACGGTTGACTCGCAATTTAATCCTCGTACTAGAAGAGGATGCACCTTCTTTGTTGTCTAGTTGAATTTCAAACTTCCGCCCAAGAGGACCTGTAGAATCATCTTCTTTCCCCACTTTAATCTTAATGAGCTTGACACCATTATTCTTAAGCCAGATATTGGTATTGGCAAGAACTGACTGAAATCTATCCAAGATAGAAGTGCCTTCCTTGTGAGACCAGTGGATAGAAGGAAGTGGAGCCTCATCAACATTCTGATTGACAAACTCAGGATCAAGAACGTTACCATCATCAATCATACCTTGTGGCATGTTCGCGAGGTTTAGATCCACAATCTGTTCTGCAGTGAGTCGACAGTAATCAATCTTGCGAATCTCCTTTTTGGTACGAAGGTCAGCCCAGATATCTTCTATCCGGTGTACATGGATGAAGGTCTTCTTGATCTTCTCTTTCATGCCTCGGTAATCGAAATCAGCTCTAGGTTTG
The DNA here is from genome assembly GCF_030272615.1 of Cryptomeria japonica. Lineage (NCBI taxonomy): Eukaryota > Viridiplantae > Streptophyta > Pinopsida > Cupressales > Cupressaceae > Cryptomeria > Cryptomeria japonica. Next base: position 466,083,011 of record NC_081414.1, read on the forward strand.
AATCTTTTGAGTCTGATTTCCTGCAACTCAGTCTCCATAGCCTTGGCCTTGATTGAAGTCATTAGAGAATATTGACCAATCTTCAATGGGTTGTTGGAAGAAATACCCATGCCAACCTTGTGCTTAACTGACTGGTGTGTATGCACAACCATGATCTGCCTTCCCAATTCCATGAGAATAATCTTATCTGTTGGGTACCGTGGGAGCATGTAAGGCTGCCCGCCATAACATCCAACTCTCATGTAGGTAAAAGTTGGAAATTGGAGAAACAAACAACCATATTCTTTCACCTTTTCCCATGCTTCATCTAAGACTCTTTTGTTCTTCAGGTTCTTGTCAAATTGACACAAATAATGACCAAATAAAGCGTCTTGAACCCTTCTGAAATGAGACCTACTTGATCTTAGAGGCAACTGATCATAGTATTCCCAAACCGGTACAAGCATGCGGTCACCCTTGGTGGAAAGACCTGGGAAATGTCTAAGTGACGCAGCAATATACACGAGATATGAATTCATGTAGAAGGTGAAGGTAGTAGGGACGACTGCAAGTTGCTCACACAAAGCATCACTGATGATTTCACCCCAACAGATGTGCTGAGACTGCCTTACTAACATAATAAATTGGTACATCCAAGGTTCAAAAACATTGGAATGCTCCAATCCCATCATACGGCTAAGAAGAGTAATAGTATCACCGATCTCATTCTTGAAATCAGACCGATATAACTTTGCCCATCTGGTAAGCGCAGTGCGAGGTTCATGAATCCATTTGTTGATATGACGCTTACAGTCTTTCTCCCTTTTGGCAAAGTATTCAGCTGTACTTTGCTTGGAGATCTCTATATAAATGGTTTCGGAAGGTATTTTGAAAACCCTCTCTATAGCTTTTGCATCCAGGCGAATGATCACTTCCCCATCATCATTTCTAATGACTCGTGACTCTTTGTCAAAATGATGAGCACATGCTAGAATAAATTCTGGTTCTAGGGCAGCAACTGGAAAGGATGCGGCATGATGGATATGGCTGTCCAGCAACCGTTGCATATCCCCCTCCTTCGGATCTTCAATCCTTTGTATGAATTCGGACATGTCAACATGCCCTATCTCAGTATCCTTGATATGATCAAGGCAGGAGGAGATTTGTGACTGCGGAACTTCATTCTGGTATTTATCATACCTGTATTTCATCTTTTTTGGAGTGGGAGATGATGATACATCTGTCATCTGGAAACAACCGGGAATGCTGCAATGTAAATCCAAGAGTATCAAGGCAATATCAAAGTTAGTATCTTTAGACATTTTCACTCGTCCAAATGATAAAGTTCAACTTTCGTATTTTTGCTTTGTGAGAGGAGATATAAGAGGTGGAAAAATAAGCTTTTGACTTGTTTCGGGTTTTGAAACATGTTTCGCAAGTACACAAGAGGGAAAAACAAACGTGCAATCGTATTTTAAATTCCGAATGCAATTATACTTGCGAAACACGAAGCATGATTAAATGGAAGGAGAATGAATTTTCAGTTTGGAAGTTGGGAAGAACACATTTGCAATTGGTTTTCTAAATCCAAATGCAAACTTATTTACAAACTGAAAATCAAAGGAATGGACGGAAAAAGGTATTTAGGCATGCGGGAAATGACGAAGATGATAAGTACGGAGGAGGGAATTGGAAGTGGATAGGTAAAAATGAATTTCGGGAAGATCACTTGGAACTTTGTCATGCCAAAATGGGAAGGACTTTCAACTTGCAATCCGGATTTCAAAACCCGAAATTGGGAAGAACTTGATTTTTCCGTCATTGAAACTTGATCTTTTGGATCAAAGAAGGTTAAGTCTTTGTCCAAAAAGGGAAGAACGCATCTTGAGGTAGAACTTTTCACACTTGCAAATTTCTTTGCAAATTGGGAAGATTGCAAATTGGGAAGAACATATTTGGAAGAACACATTTTTCTTGTTTTGAAACTTGATTTTTTGGATCAAAGAAGGTTAAGTCTTTGTCCAAAAAGGGAAGAACACATATTTTCCTCTTACTTGCAATCGGGTTTCTAAAACCCGAATGCAAGTAAAGAAGGAGAATTTTCAATGGGGAAGAACAACTTTTACTTTACAAATTTCTTTCTAAAATGGGGAATTTCCTCTCATAAACCCAATATGAACATGAACAAAACCAAAACTTAAACAAGGAAATTGCAAGGAAAGAAACAAGAAAGAAATACAAAAATAAAAATTACCTTGCAAAGATGAGGAGAGATCCAAGCTTGTAGAGTCAACCAAACATAGAAGATGAAACCCTTTAAATAGAATTTAAACAAAGGAAGAAACTTAGCCATGCATGGTGACCAAAGAAAAACCGATTCGCTATAAAAACGCCATGAAAAATGCCAAGGAAGTAGTTCAAAAATGATTTGATTCATCATTACATACAAGAGAAAGCAAAAATGATTTAGAATTGAAAGCATACCTCGAATGAGAAAGGTGCGAAACTTGCAAAAAACGTGACTGGTTTTTAGGGCGTTTTTGCAAATCGATTCCCCAAAATGCGCACAAAACGGTTTGAATGCAGCTTGAAATCCAACGCATTTATGATTAAATCAAAAACGCCTTAGGAAAGAGCAGATTCGAACCTCCAAACCGTGGCAAATGGCACAAATGCATGATTCAGAAAAAAAAACGTTGAAGAAGACAAATGGCGAAAATCAGTTTGATAGATGCGTAGAACAAGGGTTTGAATCCTTCAAAGTTGCAGCAAATCCGCCTTTGGAAGGAATCCCTATCTTTCTTCCAAAAAATTCGAACCCAAATCAATTTGCAAAGGCATGGGAGAAATTTCGGGTTTTAGAAATGGAAATACAAGTTTTAAAAATGTTCATATTTTTGCCTCTAAGGCAAATTTCGGATTTTAGAAAAGGAAATACAAGTAAAATTACTTGTAATAGGGAAATAGAATTCCCTTTACAAGTGATTTTACTTAAAACATGTAAAGGGATTTTAAAATCCCATTTACAAGTTCTATTTAAAAATAAAAAATAACTTTAAGTCATAAAAACATGTAAAGGGGTTTTAAAAACCCATTTACAAGTTTTAAGAAAACACTTAAGTCATTCTACTAGTAAAGGGGGTTTTAAAACCCTTTTTACCAGTTTCCAAAAACTTGTAATTGGAGAAAAATTCCCCTACAAGACCAAAAGCTTCAAGGGGGTTTTGAAAAACAAATTACCAGTTAGTGGTAATTATCGAAAAATTCCCCTACATTGAAGCAAAAACATAGCAAACAGACTCGAAACGCGACGAAATTCGAAATGTAGCTTGGGGATGGATCAAAAATCGATCCAGTCCAAGGATGGGATGAATTTCTACCTCGGGAAGCGTGCCATAGAGTAAAATTTTTAATTTTTTAATAAAATTTTTCATGTGATAGTCCAATTTTTGAAATCAAAAATTGAGGACAACAGTCTCTTCCATAGGAAATAGTTGAAGATTTTGAAGAAATGAAGGTGACAGCTAAAGAAGCTAAGGAAAGGATGGCAGACATTAATAATGAAGTTGTCACGTTCGTAGAGGAATTGATATTGGCACATGGGCAAACTTCTTCATTGCTATTGAGAGTTCAAGATAAGGCAGAAATGTGGGATGATCTTCAAAATATTCAAGATAAAATAATCCCATGTTTGAAGGTGTTGAAAAGATCAAACAGGAATTAATAGATGGACAAGTAATTGCAGCCGGGGATATCTACAATTTCAACACATGGTATTGGGCATTGATAGCAAGAAATGAAATTTTGGAGAAGGTTAAAGGTTGATGGTGTCAAAATTGAAGATCTGATTAAAAAAATTCAAAATAAGATTTTCCTTGTGGTCGTTGATGTGCTTGGAAAGGAAGCGATTCAAGAAAACGAAATGAACGTGGAAAATTTGAAGACCAAAGCTCAAGAGAAATTTTTCACTTTCACAGGATCGATCCTTAAGCAAAATGTGACTAAGGCAGCCACCTTCTTTTCCATCAAGAATGCCTTTCAGAAACAAGAATTGGAGTGGGAGAATGCTTTTTCCACCTATGCTGACGACTTGGACGTGATCGAATTCAAGATAAACATGCTGCCACATGTCAGGATGGAAGAGGTTAATCCTCTTGTGTCCAGGTTCATCGAATATGCCACCACAGAAAAGGGATAAGAATGTATTCTTCTAGAAGAAAGCTCCATGTGCCACATGTCTTTCTTTTGTTTGTTCTTATTGGATAACTCTTGTAAACCCTATTCAAGGTGTATGTGTTTTGATCTCGGTCGTTGATCTCTGTTTGATCTGGGCCTTTCGTTAATTTTCAAAACTCTATATAAAACCCTCTTCTCTCATTTGTATGGGAGAGATTGGTGAAATTGTTGCTTAAGATTACTAAGATAATAAAGTTGATTTACATTGCTTTGAATCTCTATGTTATCTTGTGGTTGCATGGTTTGATATTTTCTTCAACATAAAATAGAATTTTCCTTTATAAAGTTGTTAAATGAATGCAAGATTTGATAGTATTGTTTGGTGAAATCATTGCTCATACTTTTGATGAACATATGATTTTTGTTCATTGTGCAAAGTTAGTCTGAGCGTATTCTGTGGATGTTTAGCTTCTACTTTTGAATAAATATTGTTCATTTTGATGGTATTATTCATGGTAAGAAAATTATAAGCACAACCTTTGAAGATTGCACCCACTAAGTTTAGTTTTTAAAGTCTAAGTTACCGGTTTGGGTTCGGGCACCGATTCGGGTTCGAAGAACTCGGTACGGCAAAATTTTGAAAAGGGGTTTGGGTTTGTTTGAGTTCGTTAGTACAAAAACATGTAAATTTTATATATATATATATATTTTGATATTTGTGAAGCCTATAAGCATGAATTAAAATTTGCATGTCACATAGCATCATATAAACAACAAAACAAACATAAACTTGTAATCATAGCATCATGATCATACCATAATAGCATCATATACATCAAGTTTAATATCAAAATGACAAAATATTCAAGTATCATTGTTTCAACTTTCAACAATATAAACTTAAAGTTTAATCATCAAATGGAACATCTAATTCATGCTCCTCCTCATTTACATTGACATTAGATGAGCCAATGCCACTTGCACTTGCACTATAAGTTGGCTCAATTTCGGAGTCATCAAGTGTCAATGCAAGAAGCTGAGAAGCAGGAGCATCCAAATCAGTATGCTTCGGCTCTATATCCCACATCTTCGTTTCCCCTTGTGTGTAGTCACGTTGTTTGTGTGAAAGAAGACGTAGGTTGGAATGCACATATACTAAATTCTCCGCTCTTTTTGATAGCACCCTATTGCGCTTTACAGAGTGGATGAAAGAGTATGTGCTCCAATTTCTTTCTGAAGTAGATGAACTAACAACCTATGAAGACAAAGTAAACAATTAAAGTTATACATTAATAAATTAAAATTACTAGCAACCTATGAAGACAAAGTAAACTATAAATAAACTAAAACTTGTAAATTTAAAATTTTAATTAATTAAACTCGTGATAAAACTTTTATAGCGAGGGGTTGTAGGTGTTGGAAGCATGTGCCATGGAAGTACCACTAGCTATGAGCATCCTTCTTGGATCTATGACGAAGTGCATCAACACTTAGACCATTCCCATTTACGAATTCTATGAACTCATTTGTAACAACATCTCGCAAATCATCATCGGTGTATAGTCTAAAAAATGCTGCCTTGTACCCATCAGATACTTCTAGATCTCTCCATGGGGGAATCCTTCCTGGTTTATCAAGAAACTGATTGCTATAGTACTTAGGTGTCAAGGCATAGGCAAGAAGGTGGAAAGGAGTGGTCATCTTATTCCACCTTTCTACAATAATTACTTCCAGTTCTTTGAAGAATTTCTCTTGGGGATCATTCTCTTTTTCATTTATAGTGACCTTTATTTTTTCAAGCATTGAATCAATGCCATCATAAATCTCACCTATGCAAGGCCTATCCATGTCTGTCTAGCGAATCATGCTCATGATGGGTTCAGTGATACTTAGGAGATATGTAACAAGATCCCACCATTTCTCATTCAATATTCTATCCCTAATTTTTTCTGCCCTCTCAGTGCTACTCTGCTTCCATACAGTCCAACTGGTGCTGATCACCATATTGCATAGTGCCACTCTAACTTTCACAAGTCGTCTTAAGACGATTGTGTTTGATGCAAAACGGGTCTCAACAACCTATAACACAGATTTATGCCAAATGATTAAAAAATAAAGCCAAACTTTAAAGAGGAATACACAATATAGCTTACACAATGATATTATGAACATTGAAAATTAAAAAAAATCAGAAAATGTAAAATTAAATTACTATTTCACTTACCTTCAATAGCTCCAAATTCGAATAGGTTCTAAAAATCCCTTGAGGCATGTGGTGGTTTGTGATGAACATCTGGATGTCCTCAGCCTCTGCATACACATCTTTGATCCATTTTATTTTTTGCCAATCCTTTGTAACATAAGATTGAGTGAATGTACCGCACAAGGTGTCCAAAAGATGTGATCATAGCGTTGCTTAACCAACAAACCAGCATCTCTACAATTTTTTGCATTGTCCGTTATGACTTGGACAACATTGCGGGGTCCCACAGACTCAATGGCAGAGATGAGAATTTCTGCAATAAATTGGCCATCTTTTATTTGGCCCTCACAATCCACAGCTCTCAAAAACATTTCCCCTTTAAAGGACAGCGCTATGACATTGATCAAAGAACGGTTTTTAGCATCTTTCCACCCATCTGAAACAACTGTTACACCTATCTCAACCCATGAATCCCTTATGGGTTTCAATGCATCTTCAACCCTCTTCACCTGTTTCTCCAATAATGTTCTACATACCTTCTCATAACCGGGGCCCTTAGACCCTCTAGGAGCCTCATTAACACTTTTTATCATTTGCTTCCAATATGGGAAGCGAACAACATTGAATGACAACCCATTTGCATAATTGCACCTTACTATATCTTTGTCAGCATTGTCTCTACTCTCATTTTGGAATGCGGTTTCTAAAGGCCCGTTTGTTCTTTTACGTGTCAAGGGTGGTTCACTTTGAGGTTCATTTGTGGCAAAGAAGGGGTGGTCTTCTACTACAATACTGGGATTAGAAGGGCCTTGCATTCCCTTTGTTTTCTTTGATGCAATTTGGTTCAATCTACGGGCTTCCCTCTCTTCTGCCGCCTCATGCTCCCTAATATATTTCATCATTGTCTCATCTGGTATAGGTTTACCATTTTTTCCAGGGCATGTTTTGATGCTTCTTCCTTTTATTCCACACAAATGGCCTACCACCCGATAGTATGAACTATTACGTTCAATATCACATCCATGGCATTTCCAACGGAATCCCCCACCTCCCGGAAGTTGTTTTATAATGTCCACATATTTCCATAAGGGAGAATTTGGATTATTTCTTTGTTTTGCAATGATTTGTTCATTGCCAATGGAGGAAGATGTAGATGCCATTCTAGTTCCTATGGCAAGAAATAATATAAACATATTCAAAAACAAAAACTAAATAATGAAAAAAAATTCAAGTTTCATGTTTGACAATTTGTGAAACAAAAATAGTTGGAAAAAAATGTTTAAAAACCTACCTCTTGCAGCAATGGAAGCTTGAAAATGTATGGAAATGATGGTGCAACACTTTTTGAAGCTTCAAAAATCAGTCTTCAACTCCTCTTTGATCTTGGAAGAAAAATTTTGTTCACCCTTTCTTCAACCTGCTCTCATAAAACTTTTGTTTGCAACACAAATGAGGTGAAATGAGTGAATAAAATTTTTTAGAAGTCACTTTTAGGTTATAACTTTCACTTTTTACAAGGCGGAATTGAAAAAAAAATTAAATTTGCATTATTTTTGGGCTTTACGGGCCGCCCAGCCGCCTGGGTTCGACCTAGGTCCGCCCGGGTTCGACTGGGTTCGACTCGGGTTTGACCAGGGTCGAACCACCTCTGGGTTTTTCAAACCCTGGTCGAACCCAGTTCGAACCGGACCCGTACCACGGACCCGGTCGAACCAGGACCCGTACCAGGGGGGCCCAGAGGCGAACCCGGTTACCTAGGATTAGAACCAACAAATTGCACCCAAAACCCCCAAGTGAATTTATGCACGCATTCTCAGGTAGCCCAGCATAGTACGGTTAGGAAAGAAGTACGATTTGGATTTAAAAATTAAATACTCAACATTAAGCTCTACAAATTTACAAACTTGATCGCTTGTGGCATAGGAACAGAACGAGCCACTACCCAAAATGATTTGACACACGAACTGAGAGTTATGAACTAAAATGTGCTAGAGCCACACCAAAAACCAGCAACATTGAATCCACACCACACTGAAAATATGAAAATGCACACTAAAATCGAACCACACATTCAGAAGATCCAATCACATCTAGGAGTGATATTTGACACTTGAAGTCTGTCAAGAGCCCTGGGAGGTTTTCACCCTCCAAGATTATCTGGAGTCAATCCGACTGCATAACAGTGTAAATTGTCTGAGATACCAAAATGAGAGCCCGAGTCACTTATTTATAACTTTTTGCCAACCAAATTCAAATTCAAATGCACTCCGAATACGCCCAAACCAAATGCCATTCTATTTCATCCACATTTAGCATTGCATTTCATTTCATTTCCTTGCACAAGTTCGCCCAATTCACATTCACCCAAAATTGCCCTTTTTAATAAATATAAGTGTCATAAAATAAAGTGTAAAGTGGGCGCCAAACTATGACATCCAAATAAAAAATATTACTAAGGCAATATACTTAGAAAATTGCCCCATTTGCCTTGAGTTATAATTTAATTATTAACACCATGACGACCCCCTTGAAGTCATATGGAAACTTTGCCCAAATAGACTTAGGATAAAATTAATATTTTCTCCCTTCCTAAGTCGTCCATCCATAAAATAATCAAATATTAATACCTCATGCCTAAGGTATTAATATATTAAAAATACCTTCTCAAATATTGATTATTGCCAAATTGAGCCGGAGACTGAAGTGCTGGAAATCACCAAAAGTGAACTGAGTTGGGGCTCTGAACTGAACTGCTAAAAATACTCATCCGAGTGAATACAGGATCCTGCCAAAATAATACCGCCAAAAATAGCCACTGAGCTGAGCTGCAGAATCCTTGCCAAGAATAGCATCAAAAAATGCTGGAAGACCAACTGCTCAAACTGACTTGTCGGAAATAGCCATCTAAACAGGCCTACTGACATCCTGCTAAAAATAGAACTGCTAAAAACAGTACTTACTAAAAATAACATATTGCTAACAATAGTAAGTGTTTCCAAAGTGATTTTAACCATATTCTGAGCAGTCGTCGCACTTACTAAAATAGTAAGTCTGGAAAAAGTCACCCAATGCAGATGCATGTCAAACCATCCTGAAGCTCTCTGAAAACCTAGCAGGAATCCAGAATCCAAATTGTCAAACTCCCACATATAGCCCCTGAAAACACTAAAGAATCCTCCTAGAAAATAGGAAACCCTAATTTCTGCCCGCGACTAGCCTACGGGCCTCCGAACTAGGCTAACGGCCAACATAACTAATCACTGCGGAGAAGGGGACATTACAAATACCAAAGGTGACATAGAATATAGCGATGTATATCTTTTTATGCTTTAGATATACTCACCTCTCTTTGAGACTGGTTTTGTTTCAAAATGCAATTAGTGGAAAGGTAAAAGATATTGATCATTGAATAATCCAAAAGGACACTGACATAAATTGAACAGTTGCAATAAAGGAAACCATGGGTAAGGCTGAAGATAGACTAAGAAGACAAAATAATGCGGTGAAGATATATAAAATGCAAAGGGAAGGCATGGAAAGTCTATGTAGCAAGAATGAGAAGAGTGACAGTCATGAATGGAGCATTGAGAAGTTAGAAATAGACAATGATCAAGAGATGTTAGTCTTATCTTATGTATGCTTCCCCTCCATTATGTTTAAACATTTATTATTTTGTGTTGGCTGTCATAGATAAATAGTGAGGTCATAATACAACTCTTAATGTTCTTAGATGAAGGGTAAACTGTCATAAGATGAGTCAACATGCAAAGGGGCATAATAAGTAAAGAAGAGTCTTTGTTAAGCAAGAAGATAGAGGTGCATTGAGTAGTTAGTCTTTGAGTTGCTACATACTGTGCTTGGTTAATAGAAAATCATCTAAAAAGGTTGATAGGAGAGTAGATAGCTGAAGACTTTGAGCTTTCTTTCTATTTTCCTGTCTCGGAGAAGCAACGGAGGACTTTGTGCCTTTATGGAAACTTTGCTTCTTTATTTGGTTTACTTCATTAATCATTTTTGCTTTCAGCTGTGATTCCTTTCTAAAAGAAGAGAAAAGAATAAGTTTCTTTTCTGAGAAAAGAGAACAAGACAAAGTTTCAACTAGATTTAGAATAGATTTAGAGTTACAGTTTATTTCTGAATTGATAAACTAGAAAGCAAAGGGGGAGCCTTCCCTTTGAAAATAGGAGAGTTTATCTCACACACTGTGGCTGAAACCACAATTTTGTACTTCTTCCCAGGTGTACAAAATTTTCAACTAACAATATCTTCTATTTAATTCTAAAATATCAGTTTTTGGTTTAGAATATAAATTTTTTCCAAGCTTTTATCTAGTGCATATTCAACAAATAAGTGCAAAGAAATCTGTTATAGGTATTGGGAGATTATACAAATAAATTTTTGTGGTTACAATTTGTGATAATTTGCTGGAATAATATTGACTATAAACTATTTGGTGAAATGTCTACATGAGTTCAATAAACAATGTTATGATTTTATGATAGGGTTTGTGATTTTTAATGTTACTACTAGCAACTTCCTGTGTTTGCGTTCAAGAACACCTCATATCAGGTTACATGCAAAGTGTTTGACGCAATGTCTGCAAGGTAAAAACCACCAAATTGTCTGTTTTGTCAAATTTTTTGTAGGGGTTCTAACAGTGGTATTAGAGGTTTCTCTTGCTATCCTATCAGGAGAGTTGTAGATTTTTTGTTAGTTGCAGGACAGTGTATGAAGGTTTCTACAATTGTGAGTCAATGATCAACTTTTTGCAGATATGTTGAAGGTTAGTTTCAGCAGTTGTTTGTTTTATTTTTGTGGCTCCGTAGCAGTTGCAACAGATTGCCGGTTAGTTTCAGTGTAAAAGATGAAGACAAATATATAACTCATGATAGAATTTTCGCAAGTCTCTCAAGAACATCAAAAGAAATTAACAACATTGTTAAAGGCTTAAAGCATCTGGAGATTTCAAAATGCCACTTATCACTTGGAAAGACTTGCTTTAACAATTTCATGGTGCACAACAAGAAATATTTTTTTTCCATTGTAGGGAAGGATAAGAGCAGCAAGAATGATCTCAAAAGAATAAATATTTGCTTCTCATGCAAAAGAACTTTAGAGCCTAGCCAAATATGCAAGGATAAAGAAGAGAAGTTGTTAGAGGAAGGATTGAAAGTCACAGGAAGAGAGACTGAAAAGGAGAAGACGAAACAAGCGGGAAATGAGTGTGCAAATTTCCATGAAGATAATGAGTCCAAGATTCATGAATCCATGAACCTTTCCAATATTGAGGACAAAGCTACTTTTTCAAGTGTATCTGCAAGTGAGAGGAGTACACAAGTCTTCATGACAGTGTTGAGATTGAAGGATATGCTGATTTGGAGTTTTCTAAATCAACAACTAATGATAAGTCATATGAAGGTATGGATGTTTTTGATGACCCATTGGTTGAGCATAGAATTTTTCTAGCCTTAATCCAAGAATTTGGCAAAGGTACTATCTTCATTCCTAGCTGCACTTTTATTTTCCAGAACTTTTACATCCTTCAACTGGAAATCAACTACTTCTATTGGTATTGGTATTTCTTCACTTCCTTATCTCTGCATCACCAATGTGTAATAAAAACTTGTTACCTTCATTTCTTTGATTGGTTCTCTTATGGACATCAGACTTTTAACATTTCCTTCATCCTGAAGGGGCAATAAAATCACTTTAGAACTATCCTTCCAAAAATTATATGTATTCTTTCTTCCCTCATCTATTACCTTCCTATCATATTTCCATGGCCTTCCTAACAACACATGGCATGTAGCCATTGGAATGACATCTCACCATACTTCATCCTTATAAGTCTTTTCTATGGAAAAATTGATTAAGCATATTTTATCAACATGACTTCATTTTACCTTTTAAACCATTCAATATGGTAAGGAAGAATGTTTTTCACACTGTAAGTTCAGTTTATCTACCATTTCTCTATAAACCATTTTTTCACAATCGCTAACATCAAAATAGCTTGATATATCTTTCCTCCTGAGGTACATCTAGTTTGAAAAATATTTGTTCAAAGCCAATAATCATAATGACCTTTGTTTTCCACTTGCTCTTTCCTTGGAATTACCATTGTCCTCATCATGAGGCTCTCTCCCACATCTAGTAGAACCACTAGATCTACCATGTCTTCCTCATCTTTAACTTTAACCAAAATCAATTTGGGTTGTTCTTGCATGTGATAGTTTTGACACTCAAATGCCTTATGACCCTCTTCACCACAACTAAAGCAAATGAAAGGTTTTCATGGGTTTTCCTATCCTTTACCACTATTGTAATCTCTACCCCTCTGAAACCTTCTTCCTCTTGGTTGATTCTGAAAGTCTTGTTGGGCATAATCTATTTTTTTTGCTCCTTGAGATGATTCTCTCCTGCCATAGTTTAAATCACCTTTCCATGGATATTTTGTCCCTCTTCTTGCTCCTCTATTGCTTTGGAAATATTGTCTTACGATTTTCTTTTGTCTTTAAAGCTAATTGGTATGCCTCTTCCATACTAATTCTATGCATGCTTAGTGTTGTCAATAAGATTTGCACCCTTCTAAACTTAAGAGTACAACAATTTATTGAAACATGGAAACACTCCTAGGCCTATGGGTTTCCCAAAACTTGGAGTGAATCTTGTAATGTCCCCCTACTAGTAGTGAGCTTGTTTAACAATAATTGTCTACTCAATACACTTGTAATTTAAAAACAACTTATTCAATTTAGAAGACAAACTCTGATTAAAATTATTATGGTGAATTTCTCAACCAAAGATTAGTATATCATTCTATTGATCACCTAACATTCAATTCATAACATTTGGAAAAATCAAAGTATGACTCAGAACTTACCTTATTCCGGAAGGGTAGGTTACTTGATTGGAGAGAACCTACAACCACAAGGGTGCACACACACCTACCAACACATTTACATCTGACCACCACACACTATTCTATTTAATATACAGTCAGAGAGAAAGTATAAGAGGCCTGGAAGGGCAGCTTGGGTCCATTGTCTACCAAGACCAAGGGATGGTTGCTTCTAACCTCCTTGCTAGACTTGGCGGCCCTATTTGCTACCCTTCCAGTCTTTATACCTTTAAACATTCAGATTCTTTCCAACTTAGCAAGACTGGTATGGAGAAAGTAATTGGCTCCTTGACCTCATGGGTCCTATGACCACATGAAAGCCCCTCGTTACCATTGGAAACCCTCTCCATACTCTCACCAAGATGGATATAAGATAAACATTCATCTTAAATAAATTTACACAATATATATTCACAGACACTAAGCAATCAAACATATCTGCTCAGTATACATAAACTTTCTGAACAATAATATTTCATTATAAACATACATGTAAGATTATCAGCATTCATGATATTATTATCACTGTTACTAATATAAATAATGTAGATACTGAAAGTGTGTTGTGCCTTTTATTAAATCAGGGAGATGCTTCCCTTACCTGTCCGTGGTGAACAGATTCAATCTTATTGTTATTTGTTGTACCTGGTATATTTTCCTGAAGATAGCCCTTTATTCTTTTCTATTCTTCTTTTCTTTATCAGTTCTGACTTGATCTGATCGATGGTGATGTCATTGGAGGCTTTTGATTTCTTTCCTTTACATCTCTCAATGTGAGGGAGAGGTTACACCTCTTCATCATGTATGCCCTTTGGCAAGAGACACACCCTTTCACCATTAGCACCCTTTGAAAGAGTGCAACTCTTTAATATTTCTACCCTTTGAAAAGGACACAACCTTTCACAGTCAGATCTGCACTTCTTATTTAAATCAGATCTGCACTTCTGATTCCCAAATTATCCCTCCCAAATGAGGTTCTCTTCTCCCTTTTATATCTCATGTTTTAGGGAGTCGCAACTTTTCAATCCATGTCTTTTGACCATTCATTAACTTAATTAAATTTTAATTAAATTTAATTATATTCTATTTTTGTTAAATTTTATTTGTATTCTTTTGAATTTTAATTTTTTATTATTATTATTTACTATTAAATTCTATTTCAAAGTGGGGACATTACAAATCTCTAGAGAAAGTTGGTTCTTTTTGGGACTATCACCTAAAACTACTTCCTGATTGGGAAAAAGGAAGAAATGCTTGGAAATGAAACCTACTCTAGTGGGTGATGCACCAAATTAGTTTTTAGACTCTATACTTGCTGTTTTAACATACGCTCTATCTTAAAAACAAGATTTCTGTCACACAACTCAAGCTACACATGTTTATACATCATTGTTTCATAGAAAGGTTAATATTTCGGACTTCATAGAAGGAAAAGAGGGAGTTTTCACAACTAAGAAATGATGAAATCCATAACACAAATTATAACCTATATAAAACATGTTATTTCTGCATGAAGGTACTATAGGAAGGCAGACATATTCAAGGATTGACATATGAATCACTAGAAAAACATCATTCATCCATGTTGCACACAAAATACAGATTAGAGAAGGTAAACACTTCCTTTATTAATCAAAAAGGTGCTTACAACAGCTGTACGTATTTGAATATGAGTTACAATACACAATAGGCAAGAAAGAACCTATTTCAAGTTACAATACAAGTCTAGAGCGGCAAGAATTAACTTGAAAATGAGGCCTAAGGTTGAGCTTTATAGCTACAACAACTTACTACTACAAAGGAACATATGCTGAGAAATAAATGACAAGGACATGTGTTACATTGATTTTGCTTGGTCAATCCTCCTTGGGCGTCCAAGTTGTTTGTTGCTATTTTTTAGCCTTCAAATCAGCTCTAAAAAGTGTTTTTTATGAAGAAAAGTCCTTCCCAATTTTTATCCTATTGATTAAGCTCTTTAATCAACTCCTAGATGCTTGGAAATGCCTTGGAAAAAGTATCAAACTGCCCTCTAAATTTTCTCAACTATTTGAAGAAGTCTTCAACCTCCTTCTAGATGCTCTCAACCACTTGAAAAAGTCTTCAAACTGTCCTAGATTCTCTCCTTGACTGTTGCAACCTCCTTCCATGGTGATAGGGCATGTGCTTTGTTTGTTTTGAAGTTGAAAAAGTGTTGGGGTCGGATTAAACTGAAATAGGCCATTAAAAACCCCCAAAACTACTTCAAACTATGTCATTATAACTCCAAACTGCTCCTTGAATGCATTCATATCCACAAAGGACATTTTCACATGTCAAAATGACACCTAAGAGTCAGAAAACTGCTCTTTTTCTCTGCATTTAATAGAATTTTAGTTGTCTTCAAAGGACCCTTTTTGACAAGACTATAGCATTTTAGAGCTTTATTTATATGTTGAGGCTCCCTTTTATAAGAGGAATAACATGATTTATGGCCTTGAACATACACCATACACCTTATTAACCTTTACACTTGATGACATTTAATATTTTGCAATTGCTAGGACCAAACTAAAGACTCTTTGAACATGACCAAACTCAAGACTTATTGAACGTTGAAAACACAGTGTTAAAGGCTATTTAGGCCACATGGAAAAAATAGACTAACACTTAGTTCACCTTGAATAGATATTTTATAACCATTTACATACCTTGCAGCCATTTGTTTATTGCTTTCTTGATGCTCGACATGAATGGACAAATTGTAAAATTCATTTGTATAATCTTGCACCGTACATAAGTTTTGCTTCAAATTTGAAATTAATGAAAAAGTGTTTGTGCATAATCCATAGGCAAGAGTTTCTCTCTCAGATTCTCCATTTTGCTCTATGCTTTGATTTTAACCTTCCTCTTCCTAACTCTTTCATTTTGTAGATGATCCCACTAGATTATTGCATAACACTTCAATTTAGTGCATGCAAATTTTATCTTCTTTTCTTTTGTTATAGTTTTCCATTCAAAAAATTTCTTCACAGTGTTCAACCAATCTATTAGCTTCTCTAGTTTTAGATTACTTGCATAATCGAAAACTTCAATTTTGATTCCTTCATTTTTATTTCTTCATTCTAATGCTCAGAGTATCCTTTCTTCAAAATTGAGGCACTCTAATTGTTCTCCCTCTTCATAATTTGCATACTAATCTTCACCTCTTTGTCTTATCGCTTCATTAGCATTGTTTCCCCTTATTCTTTGATCTACTATCATGCGTGCAAGCTCTGCTACTTGTCTTGGTTATTTTTGCATATTTCTATACATTTGAGCAAGACCTCCTCTTCGTCTTCCTCTCCCAACCATCTTCTTGCTCTGATGCCAAATGATGCAACCAAATTTTACAATATAAAATTTATTGAAATTAAAATTAAATTCATTTATCTTTCTTCATTCTCTTTACATCCAAGCAAAACTGAAAAAAAACCTTACTTTTAAGTACAAATCCAAAAATTGCCTTTTTTGGCAATTTTTAGCAAAATCCAAACTTTTTCTTTTTTGGCAATTTAAGCAGCTTTCTTAAGTTGCCTTTTCTGTTGGTAATTTCGCATGCTAATCCACATGGCCTATGATCATGTACAGGTGTATTTAAACTCCTCAAATAATGCTTTCACATTGGAAGTATAATGTGTACAATAAAGTATTAGAATAAAATAATAATAAATTATTGGAAATAATAAATGAATAATAATGACTATTTAATCAAAATAATAATATGAAGATTGTATTTTAAATAAATAATATTTAATAATAATAAACCTAAACAATAGTATTCAAGTAAATAACTATTAAAACAAATGTTTAAATATTTAATAAATAGTAGAAGTAAATAAGATTCGAATTATTAATAGCGGACAAACATCTAAAAAATTAATTAAATAAAACTCATGTCATAAGTTGAAAATTATTAATTCACCATCTATAATAGTCTAACATTTAATAAAGACAAATTAACATCTTATCGTGACCTTTCCCTGCGAGTGCGTGAAGTAGCATGAAGCGCATCCGAACTGGTCACGTCGCACCAGCAGAGGAGTGCGACCCTTCCTAAAGGGAACTATATGTAGGCGTCCACGTTGGAGGGGGAGGGGTGGAGAGAGGAGCACGGAAGGAAAGAAGGGAGACCGCAGGAAGAAAGACAGAGATCGATGGACATTCACGGGGATACAGTCAGACCATTTTCCCAGCAAGCAATACACAGACGCCAAACGGATAGGAACGTATGCATTGGGATGGATACCGGTCCAATAACCCCATTCACCCACTACGAATTCAATCCTGGAAGAACTGTAGAGATTACGAGAGATCTGCTTAACAGGCGACAACAGAACACGCAGGCCAGGTATATTACAAAATTAAGTAATACCAAATAAATACTTTATAATTATTAATGATCAATCAATTTGCAATAAGGTCTCAGTTAATAGAATAAAAAGGATAGTGTATAATTTCTTAAGCAATTCATAGTTAGGATACAAACAGTTAGGAAAGGGATCACTCTCTAATAAATCCATTTACTGTTACACCTAATTAGGAAATCATAATTAATATTCTAAGGATAAACGAATGTAATCCAACCGAATTAATATTAAACCAGTCCATCATAGCTCATGGGGGAATAAGGAGAGTAGGTAAGAGGGTAAGCAGGTATCTAAGCATGATCAGGGGAGAACCTTGGGACTTAGATTCACTGTGCCAAAGACCCCACTATGTCTGCCTTAATATCCCTTTATGATGATGAAAATATATATAAGGAGAAGGCGTGGTTAGAGGAGGGGAGTAGCCCCGAGTTTCCTCGTCCAACTCTGGGATGGCCTGTCCGTAAGGAAGGTATGCTTAGGGATTGGAGAGTAACTATCACGGGTTTCCTGGCCCCCTCTAGTACAGCCTGTTTAACAGCTTTAATGAATGTTCCTTTCTTTTTCCTAACCTAATGTAGAACAACTGAATATCATTGTCATTTAATTAAATAGCTGACTTACTTTTTAGGATCTGAATAACCAAACTAGTAGGAACATTACAGTCTTCCTCTCCCAACCATCTTCTTGCTCTAATGCCAAATGATGCAACCAAAT
Organism: Cryptomeria japonica; assembly: GCF_030272615.1. Taxonomy (NCBI): domain Eukaryota; kingdom Viridiplantae; phylum Streptophyta; class Pinopsida; order Cupressales; family Cupressaceae; genus Cryptomeria; species Cryptomeria japonica. The sequence continues at coordinate 466,101,369 of NC_081414.1, forward strand.
TTTACAATATAAAATTTTTTGAAATTAAAATTAAATTCATTTATCTTTCTTCATTCTCTTTACCTCCAAGCAAAACTGAAAAAAAACCTTACTTTTAAGTGCAAATCCAAAAATTGCCTTTTTTGGCAATTTTTAGCAAAATCCAAATTTTTTCTTTTTTGGCAATTTAAGCAGCTTTCTTAAGTTGCCTTTTCTGTTGGTAATTTCGCATGCTAATCCACATGGCCTATGAAAGTTGCCAATTATTTGAAACTAACTAAAGCAACACTATTTATCAACTTACTAATCTAATCACATGCAAAAGTTTAAATTTAATTAAAAAACTCCAATTGAACTCCCCAATCAAAAATTATGGCTGCAAGAATCCTTCCATCAATTTCCATAAAAGAAATCGGTATCGTGATGACTATTGTATGAAATATCCATCCTAGTTAACAAATCAAGTGGCATTAGAGCAGCTTTTTTCCTTTGTGGAAGTTGTGAATGTTTTGTAGGTTAACAACCTGTAATGTCCCCGTTTGGGATATCAAGAAATTACTTCTGAAAAGACAGTTTAAGATGCAGTAAAACTTGAACCAACTACTGTTATACCTTCGGTCTACTTCACAATGGTTTAAATTTGTTGTCCTCATTTTTGGATTCTCAAAAATGTGACAACCCCTACAAATTTTTGCCTAAAAAGTGTCATTTTTGTCTCCAAGGCACATTTTACGAGGTACAAAATTCACATTTGATAGTGTCAAATCATTGGGGGGTGTCTTTTCCATCATTGTCCAAGTTTTGGTGAGTTTTGGTCTTCCTTTTCCTAGGTTTCTATGCAATTTCGGTTTTTTTCTTCCTGATTGTAGGTGGGAAATTTTCCTAGAATTGAAAGTTTTAATGATTTTCTTTGTTTTAGTCTTTGTAGGGTAATTTTTGGCTAATTACAAGTGCACTTTATTGAAAAAAGAACTTGTAACTTACTTTTTATTTCCCCCTTGATGCTTTTTGGCTTTTTAAGTCTTAACAGGGATTTTTTGGATAAGTTACAAGTTAATTTTAAATTGCATATTTAAAAGTCACTTGTAATTCTTTTTTTAAAACCCCTATTTTAATGTCTTTTGCTTGTAACGGGGATTTTATTCCCCTATTACATGTGTTAAGTTATTAAAACTTGTTGTAGGGATTTTATTTTCCCTTTACAAGTTATTATAACTTGCATATCTCTCTCCAAAACCCGATTTTGCTTAGAAATGGAAGAAAGTGACAATTTCAAACTTATTATTGTGTCCAAAAAACCTGATTTTCTCCGTAAAGTGTAAATAGAGGAATTTTAAACTTGCAATTGAATTTCTAAAACCCGTTTTTGCCTTGTTGAGAGAAAAGTAACATTTTAAACTTGTAATATGGGAATTAAAACCCGATTTTCACTATTACATGTAAAATGAAACTTCTTGTTCTTTCCCAAAAACCCGACCAGCAATATTGGAGGATTTTGTTTACAATTTCCACCGATTTTTGTGGAGAAATCTTTGTAGGAGAAAGGCGTTTAGGTTTCCTTACTATTTCCATGCATTTTGAAACTCTTCTCATGCCATTTGGTGGATTTGTTTGCTGGTTTGAATGCATTTTAACACCAAAAAAAACGTTTTTAAAAATGCCACGTTTTACTTCTTTAAATGCCATGAAGCATACCTCTCCTAAGTCGTTTTGGCTTCTTTCATCTAGGCGTGGAGGGTGAAGTTATTATTTGACCGATTGTTCATGTGCAGCAAAACGCTGGCTAGTGTTTTGGAATACAAATAATCTCTATTTAAGAGTTTTCCTCCCTTCTTTCAAAGATTGATCATCTTTTTGAAGAGGCATTTCAGTTTGAAGCAAGGTATGATTTCTTTTCTTTTCTTGTTTCATTTTCTTGTTTTCTTGTCTTCTTGTTTTTCCTTTCTAGTTGTAAATTTGTGTGTATGTTGGTTTTGCCCCCAAAAATCGGTTTTGTGAGAGATTTTCCCCTTTCATAGCAATTTGTGAATTGCATTGTTCTTCCCCATTTTCCCTCTTTACTTGTATTTAGGATTTTAAATCCCGATTACAAGTTGGATGAAAATAATTGTTCTTCCCTTATGGTTATAAGAATTTAACCATCTTTTGTTGAAATTTCAAGTTGCAAAGATGAAAATTACCCATCCTTTCAAAATCGGGTTTTTAGAACCGGATTACATGTGGAAAATTCTTCCCATTTTCTTGAAGACGACATTCTCAAAGTCCTTCCATTTTCAACCATATTCATTACCATCATCCGTACATACCTTTCCCACCATTTCATCCACTCATTTCACACCTTCATTCATTTTCCCCATTTAAAGCCTACCTGCAGTTAGGCATCCAGAACCCGAAATTGGTCCAAAATGCACTCAAAAAACACTTGAAAATGAGTTTTAAAGGTTCGATTACAATTGCAAACTTGTAGTTACCCATTACACATATGAAGTTGCATGTTTGTTCTCCACAATTGCAAGTTAATGCTCTTGTTTTCCCTAGACATGTAATGCAGCTTCCAAAACCCGAAATTCACTTGTGAGCCCATTTTTGCATCAATTTATCCCTTCCCATGTCAGTCTTGTTTGCAAACACGATCTACCAAATCAATGGATTAAGGCATGGGCCTTATTTTGCAAGCAGATTTCAAGATTGGAGGATGATACAAAGAAGAGATACAACAACAATTCATGGTTGAGAGCACATAATGCTTTCAAGACAAATATGGTCTTGACATGGAAAGAGGAAGGCAACCCTTTCCCTCTTGAAAAGCTAGTACTACCCCAAGCAAGAAGATAAGGATGCAAATTCTCGTTCCCGTTCAAGATGTCTTTACCAATCTAGAATACTTCAAGTTTTAGCATCTTGAAGCGACATGAAGATCATCACAGACAAATGATGATGCAGTTAGAGTCGTGTCTTTAACAGAGTTCCCAAACTCGCCGCGAGTTAGGCGAGTTCGCCGAGTTGGCAAGTCGAGCCAAGCTCGGCGAGTTTTGCTGACTCGGGACTCGGACTCGGCGAGTTTTGACCATAACTCGCCTGACTTGCGAGTCAGGTGAGTTATGGCAAAACTCGTCGAGTCCAAGCTCCAAGACTCGGCCATGACAGGCCAATGTTTTGACTTGTTTGACAAGTTAGTCTCTCCGTCAGGATTCATATATGGAATATAACATTAAGTAGAAGTGACATTTCCTTATGTCTTTTCTCTTTCTTATACTTTAAGTTATATTCCATATATATTGTCAGGATGTTTGAGAGTGGTTTCGGACCTCCATGAGTTATAATGCAAAATCTAGTTTTTGGAGGATCCTTCAAATTTCCAGACTTAGTCGAATTTCAAGCCATTTCAGGATCAGGATGACATTCCAGACTTTTAAGGTGAGTTCACTCTGACCTTGATGTAAGGGATGGGACCTAGGAGGACACCATGCATTCAACCAAGGTTTGATTTAGCAACTTGAAGCGTGACCAGATAGTACACAAAAACCTTAGGAATGATCTAAATAACCCCTAATCACTCAACTGACCTAACCTCCTTCACTCCACCTTGAGGAGATCCACCTGATTCGATGACCTTTGAGAAACTCAATCCCTTCAATGCAAAGGCTAAGACACTAAAATGACCAACAACAAAACTAAAAGAGCTAACCCTAGAAAGCAAAAAGTGGGGGTCTTCATTTGCAATGGGGCGATGTGTAAGTACCTCACAACAGGGATGTTTCTTAAAATTTTGAAAAAAGGGGGTGAGTTGGGGACATTTCCTACCTGTCCCCACATCCCAAAAAATCCCCCCATGGGGCACAAGGTTATTTTTGGCAAGGGACATGTCTCTGAGGAGCATATTTTCAAACCCTTCTGGCCTCACAATTCCCCCTTCCATCCAACATATATATAGCCTAAAAACTAAGAGGTCCAAGAAAGACCAAGGTCAACTATAGTCCCAAGGTTAAACCTAAGTTCAACAAGCACACTATTTAATGCTACCATTCACAAGCACTCCTTACAGTTTCCAAGTGAAGATGTTCATGATGTCTCATGTTGGTGCTCCCAAAATTTCAATTTGGCCAAAGAAAATATTAAACAGAAGCCCCAAACAAGTAGATACTCTACCAACATGCCTTTCATGGCATAACAAGCTAGCACACATTATAATTGGGCTTTATTCAATGATGGGTGCATGAAACAAGTTTTAAATTGTTAAAAATCTCTTAATTTCAAGGGTTTTTTAATTTTACCGAGTCATTGCTGAGTCGTTGCCGAGTCATAGCTGAGTCATGAGTCGAGTCGACCTTGCCAAGTCCGAGCCGAGTTCGAGTCTGGGAACTTTGCTTTAAACACATGGAATAGTTTTTGTTATGCATTTGTAATATTGTTTTGACAAGTTACATGTAAAAAAAAAAACAAAAAAACTTTGTAATTGCAAATAAGTCATTACTTGCACTTTTGTAATTACATGTAAGGCAACTGCAGTTTGAGTTCAGTTAGGACTGTAGTTGGAATAAGTCTTAGTTAGTTATTGAATAAGTTTTGGTGGTTGAGAGAATCTCTCAAGTTAGTTAGGATCCTCCCACCTTTTTCTCAAGGCTCCTCTTCTATAAATACTTGAGGGGTCTATTGTAATCTTTATCTTTTGGAAAGCAAGCAAAAACGTTGCCAAATTTGCAGCAAAGAAGTCTTTGAGCTTTTATGTGTAAATTGAAGAATTGAAAGGAATAGAAGAAAATTGCTCAAGCTTAGAGTCTTTGTGCTACATTCTTGAGTTTGTGTTCCATATTACCTTTCTTGCAAGTGTTTCTTTGAGAACTTAATCGAATCTGATTTGCAGTCTTTGTGCTGCGAGTATTTGAGGTTAATATAAATTAGAATAAATATTGTTTTGAGGGGAGTTGTAAGTCTTTGTGCTTGCACTTATTCTTAAGAGAATTTAGGAGTAGATTTTGTGAGAAATAGTTGCGAGTCTTTGAGCTTATACTACTTCCCATTGTTTTATGTAAAAAAGAATAAGATATTCTAGTCTTTGAGCAGTTATAATTTGTTCTTGATAGCGTTAGTATAGAAAAGGGTAGATAGGAATTCATATAATCAAGACTTTGAGCTTGATATTGTTGTCTTGTCCTGAAGGAAGTGACGGAAGTCTTTGAGCTTTCAGGAAACTTCATTTCCTTTTTCTCATTTCAAGTCTTTGAGCTTATACTACTTCCCATTGTTTTATGTAGAAAAGAATAAGATATTCCAGTCTTTGAGCTGTTATAATTTGTTCTTGATAGTGTTAGTATAGAAAAGGGTAGATAGGACTTCAAATAATCAAGACTTTGAGCTTGATATTGTTGTCCCGTCCCGAAGGAAGTGACGGAAGTCTTTGAGCTTTCAGGAAACTTCATTTCCTTTCTCTCATTTCAAAAAGTTGTTATTGCTGTTTTATGATACATTGCTATCACTTTTCTGTGAAGAGAAAAGGATATTGGCTTTCTTGAAAGAGGAAGAAAGACTGCTGTCCCATTCTATTTTATTTTTAAAGTTGTAGTTAGATAGGGGGAGCCTTCCCTTAATTAGGAGAGTTTTACTCACACACTGTGGTTGAACCCACAATTTTGTATATTTCCTCAAGTGTACAAAATTTTCAACCAACAAAATTAATGATTATATATATACACATACAAATATTGGAATTAATAATATTGCTATGATTATAATTTGAGTACTGAAATAGTTTGACGCAACGAAATCAGGTATGATTTATTATCTTGATAAATAAACTTTAACCGCTGCTTCATAATATGTCTATATGTTTATGCAATGAGTATATTGGAGGCTATACCCCAAAGAGATAGCCGTTTTTTGACTTAGTCCTTATACTTCTGCTAGAATTGGAGCTATGTCTGATTATTCCACCTTGTGCTTATGCGTCTTTACCTTGTAATGGGTGGGCAGACCCCTTCTCCTTACTTGGCTGTCAAAGGCTCAATAATAATGTATAATCCTCCCTTTACTTATATGAGATATATCTTTCTTATCCCCCTCACACTCCCATTCTCATTATGATTTTATATCTGCCCCAAGGGAGGCGGTCTCCTTAATGATCATCACCCTTTAATTTAAGGGAGACATAGTTCTTGTCTTTTTATTATCTTCTGTCTAAACAGACAGCTGTCTTAATAAGTCTTTAACCCTTCATAACATTCTTCGTAAACAATCCTACTTCTGTTTTTTTTAATAGCTGCACAAGTCCAAGCGATGCATGCTTCTAATTAATTCTCTCCTTAACACGTCGCTAATATGAACATATACTTTTCATACAAATCGCATCTCTTCTAAAGAGAAGTTCGCTGCATCATTGTTCACAGGTGTGTTATTTATAAAACCACACCTTTTGCAAATCGCATTTCTTTAGGAATAATGACTTCTCCTTTAAATGCTTATTATTATATTATTTGTCATCAAACATATTTTATTCATGGATAGCCACGTCTCTGTGTTCAAATTAGATTGATTATGAACTGCTTGCACATAAGAATAAGTTAATTGATCATGAAGAGATCGTTGTAGATGTCTTCTTTTAATAAATACTCCATTTCCTTCTATAATTATCATGGCTTCCTTTGGTCTTTCCTTAATCACCACATTCCTAACAAATATTGGCAATTATACTAATAGCATGTTCTTTCCAACCAGCATTGTAGATTTGACTAGCCCATCTCCACTTGTGGATCAGGACCACCAACATCCATACCATCTTCATCCATACTGGGAATATTGTTCCCACATTGAACAAGCTGAGAATACTCCAAAACTCTTCCCATGCTTGTTAAAGATTCTACTTGCTGAAATCTATAAATGCCGCCATTGGGTCGCTGTCTTTTCTAGATGATCTTCCTTGTGATGGTGATATCTATCTCTTTCTATAGACAATGAATAAATCTTTTTCGTTGCTCCTCATAATTCTTGTAGACTTTATTGGTCGTCTCTTCTCTTCATTAACTTATAATTGCTGCTTAATAATGTGTTCCTCAACTTCAGTCTGAATGATAGTTTGCTGCCTTAATACAACCGATGCTTTTATCAAAAACAAAACTTCTTTGCTAATCGTTGCATATAATAATTATACAGATTGCACCATTTCCTATGTTAATACCTGCCCTTTATCATCATAACAAATCGCATACTTTGTCAAGCTCTTCCTTTGGTAAATCGTTGCCTCCCTTTTTCCTAATCTGCTCTTTCCTGGTCTTTGTAATGGTTCATTCATGTCTTCTATCATCTAGAAAGATAATACAAGGAGCTTTCTTTTAGTTGTTTGGTTGTAGAGATTTAGCATTTGGATGGGGACATCGCACAACCATAGTAGGATTAAGTGGAAAATATATTCTCCCTTTGCAAAGAGATTTAATCCCATAGGTAGAGAAATGAGCTGAAAAGAATGGAAAGAGGAGGAATTTATGGATGTTGAAGCAAGGTTCCTCAAGATGGAAGTGACATAGTGAGCCTTTCTCTATCAATGGAGACCATTAAGAGCCTAATGGAGTCACTCAAGGAAAGGCTAGAGAAAATAAAATCCTTAAAATCAAAAGGGTGAGAAAATTCCTCCGAGAAAAACTCTATGGAAATTGAGATTTCACCATTTGAAAGAGATGTGGATGTGGAGAAGCTTGATCATTGGCTAACATAACTAGAACTTTACTTTGAAAGTGCACATAAATCATGCAATGTTGTGGGTTTATTGGCAAGCAAAAGTAGAATTTCATTGCCATATTTTTGATTGTACGAGATCTCTAAATTAGAGCAAGTGAGAAGATGCTTGAGTAGTTTTCTTGGTGGCCCTCATGAAGTGGGCAACATGTAAAACTGGTTTTTATAGTGAATTCTTGCTGAATTTTCACACATTGGGTTTCTCTAGGGTAAACCTTTTACATAATCTTTTCTTATGTTGTTTTTAAACATTCACTAATGTAATGTCCCCTTCCTTTTCATGTTGCATTTAGTGGTCCATTGGCCTATCCCGAAGACCCGTAGGCTATGTGGAAAGGTGAATTAAAGGTTCCTATGTTCCTTGGAGTTCCGACCAGACTTGTCAGGGGTGGAATGTGAACTTACTATTTTTAGTAAGTTAGGGTTTGGCTGTCAAGATGTTACAGAGTTGCTAAGCTCGCCAAGCTCTTTCTCTGGTTGCGAAGATAATGATTTTTGGAACATTATTTCATGACTTACTATTTTTAGTAAGTAGCAGTCTGGGGCATTCTATTTTTGGCAGTCCTGGATTTGGTCCTGTCCCAACACAATTTAGTGATCCTAATTGCTCAACCTCATTTGGATTCCGTTAATAATCAGTACTGGAACTATAAGCAATTTAATTAAATATTATTCCTTAAGTTTATTATTTAATTATTTTATTACTTATTGATGCTATGGGAAATTGTGCAAAATATGATATTTTTCCTAAGTCATGCCTGGGCGATTTATTTGGAGATTAAAAGGAGACTTCATTCTTTATTTAAAAAAAAAAAGTTTATAATGCCAAAAATCGTGGCCCCTCTCCTTGGCGTGATTTTGACTTAAGAAAGTGGGCGCCACTTTGGGTCCACCATGAAATGAAATGCAATTGGAATGAGGCGAAATTGGGAGGCAGTTTCATTTGAATTTCAGATTGGAAAAGCTATATAAATAGAGGTTGGGCTCCTCATTTGGGCATCCAGAGAAAATATATCATTATGCTATCGGAATGACTCCAGACATTCTTCGAGGGTGAATACCTCCTAGATCCTTCCTTTCAGTTTCGAGTGTGAGACATCACTCCTAGCTATGGTGTGTAGTTGTGAGCTTTTTGGTGATTTTTGGGTGTGTTGGTGAAGATTTGTGTGCTGCTGGTTTTCTGGTGTTGCTGGTGTGTGCTGGCTGAAAGTGTATTTTGCTCGTAGCTGCCTATGTGTTGAATGCATCATTCTGGGTGAGGGATCGTTGGAATCATACCGAAGAGACGATAAGTCTCCTATATTGGCGTGGCATTTGGAGAACTCTCCAATTTTTAGTTGCAAATCGAACTATTAAGCAAAAACGCCATTTCCAGAATTGCATTGGGATGCGTGCATTGCTGTTGGCGCTCTTCAGTTGCAATTTCGAGGTATTGTTTTGTTTGCTCATGTCATACGCTTCATTTGCTTCTGATTTGGCATGATTCTATGGGGTTTTGAGTGAGTTACAAGCAATTTAGTGGGTTTTGGGATGGTTGGTTCTGCATTTTCCTTGTATTTGATTTCAGAACAGCAAGTAGTATTATTGGTTAGAATGTGTTAGTGAATTCATAAGATATGTACTTCACTCTATCTCCTTTCACATTTCTATCATTGTAAGAATTGCTTCGATAGTACTGACCAATTCATTCTATGTTGTATATCTCGCTGAACAAGTAGAAGAGGATGGCTTAGCCGCCTGTATGTTTGTAATTCAATTTTGTCTTCCCACTGAGCAAGTGGTTGAGTGATATTGTCCTCCCGCTGAGATATGTGGTTGAGTGATAGTTTCATTTAAAAGTGCTCTCGTTGCATAAGCGGTAGAGTGATTTGGTTCTATTATGCCTTGTTGCCTTGTCTGGTTTACCGCCAAGTTTGTGTTCTTCATCCTGCTGAAAAGTGGAAGGGGCAAGCTTGCCGCCCAGTTTTGTAATTGCATTGTAATTTCCAATGGATTAGAAAGCTAACGAACCCCTTGTCACCGTATGCTCTCACCTTCCCACATTGGGCTCTTGGTGATCACAAAGTGGAAGGGTTACCTTTCAGTGGCATTGGAATTATATTTCCTAACGTTAACGGGTGCATTGTAATGTTGTTGTGCTTGAAATCCAAAAAAAAAAAGAGGGAATTTTATAGTGGTATCAGAGTTGGTTTTTCCTGCCAGTTTGTGAAGTTAGGGTAAACAGAGTTCTCCATAAGTGACAGATACGTCCGCTACTACAACAGAGAACAGAGACGCTAGCAGTATCAGATTCCTGCAGTGACTCTTGAAGAGACTTTTTCAGAAGTCTTGAGAAACAGAGATAAGGATGTTGATTCAGTGGACTCAGCAGATTCAATGGGGGAAAGACTTTTTGGACAAAGTGAAATGGCTATGGTTGTAGAGAAAATAGAGAAGAAATTTGACACTATGATGGACATGATGTCCCAGATGATAGCCACCTTTAGGCAGAGTGCTAGAGGAGGGCATAATCAAGATCCAAATCAAAATATGAGTGGTAATAATGGCAGTACTTCCAACAACTCCGGTGGTAATGGAAATGGGAGCAACAATGGCAACCATGGTAATGGAATGCCTGTTGGATCGGTGACTAGGCCATTACAACCTGTTTTCCCTCCAAGGGAAACACCGCCTCCTGAAGTGGAAGTTCCTGTAGCTGAGTTGATTAGGGCCAGCTTTGTGGACTATGCAACATTTCCCCAAGAGATTCGAAATGCTATGTCTCTTGACCAATACATGAATCAAAAGAAGAGAAGGGAACGAAGCTATGATAATCGTTACTCCACTCCCAGGGATTTTCAACAGGCCCTTGGGAAGGTCACTCTAGCACACTTCGATGGGAGCAGTGTGAGCACGACTAGAGCTTAGGTGCAGAAGTTGGATAACTACTTGTCCTTGAGACCCATACCCGAAGAAAAGACCATCAAGTTCGCCACCTTGCACCTAGATGGAGCTGCTCATGAATGGTGGTACCATGGGTTGATCACCCTTGGTCACAACTTGATCCATACCTATGTTGAATTCACCAACAAGTTGGTAGAAAGATTTGATACCAAGGATCCGGAGGTGAAGTTTAGAGAGCTAGCACAACTCAAACAGCAGGGTTCTGTGGACACCTTCATAACTGAATTTTAGAATCTTTCTGTTATGGTTAGTAGTATCTCGGAGAAAAGACTGGTGTTCTTGTTCGCTGAAGGACTTGAAGAACCATTGAGAGGTTGGGTAAAATCCTTTGACCCGCCCACCTTGGCTGATGCAATCAAGAAGGCTAGAAGCATGGAGTTGGCTGCCCCTAAGTCTAAATTTCAGACAAAGCCTTTCCCATTTCGTAAAGACAAGAAGAAATTTTCTAATCAGCCTAAGAAGTTCCCTCCCTGGATGGACGATGAGCTTCGTCAAGAACTTCGAAGGAAGAATTTGTGTTACTCATGCAAGGAACCTTGGGTTCCGGGTCATAGATGCCATGGAAAGGGTAATGCTAGGCAAATGGAAGCATATTCAGCAGATGGATCATATTTTGAAAATTCAGAACAGCAGCTTGATTCGGAGGAAAGTGAGTATGAAGAGGCGCCAGAAGGGCCTGAAAGTGATCAAGATGATAAAGGTATAGTTGCCCAACTCTCTAGCTTCCACAAGAATGAATCATTCAGAGTTTGAGGAGCATTGGGAGAGCACCGACTTGTTGCTCTAATTGCTACAGGAGCAACTCATTTATGCTAGGATTGTTGCCAAGAGAGGTCTTATCACTAATGATGTTGAAGACTTCAAGGTCATGGTGGCTGATGGATCAACAATTTTGTTGTAAACGTATGGTGTTTGAACATGTCAATGAAGCTTGGTAATTATGAAGTCAAGGATGACTTCTATGTTGTCAATATTGGAGGGACCGATGATGTGGTCCTAGGCATTCAGTGACTGTGATCTCTTGGTGAGATCACTCTTAACTTGCAAACGACGGAGTTAAAGTTCATGACTGAAGGGAAGAAGGTGGTTTTGCGAGGAATGTCTAATGGGGGTCCTTGGATTGTATCCTTGAAGAGGATGGAGAGGCTGATCCGTCATAACCAAGTAGAGTGGGCAGCAGAATGTGTGTTAATGCCATCAAACCCATTAGAATACAAGGGCAGCTACACTACTGATATTCAAACTCTAATCATAGACAAGAGAAAGGTCTTTGGAAATACGCCACTTAGAAGATATGGTCTACCTAAGACTTTAGCCCTTCAGACAGTCTACTCTCAAGAAGAGTGGAGCAGAAAAACTCAAGCCACGTTTTTATGGTCCATTCAGGGTCATCAGGAGAGTGGGAGTTGTGGCTTACGAGTTGGAGCTACCAGTGAGTAGCCGAGTACATAATGTCTTCCACATGTCACGCCTCAAAAAGGCGCTTGGGCACAATGTGATAGTCTCTCTTGATTTGCCTCCTTTGGATGAAGAGGGAGAATTGGTGCTAGTTCTTGAGGCCATCCTTGATGTCAGGGAACGATTGTTGAGGAGGAGAACCATCTGAAAGTATTTGTTTAAGTGGAAGGACTTACCGGTGGAGGATGCTACTTGGGATGTTGAGGAGGTTTTACAGCATCCTGGCTTACGATTGCTTGAGGACAAGCAATTTTGGGAAGGGCGGATTGTAATGTTCCCTTATGATGTTGCATTCAGTGGTCCATTGGCCTATCCCGGAGACCCATAGGCTATGTGGAAAGGTGAATTAAGGGTTCCCATGTTCCTTGGAGTTTCGACCAAACTTGTCAGAGGTGGAATGTGAACTTACTATTTTTAGTAAGTTAGGGTTTGGCTGTTAGGATGGTACAGAGTTGCTAAGCTTGCCAAACTCTTTCTCTGGTTGCGAAGATAACGATTTTTGGAGCATTATTTCATGACTTACTATTTTTTGTAAGTAGTAGTCTGGGGCATTCTATTTTTGGCAATCCTGGATTTGGTCCTGTCCCAGCACAATTCAGTGATCCTCATTGCTCATCCTCATCTGGATTCTGTTAATAATCAATACTGGAACTATAAGCAATTTAATTAAATATTATTCCTTATCCTAAGGTTATTATTTAATTATTTTATTACTTATTGATGCTATGGGAAATTGTGCAAAATATGATATTTTTCCTAAGTCATGCCTGGGCGATTTATTTGGAGATTAAAAGGAGACTTCATTCTTTATTTTTTTTTAAAAAGTTTATGATGCCAAAAATCGTGGCCCCTCTCCTTGGCGCGATTTTGACTTAAGAAAGTGGGCGTCGCTTTGGGTCCACCATGAAATGAAATGCAATTGGAATGAGGCGAAATTGGGAGGCAGTTTCATTTGAATTTCAGATTGGAAAAGCTATATAAACAGAGGTTGGGCTCCTCATTTGGGCATCCAGAGAAAATATATCGTTATTTTGTCGGAATGACTCCAGACATTCTCCGAGGGTGAATACCTCCTATATCCTTCCTTCCGATTTCGAGTGTGAGACATCACTCCTAGTTGTGGTGCGTAGTTGTGATCTTTTTGGTGATTTTTGGGTGCGTTGGTGAAGATTTGTGTGCTGCTGGTTTTCTGGTGTTGCTGGTGTGTGCCGGCTGAAAGTGTATTTTGCTCGTAGCTGCCTGTGTGTTGAATGCATCATTTTGGGTGAGGGCTTGTTGGAAGCATACCGAAGAGACGATAAGTCTCCTATATTGGCGTGGCATTTGGAGAACTCTCCAATTTTTAGTTGTAAATCGAACTATTTAGCAAAAACGCCATTTCCAGAATTGCATTGGGATGCGTGCATTGCTATTTGCGCTCTTCAGTTGCATTTTCGAGGTATTTTTTGTTTGATTATGTTATACGCTTCATTTGCTTCTGATTTAGCATGATTCTATGGGGTTTTGAGTGAGTTACAAGCAATTTAGTGGGTTCGGGATGGCTGGTTCTGTGTTTTCCTTGTATTTGATTTCAGAACAGCAATTAGTATTATTGGTTAGAATGTGTTAGTGAATTCATAAGATATGTACTTCACTCTATCTCCTTTCACATTTCTATCATTGTAAGAATTGCTTCAGTAGTACTGACCAATTCATTCTATGTTGCATTTCCCGTTGAACAAGTGGAAGAGGATGGCTTAGCCGCCTATATGTTTGTAATTCAGTTTTGTCTTCCCACTGAGCAAGCGGTTGAGTGATATTGTCCTCCCGCTGAGATATGCGGTTGAGTGATAGCTTCATTTAAAAGTCCTCCTGTTGCATAAGCGGTAGAGTGATTTGGTTCTATTATGCTTTGTTGCCTTGTCTGGTTTACCGCCAAGTTTGTGTTCTTCATCCTACTGAAAAGTGGAAGGGGCTGGCTTGCCGCTCATTTTTGTAATTGCATTGTAATTTCCAGCGGATTAGAAAGCTAACCAACCCCTTGTCACTGTATGCTCTCACCTTGCCACATTGGGCTCTTGGTGATCAGAAAGTGGAAGGGTTACCTTTCAGTGGCATTGGAATTATATTTCCTAACTTTAACGGGTGCATTGTAATGCTGTTGTGCTTGAAATGCAAAAAAAAATTGAGGGAATTTTACAACTAACTAGTTAATTTTACTAAATTGCAAGAGTTGTTTGAGGAAGTAGTTGTGAGAATGTTTCTTTCAACATTAATAAGTATGTGATAATAATAGAGATTGGTCGTAGATGGTATAGAAATGTCAGATAACACATCATTAAATGTTGTTAAATTAAACATAACACTAGTAGGAAAGTAGTATTTGCAAAGCTTCTAATGGAATATCCATTGAGTTTACAAAGTTGGAAAGATCTAGTCTTTATTATTTTTACAATCTTCAAGTGATGTAATTTATTGAATGTAAGAGATCCCTTAATGGTATAAGGGATTAAGCACATACTAATTTAATAGTGTCTAGGACAGTTAGAGAAGTTATGAAAAATCACAAGAATCACCTAGCATTGGAATGTCCAAGTGCAAGGCATTCTTACTTAAAGATAATATGTCCATGATAGTGATTAGCTTATACCAACTACATGAATGGAGGAATGATTTTTTCACTTGAATATGCTAAATATTTCCTTTTGTAAATCTTTATATTAATAGTAAACCTTTTTTTAGTTCATACTTCTTTACTTAAACATTATTTTGAAATTTGAATGAACTTGCATGTATCCATTGTTGTTGGTGCTTAACATATTTAATAAAAATGTTTACAGGTTCATCCACTGATCTTGGTGATTTGATATACAAACCACCAAGAAATGGACCAACTTTATGGGAAATTGGCATTGCTGATAGAACTGCTTTGGAATTCAATGTTCCAGATCCAATACCAAAGTTTATCAATAGCCTATATATAAATCACCCTGAAAAGTAAGCTTCTCCTCACGCTTTCACACTCTTTTATTCTACTATGCGATATTGTATTTGTAAGAGGCAACATGGTTATCTTTCTCAAAGGTTGAACTTATACCTTTCTTTTCTCCTAGTTATTTTCATATAGGTGCATTTTGTATAAGATGCAAATTTAATTTCTATTTGTCACTTTTAAGGGAAAATTGAAATAGAAATTTACAGTAGATAGACATTAAATCTATAAGGAAGGTCTATCCTTTTGAAAATGATAAACTAAGAGCACTTGGGCTTGAACCCCATGTGGTAGAGATTCAACATTGATATAAGTACCATACAAATTTCACATGTTAGACCAAATCTCAAACTTTTTGGGTTCACAAGGCGAACAAGGGAAATGTGCTTCTATATAAATATATGATCTATTGAAACAAACCTATGAGCTATGATAGGATTAGGAATAAAAGTTTGTTTAGGAATGAATAAAAAATGGTTGCCAAATGAATGAATTGTAGAAAATATAAAAAAAACAAGAGGGCAGTGACATTGTAAGTAACAAAGGAAAGGAAAGATCATGTCCTCTATCCAAGAAAAGATTGTACAAACCTCCTAGTGTCTTTAATGAACCAACTAACCCACATCTTTTCATGTTACTATTGTCATCTCAAGAAGATGATACCCTTTTTTTACCATGAAAGAGGCCCATTGAAAATGTCCCCCTCTATAATGTACCAATTTATAGTTTTGGAATTTGTGCGTTTGTCAATAATGGATAAAAGTTCTCATTTGTTCCAATGTTGTAAGTGTTTGTCAAAATGCAGATCTATATATTTATCTTATAAACTAAGACAGAAATAAATTCCCTTAGATATCATTCAATAGCAAAAATTACAATTTGTAGGTTCACTAAATAACAACACCATTCACTCAGTTTGAAATAATTTGTGACCTTTTTAAAAAACTTCTTGTATTAAAGTTGTTGTTGTAGACTATCAATTGTGCCTTCTCTTGTATTACAGATAACTTCTGGTGACCTTTGAAGTTGTAGTTTCATGTACAATAATATTTTTTTGCAATGGACTCTCGGTATACACATTACCCAAAAGCGATTTCCCTTCATTTCACTTTGAAACACTTCCCACATCACCATGCAAGCACCTAGGTAAACTTAAACTTCTATCTAGTAAACAACCCTTCAACGAAGTAGGGTGGCAGCACAAAATGCAAGGATTTTGATTCTTGACTAATACAAACTACTCATGACTTCCTCTCCCTCCCAACATCCACCAAATTTGTCCAACAAGATTCTAAAGGACCATTTTTTTGCATTAATTTGTTCCCATTGACCAAACTCTCTCACAAAACCTGCCGACCAACACACTTCCTTCACAAACACGTCTACCTGTTGGTTGAAAATTTTGTTCACTTGGGGAAATATATAAAATTGTGGCTTCAACCACAGTGTGAGTAAAACTCTGCTAATTAAGGGAAGGTTCCTCCTATCTATCTAAATATTAAAACTAAAATAGGATGGAACAACAGTCTTTTTTTTTTTTTCAAGAAAGTCAATATCCTTTTCTCTTCACAAAAAAGTGATAGCAATTTAACATAAAACAGCAATAACAACTTTTTTAAAATGAAATGAGAGAAAGGAAATGAAGTTTCCTAAAAGTTCAAAGACTTTCGTCACTTCCTTTGGGACGGGACAGCAAAATCAAGCTCAAAGTCTTGACTATGTGAAGTCCTATCTACCCTTTTCTATTTTAATGATATTAAAAACAAATTATAATAGCACAAAGTCTGAAATAACTTATTTATTTCTACACAGGACAGCAAGAACTAGTGTGAGCTCAAAGTTTCACAGCTATTTCTTATTATAAAATCTACTTCTAATCTCTCTTAAGAACGAGTGTAAGCACAAAGTCTTACAACTTTTCTCAATAGAACTTCTACTTTAACTAAAGTAATCTCCAATACTTGCAGCACAAAGTTTGCAAATCAAATTTGATTAAGCCCTTTAAGAAACACTTGAAAGAAAGGTAATATTGAACATAAACTCAAGAATATATCACAAAAGTCTCAATAGTTGAGTAATTTTCTTCTATTCCTTTCAATCCATCAATTTACACATAAAGCTAAAAGACTTCTTTGCTGCAAATTTGGCAGAGTTTTTGCATGCTTTCCAAAAGATAAAGATTACAAAAGACTCCCTCAAGTATTAATAGGAGAGGAGTCTTGAGAAAAAGGTGGGAGGATCCTAACTAACTTGAGAAATTCTCTCAACCACTATGACTTTTTCAATAACTAACTATGACTTATTCAAAGTTACAAGTCCTATTCTAAATTGACTTGTTACTCGTCTACTTGTAATTACAAAAGTGCAAGTAATGACTTGACTTGCAATTTACAAAAAGTTTTTACAAGTAAACGTGTCAAAAGAAAAACTAGAACTAAGAGATTACAATTCTGAAAATGCAACTAAGTGTTGAAAAACGCTTAAGTTGCAGCATGTGAAGACATAAATCCTTCAAACTTCTGGATGATTCGGCTCGTGGGTGTTCTTGTCAACAATCATGGTCTTCACAATGGTATCATGGCATTGAAGAAGCATAGAATTGTTCTTCTCCAAAGTGGACTATATTTCATGCAAGAAGATTCGATGTTTCATCAAAATTTGAATTGAGGCAGCTGCAAATTGTTCATTCCTCCACTCATTATGAATCTTCATCTGTAGATCTGCGAGCTCTTCTTCTTCTGGTATCAACTCCCCATTCTGACCCATGATATTGCAAGAGGCCTTCTCACAGTGAGAAACAACACCTTGGAATACTTCTACTCGCAATCTCATTACATCATCAATCTCTTCAATGAGGGATTTGAGAACAAGGGCTTTGTTCTCTAGAAGCTCTTCAAATTCCAGATACATGACCCTGGAAGGAATAATGGCATGCTCCTGAAGAACACTCAACTGTTGTCGAAGCATCTTGCGTCAAACCGTCAAGCTACCTTCAACCCTTTCCAAATTCTGTTTGAAAGTCTCAGAGGTATGATTCAATTTTTCTTCAATGGTCTCCAACTTAACCGTCATTTGGAATGTCTTTCAGCACTTGTGCACACAGATCATGAAGTTGATCCACCCAAGAATCCAACGCTTGTACCTTCTGAGCAACTCTTTCAAATCCCCGAATTGTTCTTGTGAACTAGAAGAACTTGAAGGATTACTCCCTTCACCAGCAGGTTTTGTGATTTTATGAACAGCTGCAACAAGTTGCCTATTCTCCTCTTCTAGCTTATCTTTCTTCGCCAAAAGTTCATCATACTGCTGTACTAGTGAAGCTACGGATTGTTCGGCATCAGGCTTCACCACTTCATGCGTTTGTTTACCCAATTCTATCCTTGTAGCCCCGTAATCAGCAGCTTGCATTTCCTCACGTGGCTTATCTGCAAGAGGCTCAACAATTTATGCCACTTTCATCTTGTTGCCGTCAACAGTTACCCTTGAGATTGTCTTGGCTTTTTTGGCAACTTTGGGCCTAGATTGCTTGAGTTGCTGATAATCAAAGACATCAGTAGAAATTTCCTTCTTCTTCCTCTTGGGAGTAAAAGAACTAAGCCATGGGGGTAGAATGACTAGTTCTCCTATAGTAGCTACCAAAGAAAAAAGGAGAAGTAGTTTTTGTTTGAACAGCCGTGGTCACCCTGGGAGAAGTATCTGTCTGGATGGCAACCACGATTTGCTCGGTAACCAAAGGGCATGAAGATTGTCTCATAAACTCTTCAAATCCGGAAGTAGAGGTATCAATCTCTGACAAATGAATGCATGCAGGAGTATCCTCGAAGATTTCCAACAAACTCTCTTGTTGATGATCAAGAGGTGGCTCAATTGCTGAAATAGGAACGACATTTTGAGGAGACTCATCCACTACTGTGTCAGGAGGAGATGGAGGCAGCTCCATGGAAACTAAGGGAATCTCATGAGGTGACTCCAAAGCCAGTGACTTAGGAGCATCATTCGATTGTTGTCCTTCCTCCGGATTATCGGGATCAATCACATGAATGTGAATTTGGGACTTTTCTTTTCCACGAACTTTCGCCTCCTTAGGAGGAAGCAATATTGCCTGACTAACCCGCAATTTGATCCTAGTGCCTGAAGATGATGCACCTTCCTTGTTGTCAATCTGAATCTCAGACTTACGTCTAAGAGGCCTCGTAGAGTCATCTTCTTTTCCATCCTTAATCTTGATGAATCTAACACCATTACCTTTGAGCCAAGTGTTGGTGTTAGCTAGGATAGGCTAAAATCTTTCAAGAATGGAATTGCATTCTTTATGTGACCATTGGATTAAAGGAAGTGGGGCTTCATCAACCCTTCGTGAGACATACTCTGGATCAAGCACATTCCTATAATCAATCATCCCTTGCAGAATGTCCACCAGGTTCAAACCAATAACTTGCTCAAGGGTGAACCTGCAGTAGTCCATCTTGAGAACCTCCATTTCTGTATGGAGATCCACCCAGATATCCTCAATGCGATGCACATGTATGAAGGACCTTTTGATCTTTTCCTTCATACCTCAGTAGTCAAAATCTGCCATTGACTTAAACCTTTTGAGTTTAATCTCTTGCATCTCAATGTCCATAGCTTTGGCTTTGGTGGATGTGATAAGGGATTACCGGCCAACCTTCAATGGGTTGGTTGTAGAAATCCCCATCCCAACCTTATGTCTGA
This sequence comes from Cryptomeria japonica, assembly GCF_030272615.1. Lineage (NCBI taxonomy): Eukaryota > Viridiplantae > Streptophyta > Pinopsida > Cupressales > Cupressaceae > Cryptomeria > Cryptomeria japonica. The sequence continues at coordinate 466,121,158 of NC_081414.1, forward strand.
TAGATTGATGTGCATGTACAGCCATGATCTGTCTTCCCAACTCCATAAGAATAATCTTATCAGTCGAGTATCTAGGAAGCATGTATGGTTGCCGACTGTAGCATCCGACTCTTATATAAGTGAAAGTCGGGAATTGAAGGAACAAGCAACCATACTCATTCATTCTTTCCCATATCTGACACCCTTCTGTTCTTTAGAGTATTGTCAAACTAGCACATGAAGTAACCAAATAATGCATCTTGAACCCTCCTCAAATGTAATCTATTGGGTCTTAAGGGCAGCTGATCATAGTATTCCCACACAGGTATAAGCGAGCGATCACCCTTGGTAGAAAGACCAGGGAAATGTCTAAGTGATGCTGCTAAATACACTAAGTATGAATTCATGTAGAAAGTCATGGTAGTAGGGACTGCTGCAAGTTGTTCACACAAAGCATCACTGAATCTCTCCTCATGATATATGGTGGGACTGCCTTTTGAACATGGTAAACTGATACATTTAGGGCTCAAAAACATTAGAGTGCTCAAGACCCATCATCCTACTGAGGAGAGTAATGATGTCTCCAATTTCCCACTTGAAGTCACAATGGTACAACTTGGCCCACCTTGTGAAAGCGGCTCGTGGCTCATGAATCCATCTGTTGATGTGGCATTTGCAGTCCTTTTCCCTCTTGACATAATACTCAGCTGCACTATCCTTTGAAATCTCCATATACACAGGTGTTGATGGTATTCTAAAGATTTTCTCAATAGTATTCACATCAAGGTGGATTATTGCCTCACCATCATCATTTCTAATGGTTCTCGTCTCCTTGTCGAAGTGGTGAGCGCAAGCGAGAACAAATTCAGGTTCTAGGGCAGCCACTGGAAAAGAAGATGCGTGATGAATGTGGTTGTCCAACAACTACTGCATATTACTATCCTGCGGATCCTCCACCCTTTTAATGAATTCTGACATGTCAACATGCTCTATCTCCGTATCTTGATATGATCCAAAGGAGAGGAAACTTGTGAAGGGGAAACTTCATTCTGGTACTTGTCATATTTATACTTCATCTTCTTTGGAATGGGAGATGATGGTAAATTTGACATTGAAGAGCAACCTGGTATGCTGCGATGAAGACTTAAAAGCTATGAAATCCAGGGACGTATCCCCTACCTGAAAACCCCTGTCCCAATCCCGGGGACGTTTCGGGAACTTGGGGACGGCCAGGGGATGCTCCCCCCCCCAATCCCCAAATTGTCAGAATTTTGAGGGGACGTCCCCGAAACGGGGGGACAACTTCCCTAGCTGTGGGGGACGTCTGTACATCTCGGGGACGGATTAGGGACGTCCCAGCCGTCCCGGGGACGGCTAGACATCTCCCAAATCTAGGGCTAGGGAAAAATATTTAAAAAAAAAAAAAGTCGTATTTTCAATTTTTTTTAAATTTTTCTAACATGGGCCCTCTATCAATTCAAATTTTTCAAAATAGTTATAAAAAATTATTGAAAATATGACTATCTATATTTTTCTAACATGGGCCCTCTATCAAAAATTAAAAGGCAACATTAAATTTATTAATTCATATCAAATATTTATAATTTTAAATTAATTCATATTATAAATTTTAAAATTTATAAATAGAAAATAAATTAAATAATAAAATATTAAATAATAAATATTATACTTTGCTTTTTAGTATTTACTTAGTACTATTTTGATATCCATATCGCAATTGACAATGAAACAATATGGCAGCAGTGTAGCCTTTGGGCATATTGTATGTTATTTCTTTAATATCTATTATGATATGCATATTGACAATGTGAATGAATTGAAATTCTGAATTATGAGTGCATATTGAGTATTGAGTCTATTGATAATGTTGTATGTTCGATGTTTGCATTCTAAAATGTTTTCATAGTATCATACACATGCTATATCCATGTTTTCATATGAATATAATGTATAGATGCATGCTTTATCCATGTTTGCATATGAACATTTAGAATTTTCCTATATATTTTAAATTTTCCCTATATTTTATATAGCCGTCTCCTTTGGCGTCCCCCCCCTCGTCCCCAAGTTTGGCAAAAAAATTTGCCGTCTCGGAAACTCGTCCCATTGTCCCCCCGTCTTGGAAACTTGGGATAATGTAGCTTAAAAGTGTTAAAGCAACATCATAATCAATTGCAATTAAAATTTTTCTTCTTCAAATGGGAAGAACTCCAGCCCTTGAACTTTACAACTTTGTGAGAGAAAGATGAGAAATAAATGGGATTGCTGGAAACTTGACTTTGACCAATTTTGGATCTTGGGGAAACTTTTACAAGTATACAAGTGGGGAAGAACAAACACGCAATCGGATCTTTGAAACCCGAATGCAAGTATACTTGTAAAACGGAAAATGGAGGAATGAGTGAAAAATGAGATTTTGACATGTGGGAAATGGCGTGAATGGAATGTACGGATAATGGCAATGAATATGGATGAAAATGGAAGGATTTTGAGAATTTCGTCTTCAAGAAAATGGGAAATACTTTCAACATGTAATCCGGTTCTAAAAACCCGATTTTGAAAGAATGGGTATTTTTCATCTTTGAAACTCGGAATTTCAACAAAAGATGGTTAAAATATTACAACCATAAGGTAAGATCAATTATTTTCGTCCTACTTGTAATTGGGATTTAAAATCCTGAATACAAGTAAAGAAGGAAAATGAGGAAGATCAATGCAATTCACAAATTGCTTTGCAAAGGGGAAAATCTCTCACACAAAACCGATTTTAGGAGAAAACCAACATATATACAAATTTACAACTAGAAAGATCAAATAAGAAGAGAAAATAAACAAAGCAAGAAAGCAAAAACCAAAAGAAAACTTACCTTGCTTATCCAAGATGCCTCTTCAAGAGATGAAACAATCTTTGAATGGAGAAAGCAATCCTTCAAATAGAAATAAACTCCAAAACCCTTGCCACGTTTTTTCAAATCCAAGTTTGAAGAATGAAGATCAAAAATGTGGTACAAAAAGCAAGAAAAATGGGTCAAATCTCTATCCAAACCCCACGCCTAGGAGAGGGAAGCCAAAACGACTTTGGAGAGAAAGGATTCGTGGGCAACTTCAAAGGAAAGATGTGGCATTTACAAAACACGTGTTTTCTGTTAAACACCAAAAAACCAGCAATCATGACCTCCAAATGGTGTGAAATGTGTTTGAAAATGCATGAAAATAGGGAAGAATTCAAAACGCCTTATACCTCCTCAGATTTCTCCACATAAAATTGCTTGAAATCCTCAACAAATTCGCCTTCCTTGGCTGGTCGGGTTTTTGGAAGTGAACAACAAGTTTCAATTTTACATGTAATAGTAAAATCAGGTTTCTTTCTTCATATCACAAGTTTAAAAATGACTTTATCCCCATTCTAGAGCAAATCCGGTTTTGAAACTCATTTACAAGTTTAAAATGTCACTTTTCATTGCACAAGGCAAAATCGGGTTTTTGTGAGAGAAATACAAGTTATAATAACTTGTAAGAGAAAAATAAAATCCCCTCAACAAGTTTTAATAACTTAACTTTAAAAAATAACTTGTAATGGGGATTTAAAATTCCCTTTAAAAGTGACTTAGAAAATAAAACATGTAATAGGGAAATAAAATCCCTATTACAAGTAAAATCACTTTAAGTAGGAACTTTATAAAAGAATTACAAGTGACTTTTAAATTTATAATTTAAAATTAACTTGCAACTTATCCAAAAAGTTCCTATTATGACTTAAAAAGCCAAAAAGCATCAAGGGGGAAATAAAAAGCAAGTTACAAGTTCTAATTTCATGGAGTGGACTTGTAATTAACTTAAAATTTCCCTACAAAGACTAAAAATAAAGGAAAACATTAAAACTTGCAACTTAAGGAAAATTTCCCACTTGCAGTCAGGGAGAAAAAACTCGAAATTGAAGGAAAAACATAGCAAATGAATCCAGAATGCGATGAAATTTGAAATGTGGTTCAAGGATGGATTGAAGATTAGTCCAGTCCAAAAGATAAGGCAAAAGTCTACCTCGGGAAGCATGCCATAGAGTAAAATTTTCATTTTTTGACAAAAAATTTATGTAATGGTCCATCATTTTTGAAAACAAAAAATGAGGACAACACTACCTTCTGATTTTATTGGGCTCCTCCTTCGATTTACATGAACTTGTATAAAAAAATGGAATAATATACCTTATTCATTTAGTTGCTCGTTTATTACTTTTAAATTATTACTCACATACAAATAGGACATTTGTTGAATTACTTTGAAGTGGAATAATCTCTTTAAGGTGTGAAATAAGGCTCTTTATTGGATTTCAAAGATCTATTTATAGCCTTAATCAACTATCTTGTCCTTTTTTTTAATTGACCAACTACCTTGTCCTTTTGTCATGTGTTTCTTAAATTTCTATCTGTCACCTTAGCACAGAATAAATCAAATTTTTCAATGGCTCTATCCAAAAGAAATGAAGGTTTTTTCTTAATCACTTCCTATTGTGGAAAACGTTTTTTGCTGCCACTACCCTTTCACATTATAGACCATCACTGTGAATGGCTCCTATAAAACTCCTCCACCAGAAACACTTATTGCATCATTGACAAGGTTAGTAGGGTTTCTACAATCATCTTCAAATGTCGATCTTGATTTCTCCATAAGTCTCTTGAACAACCTACCACATCACCATGGAATAATAAAATTTCAAGGAGTCTGACATTCAATTCAATATATTCTTGAAGAATTTCTTCAAGTCACATCCTCTTTCCAAAGTCAACAATCCATGGAGACTTGGTGGATGCTCATTTCAAACCACATGGTTAATTTGGCCCATGCTTTTGCATTGTGACTGTTATCTATTCTCCATTAACCAGAATTGTGGCCAAAAGAATGTAAATTGAGAGGCCAATGCAAGTAAGTATCGTAAATACAAAATGTTCATGCTCATTTGGATCATCCCTGCACTGGTAAATACAATGCATAGCAACTAGAAAGACAAGGGTTGGTACCACTGCCAACAGAAAAGAACCATGATTGGATTGTCTGGAAACATTGTTGTTGACATCCATGAGAAATTTCCCCCAAAACAGTGCCAACCAGGTTGGGCCTCTGATTTATGGAATTCTGCAACAAGCAACCCACCATTACTGCCTCTTTCAACATACAAATTTTTGGGTTGTTTGTATCCCTCTGATATAAAGAATTGAGCAGCACGATTGAAGTCATCAAAGCAATTTTGTTTATTTGCAAGCAAGCTTGCAATATGCCATTCTTCTTATTCCCTACCACTGACTTCTTCTGTAGTCTCGAGCTTGCAAACAATACACAATTGGGATGATACATCTGATGATTTACAACTTGGACAGTTAACTGCTTCTTTTTTGGTACCTTTTTAAAGCATCCACTATAGCCTACACAATGAGGTCGAGCCTTTGATTTTTCGAGCTTCTTTCCCTTATGCTGCTAACAACAACATTCAACTATAAGAAAAGAGCCAGGAATAGGGGTTCTTTGTATACAGGCCTGCCAAAATTTCTTCCCCTATCACAATTTGATGCCCTTAGTCCCTTATCAGCCGCTTCTTCAAGAGTGGCAAGAGTGTTATGTTATGGTCCTTATTCTTTTACTGAGGTTCAATTGGACAAGCAAGCTGTAAATATTTTGTATTACAAGAACCACTGGAAACTTGCTTCCTCTGCTATATATCCTATAGTATATAAAACACTGACTCCTAAAGATCTTCTTTAGCATATTCTTCCATCTCAACATTGCGATGGTTAATGCAAGCACCTAACAAGGCTCCTCACACGCTATATGCTTATTGTTCTAATCACGGAGTATTGACAAATGTGACGAAAATTTGAGAGCCATGTTATAGACTTTATGAGATTCATCCTCAAACTTATTTACCTGTACTATATCCCTAAGAGGATCAATACGAATTGCAAGGGTGAATTTTACTGTTTCAAACTTTGAAAACTTTCCTTACCATTCCAGCTGCAATTTGCTCAGTCGAGCTATCATTTCCCTCGACGAAAATCATTGTGTGAATAATTATTTTTTTATTCTGAGAAGACACTACAAGCCCATTGTCCTCAAAAGGCATGTCATCACTCCATTCCTTGTTCAACTTTTGAGTGGATTTTATGATATTCATCTTTAATAAATTCAAATATTTTCTCTTCCTGCATATACCACTTCCATTTTAAGTTATATTAGATGCAACCCTACTTTGTAAGATAAAACTGCAGCCTCTTCAATACACAAAACAGCTACAAGTCACTGTTCTTTTCTGATGCATGCATTTAGCAGTATCATCTCTAGCTGCACTAAGGTGAGATAGAACTACATTAATTACCGTAACATTTCAAAGTTGAATATGTGCCTTAGTTTTTGTGCACAGATTTTCAATTGAATCTTTCATTGCTCTCTCTTCACACTTATACTCAGCTGGGTGAAGGGACCAACCTTCTTTGGAGTTGACAAGAACTCATTTCGCCCATGCACTGATCTCTTCACATTATATTTCCTAATATATAACTTTCCCATAGCTTCCTCTTTCTTTCTCAGTACACTAGACTTCACAATCAAACATGTTAGGCCCCAGGTTCCACTAAATAGTCAAGAAGAAGATTGCTCTGGAACACATTTCAACTCTCTAACCATTAAAATCATCTCACATAAATATTCTTTTCCTCGTCAACTTTATTTATCTGCCCTTCTCGAATGTCCCGATTCGCCTATCTTGAATATATTTAAACACATGAGACAAGTGTATTTTGAATTCTAAAAAAGACTCCTTATTGTAGAAAGTGCTATGCATGAAGACAGCAGCTGGTCCCGTGGCTTCAAATGCTGTCTGCAATCTGTCATCATAATCTCCTTGCAATTGTGCAAGAGCAGCAAAGTGCCTCTTGCCATAAATGTGCCATTTGACCTGCACAACAAGGATAAACACAAGCTAACCCTATAAACTTAGTCCATTCACATTCCAAAGTGTGTTTCCTTCTTGCATATACGTGGCTTTTGGAAAGGCTAATGATATGTGATGTCTCTATCCAATCCGTAAAACCAAACAAGCAAACAGCTATAAGAAAGCTCCTTGTATTGTCTTTATGAATGATGTGAATAAGGAGCAGTGAATAAGCTGATTCTCATAATCAGCAGTAAAGGAAGATACTCAAAGAGAAATCAATACTGGTGTGATCTTGAGAACATAACAATTGCTTGTAAGAAGGAAACAGTTAAGCATCTCAAAACGATGATCATGACTGCAACGATTTATACATCATTTCAGTCACAAGGGCGTCAGTCATGAAGACAATTCTTATGAAAGAAGAATATGTGAAGGAATACATATTGAAGACAAATTGGCAGCATTCGAATCATACGTCATGCAGAATATTAAAGAAGAAGCAATTATATGTAGTAATTATTAATATATTAATAGTGATCTGATAACATAGACAACACCGACTCTCATTAAGAAAACAGCAAAGTCATTAACATGGTCGACTTATAATTTGATAGCCAACTTCATTATAATATAATGTGGTCCACTTATTAAGAGCAGCGATTGAGCAAACATGACAGCTGATCCTTATAGTGATTGATATTAAAAGCCTATATTAAGGATAAGAAGAACGTGGTGAGGAATAATTTGTTAAGTGTGATCTGTTCTGAAACAAACACTCAGCAATTAAGAATAGACTTGTTAATTTATTCTTGGAAAGGTGTAATCATGATAAACAATTAATGTGGCAATAACAATACTAAAATAGACATACCATTATCAAAGGCAGCATTAGATATTGATTAGTAAACCAAATAAATCAGACATATCGGCGAATTGTTAAAAATTAGACATCAACGATGAGTCATGAGAAACATTTGATATGCTTAAGTCAGCGATTAGTTTGACTATAAAAAACAAAAGACTTGTTAACATAATAAGGCAGCAAACTTGTAAAGGAGACGTAGCTATTCATACAGAACAGTAATTATAGAAACAGTGATTTAGATAGTGAAATGGCATGATCTCCAAATGGCATGATTCATTAAGCAGGTTGTTTCCAAATGTAATGAACTATATAAAAGATCACCAATTCATTAATGAGATTCATTTTATTTCAGTAAACAAAGAGGTGCATCTTAATTAAACAAGTGTCATCCACTTCTAAGGTGATGATTTCTCATATGAAGCGAGGCGTCTCTAAGAGATAAGAAGATATAAAAAAATTACTGATTTGATAAAGAGGTGTGAAGTTTTTATTTTATTATTAATCTAATATGTAGGTCTCAGTTGAGCAACAGAATTCTATAACATGGAAGCATATAATTCAAATATATAAATCAGGGAAAGCTTCATAAAGAACTGCATAATTATAGGGATTTCAATTAGGTAAAGCAGTCAAGTTTAAAGGCCTATAAGAGGTAGACTTATACAAGGTTAATGCATGATTTTAGAGTCATAAATCAGGAACAGAAGTATCTCATATAGGCAGATGTATATCTGAGTTTATGCATGATTTTGAAAGACATTAATCAGCAACGGCAATCAGAATTTTATTAAGATTAATATATTCTCTTGTGCACATATATAAGACTTATATCAGAAATTCAAGATAGTTTTAATCTTCCTCATCATCTAAGACCTTATTGTTCATATTTGGGTTGTTCATTCTTAAATATATTACAATCTTAGTAGGTATATTTCAAGCATTTGTAAAAGGGGACATTACAAGTGGTATTAGAGCTAATGAACCTGCCAGCCATTGGGTAAATGTTGGAAAAATTGATAAAATATGACAACGAAGGATATAAAACAATTGGCTAGATCACTCTATGAAGAAAGCAACCAACTTAGTATTGAATTTCAATCAAAGGATGAGATCGTGAACGCACTTGAAAGAATGGAAGAATGTTTGATTCACATTGAGGAGTCATCCTCCGGAGTGTTAGACATAGCCCTAACTCCTACAGTGACCACCTTGCAACAGCACAAGTGGTTGAGGCATCATGATGAAGATATCAAATTGTTGATGACCTCTTGTTTAAGTCAAACCATGAGAATTTTGGTACGTCTAGTGCCTTATGATAACAACACAAGGAAAGAAGTGTTGAACCTAATCATAAATAGTGTCAAAAATCTTGATGACACTAGTAGTACACACTATTCAAGACGGGTGACTGTTGTCACAAGTTTGCACCGTTGTTGAACACTAGTGCTCAAGAACCTAGTGAAACATGGAAACAACCTCCAAGTGTGGGACCTTATGCATGTGAAGTTGAGTCTCCGGAGAAGGCCAACTTCCTTATCAATTAGGGTGTGGTGTTGGACCAGCCCAACACTTATAAAACCTATTCTAATGATCTAAGGGGAAAAGGGGAGAAGGAATGCTGAAAGGGAAAAGAGGTGATGCACCTAGATTGAAATATGTTTCTTCCCCTGCCTGTCAATAAACCACCCAAAGATATACACAAATCTCAATCTTAACAAGTATCTTCAATAGAAAACACGAAGGTTAGAACCTAACTGAATGCTGAGAGGGACCGAGAGATATCCACAGACAACATATGCAAGCATTGATTAACACAAATTGAAATCTGAAGACAAAAAAAAGAAAGATTGCCAAATAAGTGGTGACAAAACACATAGTGTATTCGACAACTAAGAGAAGGTAAGACAAACGATTTATTAACATGAAGGCAAGGCGATTTGCAGTTGTAGAAAACACAAAAAAATTGCAAGAGAAAAGGGAGAAGAACCCTTAGAAAGAGCTACAAAATTTTCTTTTATAGGTCAGGCATAACTCAGATGAACACTGGGCTCAGAAACCCTAACTAGCTAGGGTTAGGTTACAAAAGAAAGAGGATCAGATCAGACAGATTGATCTGATGGTTGCGTGTTTGAAAATATATCCTAGAATTGGGAAAGAGCAACAATCCCTACATGAATGGCATCTAAATGCCCTCTGCTAGGCCCAAAAAGTCTTCAATCTGCAATAAATGAGCATGGGCGGCCAGCATTTGCAGAGTCACGGTGGAGTAATGACGGTTGCCCCTTGGCCACCTGAAAGTGGTTGGGATAAATCAGATTCGATCTAGGCCACCAACAAGGTCAAAAACTGATTTTCGACCCATTAAATCGACAACCACCTTAGGCAACAAATTTGAATTTAACGCACTCTCCAAGTTTGAAATCGGACCACCCGATCATCATCCTTGTTCGCAGGTTGACGACTAGGATTGCTCCTTGAAAATGAGCTAGTCCCACCAGCCAAAAAACCATTGCAGCCAAGGGTGGGACCCAATTCCCGATTGCTGCAAAATAGTGATAGCACTCTATTCCTTCTTATCGCTGGCCACATTGCTCATCGATGTAGATGTCGAAAGTAGCAATGTTCTTGTTAGTGAGGAAAGAGTGATAGGCAAACTCCAGTCATAACAACTTATAACTCCCGCTAGCATCGCTCACTGCCGTGTCGCGCAAAAGTAGCATAGTCGCAGCAAGGAACAAAAGTGGAATGTTCCCAACTGCGAGATGATTGATAACCAAAAGAACTCCCGCCAACTAGTAGTGCGTGAAAGGGGCCAGTCCCGCCATGAAGATGGGACCCTCCAGCTGGTAAACTTAAGTGAAATGACCGCCTTGCGACGGTCAGCAAAGGAAAAGAAAAAGGCCAAAAAAGGTTAAGGCAAAAGCCTTAAGGGTTTAGGGTTTTACGCTCGGTGGCAAACACAAGGGGTTTTAGCCGTTGACAATTTCTCAGATCGGTTATCTGCATGGCTAAGGTTGACACAAAAATGGTCAACAGTGACCATTTTGTACACTTGGGATTGCAAGATCTAATCCATGACATGTTGTATCATCTCTTTGCCACAATCAAGGACAACCATGATGAAGATATTTTTGCAGCCATGAAAGATATTATGATTCTAACTATCAATGAAAGTGAGGTTATCTTCCGACTTGTCACATCTATGCTATGGACTGTTTGGATAGAAGAATGGATGCTCTGTTCATCTGCATATACATTATTCCATGAAGTGTTCAAACAATGCGAGGAAAAACTCAAACTGTAATGTCCCCTTTTCCGCTCTAGTTTGTTTTGGGGACTGTTAGCCTATTCCGGAGACCAGTAGGCTAGTCGGAAGCAGAAATTAGGGTTTCCTACCTCTAGGAGGATGTTTCTGCATTTTCGAAGGATTGCATGTTGGAATTTGTCAGGTTGGGTTATGGATTCCTTTTGGGTTTTCAGAAAGCTTCACAGTGAGGGTACATGCATAGCAAGTTATGGAGTTTGACCAACTTACTATTTTAAGTAAGTGGACGCAAAAGCAGTTGACTTCTCCAGGTTTTTCTGGGTTTTCTGAGAGCTCTGCGATGGTATAACATGCAAACCAATCTGAGGACCTTTTCGGGACTTACTATTTTTAGTAAGTTTGGCAGCTGCTCAGAATGTGGTAAAAATCACTTTGGAAACACTTACTATTTTTAGTAGTATGCTATTTATAGTAAGTACTATTTTTGGCAGGGATTCTGCAACTCAGCTCAGTGGCTATTTCTGGCAGTATTATTTTGGCAGGATCCCGTATTCACTCAGATGACTATTTTTAGCAGTTCAGTTTAGAGCTCCAACTCAGTTCAGTTTTGGTGATTTCCAGCACTTCAGTCTCCGGCTCAATTTGGCAATAATCAGTATTTGAGAAGGTATTTTTAATATATTAATACCTTAGGCATGAGGTATTAATACTTGATTATTTTATAGATGGATGACTTAGGAGGGGAGAAAATATTAATTTTATCCTAAGTCTATTTGCGTGAAATTTGCATATACGACTTCAAGGGGGTGTTATGGTGTTAATAGTTAAATTATAACTCAAGGCAAATGGGGCGATTTCTTAAGTATATTGCCTTAGTAATGTATTTTATTTGGAAGTCATAGTTGGGCGCCCACTTTACACTTTATTTTATGACACTTATATTTATTAAAGGGCAATTTTGGGTGAATGTGAGTTGGGTGAACTTGTGCAAGGAAATGAAATGAAATGCAATGCAAAATGTGGATGAAATGGAATGGCATTTGGAGAGCATTTGAATTTGAATTTCACTGGCAAAAGAGTTATAAATACAGGCCTTGGGCTCTCATTTGGACATCCAAGAATTTTTTATAATGAAATGTTGCCGAAATGCAGAGTGAAAGCTTCGGGGAACGCTTACCTCCTAGCCATAGCTTGATTTCTTGCTTGCAATAAAACAACTAGTTGATCCAAAGATTGCTCTTCATTTAGAGGAGTGGATTGAAGATAATGTTGCAGATTTATGTATTAGTTTTATGATTCTGGAGTGTTGTGTGTGGATTTTCAGTTTGCTGGTTTTGGTGTGGCTGAAGTGTGTTTTTCGTTCATAGCTCCTTGTGTGGGTGTCAGTTCGTTCTGGGTGCTGGAGCTCGTTCTAGAACGATTTCCAGATGACTATTTTTAGCAGTTCAGTTTAGAGCTCCAACTCAGTTTTGCTTTTCAAATTGGAAAAAAGAAGCTACTCCGGGATCCTATGATGAGAGTAGAATCGATCACAAACCTTGGGACTTAGGAATTTATATGATGAACAGATTACTTCATCATGTGATAGAGTTTGATATACTTTGTGAGTACAATGACAACAACATGACGCAAGGAATACGTGTTGAAGTACTCTATAGGATTATTTGGGACCCTGATATCAAAGATTGCTTGTGGATAAGCAATTTCAAGGAGGGAAGACTGTGACATCCCCATCCAATCCGTAAAATCAAACAAGCGAACAGTTCTGAGAAAGCTCCTTGTATTATCTTTATGAATGATGTACATAAGGAGCAATGAATAAGCTGATTCTCATAATCAGTAATAAAGGAAGATAGTCAAAGAGAAATCAATACTACAACAATTACAATCTTGAGAAGATAACAATTACTTGTAAGAAGACAACAGTTAAGCATATCAAAACAATGATTATGACTGGAACAATTTATACATCATTTCAGTCACAAGGGCATGAGAAAGCTCCTTGTATTATCTTTATGAATGATGTGAATAAGGAGCAGTGAATAAGCTGATTCTCATAATCAGCAATAAAGGAAGATAGTCAAAGAGAAATCAATACTACAATAATTATGATCTTGAGAAGATAACGATTACTTGTAAGAAGGAAACAGTTAAGTATATCAAAACAATGATTATGACTGCAACAATTTATACATCATTTCAGTCACAAAGGCATCGGTCATGAAGATAATGCTTATGAAAGAAGAGTATGCGAAGGAATACACATTGGAGATAAATTGGTAGCATTCGAGTCATACATCATGCAGAATATTAAAGCAGAAGCCATTGTATACAGTAATTATTAATATATTAACAGTGCTCTAATAACATAGACAAGGCCGACTCTCATTAAGAAAACAATGAATTGATCAACATGGTCGACTTATAATTTGATAGCCAAGTTCTTCATTATACTAAAATATGGTCCACTTATTAAGAGCAGCGATTGAGCAAAGATGACAGCCGATCCTTATAGTGATTGATATTAAAAGCCTATATTAAGGATAAGAAGGACGTGGTAAGGAATGATTTGTTAAGTGTGATCTCTTCTGAAACAAACATGCAGCAATTAAGAGAAGACTTGTTAATTTATTCTTGGAAAGGTGCGATCATGATAAACAATTAATGTGGCAATGACAATACTAAATTAGATATACCATTATCAAAGGCAGCATTAGATATCGATTAGTGAACCAAATAAATCAGACAAGTCAGCGCATTCTTAAAAGGTAGACATCAGCGATGAGTCATGAGAAACATTTGATATGCTTTGGTCAGCGATTAGTTTGATTATAAAAGACAAAAGACTTGTTAACATAAAGGTAGAAAACTTGTAAAGGAGGCATAACTATTCATACAGAACACTAATTAAAAAAACAGCAATTTAGATAGTGAAAGGGCATGATCTCCGAATGGTACGATTCATTAAGCAGGTTGTTTTCAAATGATATGAACTATATCAAAGATCACCGATTCATTAAAAAAATACATGCTATTTCAGTAAACAAAGAGGTGCATCTTAATTAAACAATTGTGCCACTTCTAAGGTGATGACTTCTCATACAAACGGAGGCATCTCTAAGAGATAAGAAGATAGAAAAAGAGGATTGATTTGATAAAGAGGTGTGATGTTTTTATTTTATTATTAATCTAATCTTGAGGGCTCAGTTGAGCAGCAGAATTCTGTAACATGGAAGCATATAATTCATATATATAAATCAGGAAAAGCTTCATACAAAACTGCATAATTATAGGGGTAAATCGGTCAAGTTTAAAGGCCTATAAGATGCAGACTTATACAAGGTTAATGCATGATTTAGAGTCATAAATCAGGAATAGCAGTATCTCATATAGGCAGATCTATATCCGAGTTTATGCAAGGTTTTAGAAGACATTCCTAAAAGGGGACATTACATGATAAGTTTTGAAAGATTAGACCTCTGTAAAGTGACTTTCCACAAGATAATAAACATACAATTCAAGTTGTCTCCGAGTGATCAATAATTGTTAAAGAAATTTATGAAGCTATTTTAAGTCTAAGAGGCGAAAAAAATTAATCAACATTTTGGTGGCTTCTTAAGGGTGTTTGCTTTCTAAACACAATGAGTTTGAAATATAGTCTGAAATATTGGAAAATGATAAATTTACATTGAGTTTCCAGTCATAGAATGACTGGTTCTGAGTTACAATACCATGAAAAATGAATAAAAAGAGGCTTCTATAGGTTACAATACTTAGTCAAAATTGAAAAGAACTTTCCAAGAGAGTTTTATTGTCCTAGTACTATTTGCCTTTGTAAAGGTGGATCTGTTGTGTATCAAGAAAGCTGGTTCACCAAACATAAAAATGAGGAGTTCAAGGTAGAACAAGAAGGATCTTTTGTTGTTGATGCTCTTGCACATGATGTGAAAACTGAAAAATCAGACTTGTTGCAAGCAGACGATAAGCATGATCAATTAGAACAGCAGTGAGGGGAGTACAATCAGTGAAAGAAGCAAGATATTGAACAAGAGAAGAGTTCCCAGCATGAAATTTTGACTATTTTAACTGATGAGCTTCATTTTTTAACTGAAAATAAGGAAAGTGTTTCAATGCCTATCTCAACAAATCTGTTACTACTGCAGGATAACAAGCAAGAAAGAGGAGAAAAAGAAGAAGAGCCTACAATTTGGTTTGATAAGCTGCCTTCATTTGTTTAGCAAGATTAAGAAAACATGTCCATGCAAACATCAGCAACAATTTTGGGGCAGCAAGAGGATGTTGAACGTTGTGATGAGTTGCTGGTTCATGAAGTTGGACAACATAAGTGAAATTAGACAAAAGGAAGAGATCATGGATGACATGAAACAAGTGGATGAACAAGTGGGGTATTATTATAAAAGAGTTCCCAAATAACAATTGGGAAATAAAAAAGTATGTGCAAGGAAAATTCAAAGAAAGCATGTGGACAAGGCATCTTGGGAGGAAAAGAGAATACTATATCAAACACTTCAATCTCACATATGACCATGCACAGAAGAACTATCTAAGAGTAGAAACAAAATGGAAAGAAAAAATGTTAATGTCTTTGCTAAGAACTAGTTTGTGTCAACTTAGGTGTGAAACGATAAGGTGGATGATACATAAACAAGAGCGGGTAGATATAAGATGTTTCTATTGTATTCTGGAAATGATGGAGACGAAATGGCATTACATCATGGAGTGTCTAACTTACAAAGATTTCGAATCAATTACATTAAGACTCTAAATGTGGTCTTGTTTTGTAACATGTTGGAAGAAGCAAAAACAAAAAAATTTATAGATCACTTGATCAAGATACATAGTAGAAAATCTAAGAATAAAAAAAGGATATTAAGTAGGCGTAGTGTCGCCGATCTATTTTGTTTTGGACATTTATTCTTATCTATGTTGTTGGCTATCTGTGGGTCCCATAGACTGTTTGGCCTCGTGGACATTATTAAAAACATTCATTCATTCACTCATGCTTGCACTCTTGTTAGCATGCATCCAAATCCTTCCCACTCAATCATGTTAATTCTTGTATTCCAAAATTAATGTCAAATGCTAATTGGATGGCTAGATTCCATATTTGCCAAGCATGCATGAGAAGAATATATTATTTGATGATCGTCAATCACTAAGGCCAAATAGGATTCATGAGCTCACTTTATAATTTTATTCATCAAATCTCATGGATACAACATTTTTCGGTTATTGATTTTTTTTGTTTGAGCTCAAGTAGTAATATTCATTTGAATTTGAGCAAATGTTAACTACCTCCATGTCATATCTCATTTCGTTTGGTACCCATTTGGTAACTACAACACATCAGTTCCCTTTCTCTTTGAATTTTTCAATTTCTTCAATTTTTGTGGCATACTGTTGCTACTTGGATCATTGTAGGTAGCATGATCTAAAGTATGCCATGTATAAATATGGGCTTTTCTATGTTGTAAATATCTTTGGCTTGTTGTGTAATGAAATTGTATTTATGTTTTGTTGCCCATTACCTCATCCTATAGAGAGTTGGATCGAACTTGAAACATTTATGTGTTTTATGCTCATTCATGCGATGGAAATAGGTTAGCGTATTTGTTGAATGCATGCTCTAAATATCTCCAATTTTATTTAATGTGTTTAAGATCGTTATTTGGACTATAAAAATTGGTTGAACCAACCTCGACTACGCTCTACACCAAATGTGAATGAAATGTTGACCCTTAAAAGGAGAGTTGCTCACCGTTTTTGGCACATTGCTACTTTTTTATTTCATTTCTTTGAGCTCTATCCTCTTGTCTCTTTTCTTGGGCAATATTACATTAGGAGTATAATAGTGCTCGAAGTAGTTTGTTTCCTTGCATATAAGAATAACAGTAGTAGAAGCAACAACAGTAACAATTAGCTAGCTAGTACCAAAAAGGATCTGACCTTTCCTAGAGGTTCTCATATAAAGCTATTATAGTGTGCGGATGATCTCATGTTAATTGCTAAAATAGATAATAATCTGAGAAAACATTTGAGAGTGCTTGAAACCTTTTTGTCAAGAAGTTGGGATGCAAAACACTAACAAAACCGAAATAATGATCTTCTCCTTGTGGGGAGAAAGTAAACAAATTGTATTTCTCTTTGAAGTCAATTCATTGGAAATTGTGGAGGAATACAAGTATCTCAAGCTCAATTTCTGCACAAGCTTAGTTGGGAAACATGCAAAGAAAAATAATTCAAGGAGGTTGGGAAGTGTTATACTTCCTGCAAAATAGATGCAGAAGTGCTACGTTATGGGATTGGAAAATGAAAATTACTCTAAGTTATGGGATTGGAAAACCAAAATAACTCTTTTTGGATTATTTGTTATTCGAGTGATTCTATATGGGTGTGAAATATGGGGCAGCAGCATGTCGGATCAGAAATGAGGGCAGGTTGAATGAATCCACAAGAATCTAATTATAAGTAGTCTTGATTAAAATTGGTGTTCCATACGAGATTCTATTGGGTGGGATTGGTTATTTTCCTTTGGAAGCATTGGCTTAGGGTTGGTTGTTAAGTTACCTAAAGACAGTTCAAAGTATGAGACACCATCATTATCTTAGGCTAATTATGGAGGAAGAGTTAACTAGAAGAAAGAGCACATGGATAAAATAGAATGACAAATGGAGGAGGAAGTGAGATGTTAATATGCTAGAATGCCCAAATACTAACGTCAAGGAAATGAAAAAATATGATAAATTTTTTTAGGAATGCCATATGGACAAAACTAACAATTTAAAAAAAACTCACTACATCAAATAATTCAACCCCACATGGGATCATGAGGAAAAAGCTTACTTAGGAGCGAATATTAAATGGAAAAAAAAAATAAAAAATTGATAGCCCAATTAAGAACTTGTTCACATGATCTTAGATGTGTGACTGGCAGATGGATGATACCTAAAGAGGAGTGGGATAAGAGAATATGCTGATTTTCCAACAAGGGGTTACTGGAAATAGAATGACACATTGTCATAGAGTGCTCAGTGTACAATGACATATACACCAGCTATGGAGACACGTTGAAAACTAAGCACTTTGATTGAGAAAACAAGGTTCAACAAAATTGCTAACTTATCAAAATTCACTACAAAAGATTTGATCTAAGGAGAAATCTTCAAACTCTATAAAGCTTTTGTGCTCAAGTCGTGATGCTCTTGGATCCTAAAGGCTACTTTAGCCTCGTGGACATTATTAAAATTCTTTCATTACATTCCCTCATGGATTAAGACAAAAGTTGGTTTTAAGGTTTCTTAGGACAAGCAAAATAATGATTGCAAATGTTTTTGGAGGGTTTGGTGACCAATATCATGGGTCAAAAGTTTTGCCACTTGGGTGAGTTGCTGGCCTTGTCAATAAGCTGGTCAGATAACTCCTCTATTTTTAAATGGGGATATCTTTTGCATCAATTGAGGCTGCACACTCACCCTGAGACCATCTTTTCCAATTTCTACGTTAAAACAAGTGCGAAGTCTTGGAATCTCAAAAAAAGTTATAACTTACGACCTATTTCATAATAACCAACGAATTGATGAACAATCATACATACTAATTTAATTTTTAATATTTAGTTTTTCATGATATGTTGACCTTTGTTAATGTACTGAATTACTTTGTTCTCTACCAATGCTTTTTACTCTGTCTAATGGAGTTGATCTTCCTAACCTATCAGCATGTGCTAGAGTACAATGAACCATTTTTAACAATGGTTAGAAAACACAATAGATTAGTTACAGTTATGTTCCTAGGTTATCTTTATTGATTCGATATAGATGTAGAACTAAAGAAATTTAGAACACATAAAATTGGACCATAACACAACTTGGTTTGTAATGGTTACTTTTTTTCTAAGGGATAAAAGGTCCAACTTAAAATATTATTTAAGAATACATGTGATATCAAAACAATGTATTAGTGTCCTATTAGTTACACATGATAAGTCGTAAAATGAATGGTAATGAGCTATAGTTATTTGAATTCTTTTATCATTCAATTTTTAAACATAATCAATAGTTCAATTTGTTACTTATGATGTAAATTCTTTTTTCAAATGATTAAAATAGGTCAACATAAAAAACTTAAAATATAAATACAATAAATTGTGAAGCATTATAATTTAATACATTTAATGATTATATAAAAAGTTAAATAATTATAGAATCATAATTGTGTAATTTATTCTTAATATGTTTAATACTTAAAGTATCAATTTTTTATAGTTTATAATATTGTATAATGGATGTTTCTGATTTTGATTATGTAAAGCTTTTTATCAACATTTGAGATCATATTCTGTGGTCCATCATCCAGATATAATTTTCTACTCTCTTGCTATTTGTATCTTAATGATGAATTAAAAAATATGATCTGAAATATCCATAAAAAAAACTTTACACAATCAAAATCAATAACATCCATTATACAATGCTTAATAGTTTACATTGATACACATTAAAAGTATCCATTAACTAATTCATGCAAGTTGTGATATCACAAACTTATAGATCTTGGTCTTGAGTGATCTCATTCACATTTTCTTCCAAATTAAGTCATCTTTAGTAAATGTTATATTGTTTTGAAACATTTTGTAACAAAACTTTTAGGGTTATGGGTCAGCGATATTACAATGTTTATTACATTAAGGATAGAATTAGATTGGTTTTTATTTGCACTCATTATTATTTATGGGTTTTTGAAAAGGTTTCGTCAATATGGACTTTGGGAAAGGTATGCAGATTTGTATCCTGAAAATGATCTAGTTTATACAGTTGGGATTAGTGACTACACCAAAGATTGGTTTTTCGCTCACGTTACCAGGTATTTTCAGCTCTTATTCTCTCTAGTTTGACAGTATAATATATCAAATCTCCTTTGATGTCTATTATAAATTCTAAGGCATAAAGGAAAATAATACGACATCCAAACTAGTGTAGTTTTGTGATTTTATGTTTATGTAGCATGGAAAGTTTGATTCTTTATAAGACAAATCTATTGAGGGCTAAGTTTATACACATAATCATAGTTATAAAAAACGATGATTTTTTGATTCAAAATCAATGTTATATGGACATAAGTACTATTGTGAAACTTATCCATTTAGGTTTAGGCCAGTTGGTGCCGAAGATAGGGAGGATAGGGTCCTCCCGACAAGCGGGGAGGAGACACATTTTATTCAGGAGAATGTATTATAAATTATTGAATTTACCGAGAAATTTTTTATAATCTCTCTTGAAATATTTAACCTAGATTGGTAAATAGAAAGAAAGAGATTATAAGGTTGAAGAAAAAAAACTATTTTTAAAGTGTCCTTCAATTGAAAAATCTTATGTAAATTGGATAAAATCCCATAACATTGATTTAAATTTTAAATTATTCACTATATCCTCTATAATTCATTATAGTTATATTATTCATAGGGTTTGAACAAGGGAAGAAGTTTTTTAATTACTTTTAGGATAAGAAAGTTTATGTGATATATTAAACCATAACAATGATGAAACACTAGCTCATATTAACTGATTCAAGCATAGATTGATGAGGGTAACTTTAAATAGTGACGTGATGATATTGAGATACTTATATGATTGGGATAGTATGGTAAAATTAAAGTTGCAAAGGGTTTTACATTCATAATTGTAAGATTAGTTACCAAAACTAATAAGAGTTATAGTATAATGTGGTTAATCTTAATATTATTTGTGGATAATGTTGGATTTATAGATACCATTATAAAAGACACATTTTGATGAACATATGAATAAATAAATATTAGAATACCTGATAACAATGGTCTCTTGACCACTAAAGGTCTTACACAATGTGCTAGGGCACTTAGATTCATCACCTATGAAAAAGAAAAGGAAAACATTATCATAAAAATTCAATTAGAAAAGAAAGAAGAAGACATGATTCATTATATTAATATTTCAATTGCAACAAATGCATAGGCACCTTGAGCTAAGGATCACATAAAAGTCAATAATAAATGTTACAATACCAATTGAGTAGTACTTTCCTTTATCCCATCTACCCACCCTTAGGGTTTTGTAATATATTACATTATCCGTCTTGGACCTTAAATTGTCTTCACCTTACTAGGAAACTATCTATGACTTGTTCTTTGAATTCTCTCATCTTGCACTATATTATCTTATATTGCTTGCAATTCACCTATGGTTTGTCTTGTTAATGTTTATATAATAGGTATTCATAAGCACTGACTAGAAACAGGCTTTTCAACTAACATACCATAATTTCCCCCTATGTTAACCTTTACCGCTCTTTTCATGATATTTGGAAAAATTGGCACTTACTACCTATAAAATGGTATCCTATTGTCTTTCGCTATCTTGTCGTTAATCTACAACTAATATCATTCTTATTCCTATGCGTTTTCATATTTTGTGCCAACATTTCCCTAGACCAACCTTCTTATTTTGTCTAAGGCATGAATCAATGAGTCTAAATAATAGTTTGGCAAACTTGGCATGACGGTTATCAAATAATTTAGCCAAGAATAACACTATTATTGGTATTAAAGTTTGACCATTGTGATTTATACTAAGGGATACTATTGGTTCCATGTTGTCACTGATCATCATTGGTTTCTCAATTACTCCTTTTAGAAACTTCTCAAGACTTAGTATACATATGTTCATTTTCTTATGTAAAATTTGAAGAGAAATATAAAAAGAAGGGAAGGAAATGTGTGCAACTATATGACATATTTTTCATTATTTCAATCTTTAAATTATAATAACTCTACAAGAGAATTTTTAAAATATTTTTTAGTATCTGATTCAAAAATCATATAAGGCCATCTATAATACTGATTGAAACATAAAATTTAAATGACCTATGGCATGGGACCACCACCTACTAGCTCTCTTGTAAATAGTATAGACATTTCTCCCTTTGCACTAGAATGGGTGTTAACATTTCGTTTGTATTATTAATCTCCACAAAATTCAAAAATATTATATCTTTTATCATTCCCTTGTTTCAATGATTGCGTAAATGCTTTCCCAAAATATCAACTCAAAAATTTGGCCCACATTTGTCCCATTTACTTCCTTCCAATTTTGGTTTATGATAAAGTTTAACAATTTTCACTAGTTGGTTGTCTTGTTAGGTCCACCATTAATGCACTACCATTTTGAATCCCTTTCTTTTGTGATGTTGATCTACAATATTAGTTAACCTTTCATAGTTTCTTAAACAATTTTTCCCATCCTCAAGTTGCATTGTGAAGACATGATTTCCTCTAATGTAGTTTCTTTTTTAATCTATTCCTTTGCATTGTTCACATCTATTTCTCCCACATCATGTGGGACAATCATGAAATGCACCTAATATGCAATTACCATAAGTTTAATGCTTTTCATTGGCAATGCAACTAAGTCCTCTCATAAATGCTTCTATGACTTTTTGCATTCATATTTCAACTCTTGAGCTCTTCTTTCTTACACTCTGTTGTTCGTCTCTTCCTATATCCACTTCTTAAAGCTTAATTTGCACTTACTAGTAGATCTCTTATTTCTTGGTGTCGATGCACTCGAAGTAGCATTGTGGCCCAATGGCCTAGAAAATCCATCAACCCCATGGCAACTCCTTGGGCTATGATTGGTAGTATCATATGGATGACAATATAATAGTGTGTGACCTTTATTTGATGTGAAGCTATTAAATAATATTTTTTAAATTTATTATATTTTATCAATAAGAATAAATAAATGGTGAAGTATTTAAAGATAGTGTAAACTAATGATTTGGGACAATTTTTATATAGATTGTATTTGTAGTATTTTTTAATTTTAAATTTAAAAATTTATATCATATTTGATGAATATTGTGTAAAGTGTTTATTATATTCTTAAAATTATTTATTAATTCATTGATTATAAAACATAATTGATCAAGACTGAGACTTAAACTTGGTGTACAAACTCGACAAAAACATGGCAAATTGAAAAACCCAAGAAATTTATAAGTTTTTAAAGATTTAAAACTTGTTTGATACATCCTTTAATGAATAAACCTTAAAGACACAATTGCATCATCAAATAGAAGCTAATTTGATCACATATACAAGTATACAACGATCGCATAGTATAAATGCAAATTGTAGATGAAAGAAATAACACATTTAGATATATAAATATTCGTCAAATGTACACAAAACTCATGGAATATGAAATCCATGCATTAGAACAAATATCAAAACTGAAACTATAAGACTATGGCTCAAAGGAGGTTCATTATTCATCCCAACATCACAAGTCATGTGCTAGCATCTAAGATGGGCCTAGATGATGATGTAGCCATGATATTTGCTTGTGTCTCAATGACTGGTATGTATATTCAAGTGAGAAATTTGTTAATAATTTTTTTTGGAAGCCTTCAATATTGCATGTTTTTTGGCAAGCTCATTAATAAAGAGGTGTGGTTAAGTAAAAAGATAAATGGTTATGTTCTTTTTTGACTTTAGCTATGATACGAGGCATGATTGATACATTTTGAATTATGAAAATGGCATTTCTTGCCAACTATGACTTAACTTGTATCAACAATATAAGGACTATAGCATACTATAGTGTTGTAAATTGTAACCGATACAATTTACACATCATGTTTGTGCTCCTACTTTAGTGTGTCCTATCTTTATTACCCCTAGGTCCATTTTGGTCCTCTTTACTCCAACTTTGATCTCACCTATTGATACCGTTGAGTGGGCCCCATCCTAGAGTTTCCTTCCCTTGGATTTTGAGTTGCTGGTCTTGTTTTTTGTAGGACCAAGGTGTGGAGCACCTTGGTCTTGGACCAGGGTGCCCCAAACTACCCTGGTCCCCCTTAAACATGACCCAATTTGAATTTGGGCAGGCTCTCTCCCTCCCTGATGGATTCCAGTCTCCGTAGCTACACTTGACTGTTGGAGGTTGGCCTAATCGGTAATTTACCTAGGGAACCATATTTAAAGACATCCTATCAATTGATTTTAGACCTAGAGGACTATAAGACTCCTTACCTAGCACTCACACATTCAAGCAATCATCATCAAGCATTTTCAGACATTCAAGACAATATTTTATCCTTCAAGCATTATGGAGAAAAGTTACATCAATCTTCATGCAAGCATGTGTGTTTGATTAGGTTTTTCATGTTCATGTGTTTGTCATGCCATTACATCCAACATTTGTGATCATATCTAAAGAGCATTGCATCTTCATTCTTTCTATCAACCATTGCATATCTTAGGTATATCTCCTAGCATTTACTTCAGTATTTATATTATTCAATTCAAGGTTAATTCCTAAATCGGGGTTTGACCCAAGGCAAAGCCCTATCCACAACCTATTTTCCTCTCTTTCTATGTGTAGGGAATTAACTCAGGAGTTGTACTCAAAGATTCCGATAGAGTTGATGACGATGAATAGGTTCAGATTTCGACAGAGAGAAAATCGGAGAACCAGGGTGAATCTCCACTACCTAGTCCCAAAAAATCAGCCCGAACTTTCAAGAACAGGTTCTAATTCTCTTCTTCTGTCGAGATCCCTATCTGTGACTCTGTTGGATATCTGTAGCAGTCTGTTTTTACTATTCCTCTTCAATTGTCCCCTGTCTTGCCCTAATTCCACAATTCAAATCCAAATTTCAACTAAAAGAGGGAGACAACAAATTGGTAAGTCTAATCAATATTCCTAGCCCTTTTTCGAATTGAATTGTTGGTAGATCTATTGGATTTACCCCCCTCTTTCAATGTATTGGCCCCTTAGGTAAGATTAGTGGTTAATTATCTTAATTAATGAAACCATAATTTTACCACGAACACACATACCAATTTTGTCTATTGCGGTCCTTCTATGCTAAACAAGTTGCCCAATATATGAAACAAGAT
The DNA here is from genome assembly GCF_030272615.1 of Cryptomeria japonica. Taxonomy (NCBI): domain Eukaryota; kingdom Viridiplantae; phylum Streptophyta; class Pinopsida; order Cupressales; family Cupressaceae; genus Cryptomeria; species Cryptomeria japonica. The sequence continues at coordinate 466,146,173 of NC_081414.1, forward strand.
AATCCTTGATTGTGGATTTGACTGTGAATATGTGGAGATTTGTAACAAGGGATATGTATTTTTAAAACTTTTATGATCACCATTTATCATTGGCCTATTACTTTCTTAGACTTATAGTTTGATGGGGTTAACATGAAAACGAGGTTGAAGGTAGCACCCATTGCAAGGGTCTAGGGGCAACGCCCCTAGTAGGGTTGAGGGGCAGACCATATGAAGACCTTCAAAACCAGACAAACCTTCATGCCACACACCATTTTCATTTTTTTAAAGTCCTAGATGGGCATGTTTTAAACCAAAAAAGCATTGAAATTTTGTGTTTAAAAAAAATAATAAAATGGTTGAGTCTTAGGCCCAAACTTACCAAGACTCAAAGAGTTTGGGTGAGTCTCAAGACTCTACGAGTTTAGGAAAGACTTGGCCGAGTCTGATGCGGAGTGTCCTAGAGTCAGCTAGCTTGGCCTGCCTTAGACTCCCCAAGTTTGGGAGAGTTTGGGCGAGTCTTTTCAAGTGGCAAATTTTAGTCAATAAAATTGATGCATGTGGTTTGGAGGGATAAGAATGCCACATCGATTGTTTAAGAGACACACATATACATGCCGAGAGTGTTTACAATGAACTTAGTCTATTTTTCCTTGTAACTCAAAAGTATACAGACTGATAAATCAACACATATGAATAAGAATAATACATACCATTGTACTTCAATCTATGTGTGTATGTGTGTGTTTTAATTTAGTGATTAACAACATATTGAATCCATGATGTCACTACATTACAATTTTTAATGTTGTCTACTTCCTTTACAATAATGCACATGCATCACTACAACATATCTATTTTCATTTACAATCTATTTATTCGATCATTTAAACAAATTTTCTATACACCACTTAATGGATAATGAATGATCTAAAAGAGCATCTCCCAATCTTTAAATTTTACTAATTTAGATTATTTTGCAACCCCTTTCTAATGTTTCACCTCATTCTTTTCTTATCATGTAAATCTAACATTACATTCTCCTTTCTAGCAATATATTCATTCCTTTCACTCTCCCAAGTCAATCGTTTCTTATTAGATATGTATTTGTAATCTATTTTAACCCTAATCCATATTGAATCATAATTCTAATCGGAATTGGACCATAACCCAAGTTGAACTATAATCTTAACCATATATTAAACTGTAAATTTTACCATATATGTTCTCCCTAACTCTAATTGAATCCTTAACTAAAGCTTAATCGCAATTGAGCTGTAACCCTCATTCTAACATAAATTCTAATTCAATAGTTAATCTTCAACTGTGTTTACAAAAGTTATTTAATTATGGACTCTGTATAGTTTTGTGAGTAGATTAATCAACAAAATTTTAACAAATTTTAAAAGTTTAAAAATACTTTAATACCCTAAAACACATTGAATTAAGATAAAAACCGTTTTCAAATCCTCTTACCACTTAAATTTAGTAAAATAACTTATAAATTATCAATTATTGTCTGATTTATTTCAATTTAGAATAATTGTGGTGCATCTGTTTAATAATATTGATGATTGTTTTTCATGTTGAATAGTTATGTTTTAAACCATTAATGTTTTTTATGATAAAAAATAAATTATTGTGAGGCTTTTATCCAATGTTGAATATTACATTAATGAATTTTTTGTGTGCTGGATTTGTAAACCAAATAAAAAAATTGGACGCAGTCTTTGATTTCCATTGATCTATTGCACAAGTTAAAGCTGCTTCTTCCCTACAAATTAACCTAAATTTATGCCCTTTTTATATGTCTTGTATGCCAATGTTACATTCTATTACCTTATGTTCCCATGCGGCTGCTTAACTCTATTTTCTGCTTAAATTTAAGCAGTTAAGTGTTCCCATGCAACTTTAAAATTGTGAAAAAAAGGGTAATTTAGAATCTTTCCCTACTTTGGTGGAGCAGCTATTGTTTAGGAATTAAGAATAAGCCACGGAAGAAAAGGGGGGCTGGAACTAAGCACTGACTGCTTATTAACAAAAGTGCCACATGGCTCCACAATTTGCTCTCCCTCTTTTTTTAAGATTTTATTTCTATTTTGTTTTTCAAATTTTAAGTATACAAATTAGTATTAATACTATTAAAAAGAAATAAAAATGTCTTGTTTAAAAATAAGCAACAAAGATAAATATTCATGGGGCCAGCTGCTCCACAAATAATTCCTAAAAATATTGAGCAGCGACAGCTAGCCAAAATAAGCTAAGCAGCTGCATGAGAACATAATTATACCCAAACCATTGATGTGTCATAAACATTAACATTCATCCGGATTTCTTGGTCTTGTAAGATCAGTCAGGTAACCTATGACTCACAGCCTGCTGTATTTATAAATGATTTTTCCAGAGATCAACCATTTATTAGCCTTTTCCTCAGTTTGGTTCTATGACTCTGGCATGGTATATTTTCTAGAACAATTAGTTAGGTTCTTCTATTTCATTCAGCAAGAGAAACAGACAATGACACAAACAGTCACATATGAGAACTAGAAATTGACCATTACTGAGCTGAAAGGGCACCCAATGTATTCTAAATTACATTTAGAAAAATATTTCTTGATATTATGGATCAATTTTCACCTGCGCTTGGAAAAGAATTTACCATGGTTAGACAACTAGTATTTATTCGTTCCAATCCCCAGATGAACATAATGTAATAATTTTTATGAAGCGTCAAGGGTGAGAAGAGTGGATACATGATATCTATACAGGACAAATATATGTGCATTACCTAGAATTATGAAGCTCTGAAGTTCCAACCTCCAAAGTCTCAAGTAGTTTTAGCCATCCATGAATTCCACCTCACTTATGGGTAGGATATGTCACGCTATCATTGTTGCTATAATCCTTCCAAATGAATGAACAAAACCCTCCAAGCCTGAAGGCCTACTATGTTAATACCTCCTTTGCATGTCATTGCACAACCTCTACACCCACAAAAAAAATAAAAATCAAGGTTTTAATTTTCATGGCCAAAAAGGTTATTGGAACATACCTTTAAGTAGATAACACAAAAAAGTAGTTAAATTCCCTCCATCTATTAGATTGCATTGCATGTCCAACACGTTGATCTACAATAAGTAACTTGAATCCAAGATCATTATTGTAACATAAATTCACAACATAAAAAAAAAATGGGTGTAAGATGAAGCTAAACCTTTTTGCTCAAATTCTAGAAATATTTCTACACTCAACTTACCCTCCATAAGACAACAAATTTAAAACTCAATTGAACTTTTAATAATAACATTAGGTTTAAACACAACTTAAACTTTTCACGATGCACAAAAATGAACCACAATGACAAACATTGAATTCAACCACAACACATTAACACATTGCACAACATAGACCTAAGGGTTGGATTCTCACACCTAGAAGATGGATTCTCACACCTCGAGGTTCTTCTAGGGTGAAATGGTCTTGCACCCTTGATGCTCTCTTCTTGCTTCCACTCATTTTCCTTTCTCTCTCTATTCAAAATGGGTAATTAGGGAAATTTTAGGGTTATGTAAGAGTGGGTTTGGCTTTCCTGACGGGGAAGTGGTATTTTCCCCTCCTTTCTTCTTTGATAGACCTTTTGTTCTTCTTAAAGGATTTGTTTGATCAAATACATTGTTAAAGTTTGCTAAGATTACAATCTATGAATAAGGATCCTTTACAATCACAAGACACATTTAATTTTCACTTTTATGAGATTCTAATTGAGATAAAAGTCTTAATTCATGGTTGAATTTACTAATAAAACCAAAACCATCTTCCTTACTAATGTGACTTCCTATAATTTAAAAACCCATAAATAGATCCATTCAAAGAAAACTTACCCCTTAGGAAATTCAATACAATGGGTAGAAATTTTTTGGGCAGATCTCCCATCCTTCAAGGAGATCAACTTGTCACTTGTACACCCCACATCCTATTAAATGTATCCAAAGCACACATATAAATGAGCTTCTATATAGCAAATTAAAAGTGCACATATAAAGATAATGAATTATTAAATAATCATAATTAAATATTCATAAAGTTCATATGTGCATACGAATACTACACTATATAAAGGATATATACCTACTACACAATAATGCATAGTACGCAACCAATCAGCACATATAATGTGAATATATAAATATACAATGAATTATTAAATAAGCTTCCAATTAGACATTCATTGGGCTCATGTGCACAAACATACACATTTATAGAGATATATGCTCAATAAACAACAATGTACATATGACAAAGCTTTAATTATAGCTTGCTATTTAAATAGTTGATGTAATGCCAATATCATTCTGTTATTTGTTCATTAATTAAATATGTAATAGTGTCACACAAACATTACAATTTTTAAAAATGACTCCAATGTAATGTAATGTCAACAATAATGGCAATTAATTATCACAATTTTTAGTAGTGAGAATAGGTAGAAAAAGAGTGGATTAGTCAATCAAAACATCATGTTAACACCTTATACAATTCTATAGATAATCTGACTTCTCATGAACATATTGATTCATGGAGTAAATCCAACATGTAGTGTCATTTTCTAGTTTGTTTAGTAGTTGCAACAACTTGTTTCCCATGCAACATGGTGAGATGGAATGGTGATGATATAGGCACACAAAGATAAATTTGATATATACATTTCTTGAAATGTCACAACATGACCAAGTAAAAAATTGTTAAAGTACAAGTTAGTGCGAAAATAAGAAGATATAGTTAATTGATGCAGTCATGAATAGAGGGCCCGACAAAAGACAATCTACTTGTGTTACCCAAACATACAAAATAAAAATACTAACAAAAGTATACGACAAAGTAAGATGTAGAAGACAAATGAGATGACACAAATCATTATTTTACCCAATACTCTAACATGATGGAAATTAAATTCAACATCTAAACAATGAGTGTACATGTGAGAAATGCCATGGGCATAACAAATCATTATAAATTTTGGGAATAAGAATTGGTGTTACTTTATTCTATGCTAATAGGATGTATTTGATATATCAATTGAAAACCTTTCAAAATCCTTTGTTCAAGTCTACTTCCTCAATTATTTTTGTACCAAACTCTATGATGATAAGCTAGATCATAAATCAATCCCTATCCTTTGATATCTTGAGATTGTTTCCAAACCACGATGAATGGTGTTTATATAATGAATGTAAACAATTATGATGAAGTGTGTTGACCATAAGGTGGTGCGATTCTTTCTACACAATGTGTAGAAGGGCTAGAGAAGACATTATTTGCGATGAAAGTGGTGTGTCTAGTAAGATAAGGTATTTTAACTTGATGTGGTTCTAATCAAAAACCACATTAGAACCAATAAGTTTGGAAATGTATTCAAATATTGGTGTAAAGTTTTGTGTTTGTCCGTAAGTTAATGTTATGTCATTAACTAGAGACTACTTTTGAGAATCCATATAGTTTTAGTGTAGTACGAATTTATTATGAATTTTGATATTGTAGGTAAGTTGTTGAATCGATTTGCTGTGTTGCAAAAGTAAGGTCTTGAAATTGTAAATTTAGTGTGTTTAAAATGGTGATTAGAACAAAATAGCCTCCATGACCTAAACAATATTTTCTAGTGAAATTGTGATTACTAGAACCTTTGCAAAATAAACAGAATGTGAAACACAATATTTTTGGGTGATGCAAGATTGTTCAATCCTCAAGATGCTTCTACATTAGACACCCCAAGTAATAAAATTTTGAGAATAATGCTCAAAATGAAGTGAGAGAGGGTGTTGTGGTGACTACAATTAGCATGCTTCATCTTCAAAAGTCCATATAAATTTTTTTGGACCCCTTCCATTAGACTATATACTTTCTATATTCCTTCCTATTTCTATTTCTCAAGTACTCATTTGGAATTTGTTCTATCTCATCTCTTAGTCTCCTATAGATTGTTGCCTTCAATCTAACTCTATGGTGATGATATATTCTTCTCTACATTCCCAACTTCATCATATTTTTACAAATCAAGCACATCAAACACCGGTGAGATTTCCAAACTCTACTAATTCAACCTCATTAGCATTCTCAAAATTTTTGAACCACATTGTGCAAGTGCTAATTTTCTTTGTCAACTTATTATAGGTTCCTAGAGGGAATCAACATATAATTGGTATAGTATCAATTCATCATGAATTTTGATATCGTTAGTAAACTTTGGAATCAATTTGTGGTGTTGGAACATAATAGTCTCTATGATGTAAATCATATTTTGTGGTAAGAATATGATGGCTAGAATTGTAGTAGAAACTTGCAAAATAAACAAAATGTGAAAAAAAATATTTTGGGGGTGATGCAAGATTGTTTGATCCTTGAGATGCTCCTACATTGGAGATCCAAAGTGACATAATTTTGAGATTGGTGTTCAAAATTAAGTGAGAGTGGGTGTCTTAGTGACCTCAAAAAGCCTACTTCATCTTGAAAAAGTCATGTATCATCTTTTGAACCCCTTCCATTGGACTAGATATTCTTTATATTCCTTCTTACTTCATCTACTTAGGTGCTCATTTAGAATTTGTTATATCTCGTCTCTTAATCTTTTATAGACCATTGCCTCCAATCTTTATCCTATAGTGATGATATAATCTTCTCTACGTCCTCAACTTTATGATTTTTACAGAAATCAACCACATTGAATACTAGTGAGAACTATCCAAACAATGTACTAATTTGACCTCCTTAGCATTCTAAAAAATTATGCACCACATTCAGCAAGTGTTAATCTTCTTTGTCTTCAAATTATTATAGGTTCTTATAGGTAATTGTTCCTTCCTCAAATATTACTAACTCACCTTATAAGAAAGTATTTTCTCTTTTATTCTTATTTGCACGCGTCTTACAATTATTGTTGCTTCTCTTCAACAACTTCTTCACTTATGCATGTGTCATGTAAAATCTTCCACATTTGCATTAGTGTGTTCTTCATTAAGGATCTTGAACAAGTCTATAAAATCTTTGTAATATGTCTCATAAACAACCTAAAAAAATGAATCTTGGACTAATTGAGTTATTGAACAAAACTTAGCTTGTGCTATAAAATAATCTCACTATGGTGGTCTATCTCCCACCAAAATTCTTAGGAGATTACATAAACTTATATTAACAACCTCTTTATGACCATGAATTTATGGAGAGAAGGTAGAGTGGTAGTTTGGTTGTGTGCCCAACCTTTTCTACAATTTGCACGCAAAATGGTTCAAGAACTTATTATATCTATTTGTGTTGATACTTTGTGACAACACATGTAACCTCACTACTTTCTTGAAGAATAGATTTGCAATCTTGAAAGCGTCATTTGTGTTTTTATAAGGAATGAACTACACCATTTTTTAAAAATTGTCAATTACTACAAGGATAGTCATTACCCCTTTGTATCCATAATACAAAGATAAATTCTATTGAAATTTCCCTCTTGAATATTCTCTAGATTGGCAAACGCTTGTGTAGACACCCAAATATGTCCACTTAATTAAATGAATACTTAGCATTTATTTGATTATTTAACCATTGATCAACAATTAATATTTAATTAATTCATCTTAACTCTCTTCTCCTATCAATTAAATAAACTATTCAATTTATTTGATTTAATTCATTTGAACCATATTGTGACTTTTAATTAAATAAATCATATTTATTTTAATAAATACCCTTTTCACATTTAATTAAATACCCTCTTTGTTAGTTTTTAGTGATCAGATTAGCAGTATAGAACCTCCCTCTTGGAGGAAAAACCCAGCAATCAAAGATCTCAGATCTGATTAGATTAGGTATAGCAGCAGATTACAATACTGCCCTTCTAGGGCATACAAAGAACTTATCTAATTCACAGTTCAGGTCAGATTTGAACAATCGCCCAAATTGTTGATTGCATATCATGTGAGGGAGTTCGCTTTCTCTAGAACAAATGTAGCACAGCCTAAAGTAAGTTCAGCAGCGTTGGAGCAGGTTTGGCAGCCTTGGGGCAGGCTCGGCAGACCTAGGAGGATGTTCGCCCAGCTAGAAGACAATTTCGCTGACTTCAGAATGTAGTTCGCTGATCTTTTGGAGCAGAACAGATCGCATTAAGGCAGATGATATTCGCTTATGTTATATGACTTGTGACCTCAAGTCACTTCCTTTATATACATGCCCTTTACCCTTATGCCTAGGTCGGTTTTGGTGCCAAATTACAAATTCACAAGTTACATTATAGGGTCAGACCCATTTATAACCACAAGTTACATTCGCCATTATAGGGTCAGACCAATATCACAAGTTACATCGGTTAGGACCTGACCAATAACACTTTACAAGTTACATATTAATAGGTCCTTACCTATTGAATTTACAAGTTACACAATATCCCAAATAGGCCCATACACAATAAATTTTAAGGCCGAAGGCCACATTAAAATTTACCAAGCTAGGTCGGCCCAATCAAGGGATACGACCTAGCTACATTTTCAACACTCCCTCTTAGCTAGGGAGGATCCCTTGATTAATCAAGCTACATCGTGACCATGTTTCATGGACTCTTTCCATGATATCCACCATGCATTCTCATAGAGGATGAATTCAATATACATCATGGACTCGTTCCATGATATTCATCATGCATACCTGCAGAGGATGAATCCTAAGTACATCATGGACTCTTTCCATGATACTCATCATGCACAACCGCAGAGGATGGATCCACCTTGCATTGCTCGCAGAGGGTGGAAGAGGTCTTGCACCTCAAAGAAACTACCACCTTGCACTCCGCAGAGGTGGTCCCACCTTGCACTCCGCGGAGGGTGGAACGAGGGCTCTAACCTTAGAATTCTCCTAGAGAAGAATGTAATACCACCATGCCTACTTGCAGAGGGTGGAACGAGGGCTTTCACCTCAACCTTCTCCTGGAAGATTGCCTTAACCAAGGATATAGCTTCCTCTAAAACTGAAACAACAAACAAGCTCCCTCTTAAGCTGAATACAACAAGCTCCCTTTGGAGCTGAAAACAACAAGCTAAGCTATGTCTCTTAGTCTTCAGCCTGTGATGCTTCCTCACAAGATGTCTCAAAACCTTCTTCTTTTGAATACAATCATCATCTTTATGCTCCTTAGTTCGTCCTGAAAGCATTTATGAGAGGTTACTAATATTTCAAGACTATCATACATGATTCACTATCTAATGAATTGATAAAAACATGAAAAATTCAGAAAATACTTCTCTTATAAGTTAGTCCTCAACATTCTTTCCTAACTTTGCTTAGCAATGAAATTACCATCCACTTAGGTCATAATGAAGCATCTGATGATGATTGCGTGACCTTTGGGCCTCGTCACCACTTATCATCTATCTTCAACTCAGTGACGACATATAGGAGTTGCATGCGAGGATCACTCAAAGTTGTCAACATAGTAGACTGAAAAAGTAACCTTGATACTAATTTGCAGCATTGTCAACTTGCACAAACCAAGTATCATGCCAATGTTGGAAAATACTGTACCAAATTATAGCTTACCAAAAAAACACTCAGAAAATTATTGAATAAGGACATATCAACTTGGTAAGGGTTATTTTATGAAAGAGTGGATCTGTTAACTCAATCTGGCCAAACAGCTAGGTCAGCCAATAACAAACTTAATTAAAATCAATGAAACATCAGATGTTCACCTTGCAAGTGACTGGAAACTACATGTAAACTCAAGGAGCCATATAAACATTTATGATTAAAGACAGCGATTCTCACCATGTTCACCCGTCCTTACCTACTGACTATTATGGCCTGCCAGAATAGTAGGACCCCTTCAATCTTCCTCCTTTCTGATCTATTTCCAAACTTGTAGGAAGTAATGACATAATCAGCATAAAGGTATGGCTAGCATGAGGGTACGACCAGCTACACAAGAACTGAACCACCAGTCATTAAGCCTCTCAAACACCTCCAAAAACTTCCGATATACTTCACGAATCTGTTAATTTGATTATGCTAATATGAACCTGGCTCTGATACCATGTTAGTTTTTAGTGATCAAATTAGTTGTATATAACCTACCTCTTGGAGGAAAAACCCAACAACCAAAGATCTCAGATCTGATTAGATTAGGTATAGCAGCAGATTACAATACTGCCCTTCTAGGGCATACAAAGAACTTATCTGAATCACAGTTCAGGTCAGATTTGAACAATCGCCCAGATTGTTGATTGCAGATCATGTGAGGGAGTTTACTTGCCCTACAACAGATGTAGCATAGCCTGAAGTAAGTTCAGCAGCCTTGGGGCAGGTTCGGCAGCCTTGGGGAAGACTTGACAGACCTAGGAGGATGTTCGTCCAGCTAGAAGACAATTTTGCTGACTTCATAATGTAGTTTGCTGATCTTTTGGAGAAGAACAGATCGCATTAAGGCAGATTATATTCGCTTATGTTATATGACTTGTGACCTCAAGTCACTTCCTTTATATACATGCCCTTAACCCTTATGCCTAGGTCGGCTTTGGAGCCAAATTACAAATTCACAAGTTACATTATAGGGCCAGACCCATTTATAACCACAAGTTACATTCGCCGTTATAGGGTCAGACCAATATCACAAGTTACATTGATTAGGACCTGACCAATAACACTTTACAAGTTACATATTAATAGGTCTTGACCTATTGAATTTACAAGTTACACAATATCCCAAATAGGCCCATACACAATAAATTTTAAGGCAGAAGGCCACATTAAAATTTACCAAGCTAGGTCGGCCCAATCAAGGGATACGACCTAGCTACATTTTCAACACTTCACATTTAAAAAAATTAATACTTATTTAAATATCTATTCAAATGCAAGTTTCACAATAAATTGAAATAAATTAATTTTATTTCAATTAAATCCTAAAATTCCTTCCCACTTGCACGCTAACCATCTTCTTGATTCTTCTAATCTCTTCTAATTAGCCTAATCCCCTCCTAAACATTTGCACATTTCTTAAGGAAAAGGTCAGTTCTCAAAAACCCCCAAAGTCTTCAATAACCATTAAAGTCTTTGTCTTCAAATGGTTAACCTCTAAAGTCTTCCAAACCATTAAAGGCTCTTACATATCCATATATGGTTAACTCAAACTCAACCCTAGGTTAGAGACTTTCTCTCTAACTTAACCATCCATTTAACTCATGGGTTTCTTCAAGCATTCATTACTTTGACCATGGTTATCCTTTAACCCTTGCACAAGAGTTTATGCTTTGGATAAAAGCTTTATCCACTAACCTAAGCCTAACGAAACCACCTAGGGTAACTCTCATGTCATCTCAAGCAATAAATTATTTTTCCCTCTCCTCTCAAGCCTTCCCTTGTTGACACTTATCAACATGTGATTGGCTTGAAGAGGAGCACATGGATTGAGGATCACGACTTCCTCAGGCAATCCTAACCCTTCCTCAATAAACTCCATCTCAACCCTTCATTTGCCCATTTCCTCTATAAATAGAGCTCATTCCTTCATTATTGAGGATACACACACACATAGGAGTTATCATGCATTACATTTTACTTAGAATTTGAGTGCTTTGTAGGAACCTTTGTATTATTCTTTAGTTTTTCCACTAGTTGGAATTACTATTTAGCCTCTAATACTTCATTTGTATCCTCATTTAACACTTGACACAATCAGCCATCTCCCATCCTCCATTTGGCATCCCTTTTGTGCTAAGTGCTCAAACTGAGGGCATACATCAAATAGCAGCATGATCTTGGAGAGGAGGAGGACAAGGAAGAGCCATGGCATAGCGAGTATCATGGGGAAGTTCATTTTGTTTTTTTCATTTCCTAATTAGCTTCTTGTTTAACTAATCTTTTTTGATATGTTTTGAAAGGGTTTGAGTTCATTATGTTTATGGTTGAGCATGTTATTTAGATGAACTCATATTGGTTTTCCACTAATCCCCCATTATCATTGCATCAACTTGTATAATCTTATAAATTTTAAGGAACACACTTCACAATTTGACAAATTTCAAATCTCTCAACAAATATTCTTACGTTTCATGCAAACATGACAAAAAAATGTCACTTTAATATGGCAAATGTCTTACCTATACATCAAAATGCGCTCCCAATCCTCTACTATGTAGTTACAATGATATTTTATCTCATGTAATTGTGATATACACAACCATATTCTCTTGAACCACTATCCATCCTATACAAAGTAATCCTAAGTAGAATCCTTACCTCCAATCTTAGGATCCATGCATAAGTTAAATCTAGATTTGTGGCAAACAAATCCTTCTTCATCTCTATGCTTAATAAATTTTATTCTCATGGTAGTCAATAAGACTCACGTTCCACTCAAAGCCTTTGTAACTTGAATGGTTACACCAACTTTATGATTGAGGACAAAAGAAAACCCTTGCTAATACTCCACCTACTTCATGTGCCTAGCGATCAGTGTAACAACCTGTCGCTATAAAGTCACCTTGCAAGGTACCACATCTAAATCCACTTCGTCATCCAACCAATATGACCTTGTTGAGCAACTTGAATGGTTACACCAACTTTATGATTAATCTTTGCTTGACTATTAATAAACATCAATTATGCCTAATGATCGGTGTACAAAATGAACTCCTTTGGAAAAAAATAGTGTCTCCACTTTGGTAAGGCTTGAACAATCACATAAGACAAGTTGAATCATAAATTGAAATATTTTCTTGGATTCATTCAACTTCTCACTTAAATATGCAATGGATTTACCCTCTTAACTTATAACTACACTAATAGCCTTATTGCTAGCATTGTAGTCCACTAAAAAACCTTCTTAAAGTCTAGTAGTGGTATTATTTGTGCATTTATCATCATCTTCTTTAGTCAATCAAAAGTCTTTCTTATTGCAACTACCCCTTCAAGTTTGTCCTTTTGAATGCAATGTGTGAGTGACACACAAAACCCACTAAAGTTTATATATTCTATGGTATTGACCATTCAACAATGTTTGAACCTTCTTTATACTCATATTCTCAATTCATCTTGAAATATCACAACTCCCAATTATATTAGCTCCTTTTGCATAAAACTACTTTTCATAATTATACATTATTTATCCATATCAACTATGCCAAAACTTGTTCAAAGTGTTCAAGATGTTCTTCCCTAGTCTTGCTAAACACCAAAATATCATCCAAATTAATTGACTTATATTTAAGAGAAGTTTCAAAACTTCATCTGATAGTCTCATAAAGTTACATGGTTTATAGGTGAATCCAAAGGACTTGTCTAGCCACTCATATGGTCCATCCTTTGTTTTAAAGGATGTCTTTTGTCTCATCTCCTTCACATACTATAATTTGATAATACTCTCTTGAAATCAATCTTAGAAAAGTAGCATGCTTAAATAATCCATCAATTCATCCATATGGAATAGTGGAAACTCATACTTGATGGTAGTATTGTTAATAGCATGAAAGTGTACACATCCTCCAATCTCTTCCCTTCTTGAATATAACTATCACATGCACAACACAAGGGCTCGTATTTGTTCAAACTAGACTTGAACTCATCAATTTTCTACTTGTTTGTTAAATTATATACTCATTCTAATAATCTTGTGTGATTCTTATCAAGCAACATTGAGTCTAGATTAAAATTTGTGTAGTATGAAATATTATACATTGTTAACAAAAAACTTCAAGAAATGGTGAAGTGCTTCTGGATAAACTATGTATGTTTTTGAATGGACGTTTTGGATTGCACTCAACAAGACATCATCAAAAATTTCATTGTCCATGATATTCTCAAACTCTAATGGTTCGCTTACCTCTAGCTCCATTTAGTAATACAACTTGGATTCCTCTAGTACTGTAGAACTCACAACCAATGCATGACATAATTATTCAACTTAAGAACGCTTTTGGCCAATAAGGACATTATGCAACATTCTATGATTTCTTCTTTGGCCTTTAATGGTTTCAAACTTATTTCCACCCTTTCATGATGTTGAATGTGTTCTTTCTTCCATTATTAATGGCACAAACATCATACTATTGAACACTACTGGAAGCTAAGAGACGGGGGGAGGGGGGGTGAATCAACATGTACAAAAACTTGATCATATTAAGTTACTTGACCCATAATGTTCATCCAAACATTTATGTATAAAGAATAAACCACCAAAACACCAAAAGCATCAACACAAGAACACCAAGTTTTTTATGTGGAAAACCCAAACTGGGAAAAAACCATGGTGAGAATCTAACTCACAATATATATCAACAATTTACAATGAATATGGCTTCCTGCCAAAGAGCTCACTTCTTCAAACTTGTAGACTAAGGTGCACAACCTTAGGCAAGATACAAAATCAAGACTTGCTCTACTGAAGATCACTTCTTCAAGGCAAGATACAAATTGTTGTGCAGAGACAATGGAAATATTAGATTGAACTATATACAAAATAGCATTTGTTAGAATGCGGATAATAGTTCACAATTCACAGTCATATGTCTTCTCTGCACAGACACCAAACCTTAGATCTACTTCGCACTTCCTTCAAATCATCATAGCACACTCCTTTTATTCATCATCATGTATAACATCTCAAACCTTCCCAATACACATTGTTTCCTGCATTGAAAGATAGATTATTGTAAAACCAAAAGTTTGAAGCTGCTATCCTTGCTTGTTCATGCTTCTCTCTATTCCATCATGTACCTTCAAGTGAAGGTTGTGCACCTGAAACATTGTGTGGTACAAAAAACTTAGGGTCTGATGTAACAGGAGTGCCACTAGCCTCACCCTCATTGTCACCAAAAGATGAAAGTGACTGACGACCACAAGTGTGACCAATGGGACCTGAAGTGGACAATGTGGGATTCATTGCAGCTGCCATGGCTTCTTTTGTTTTTTGTCTTTCTTCCTTTTGCACATCATTCTTAGCAAGAATGGCCTTCATCTCTCTAATAATCTCAGGAGTTGATTTGGGGCATGCCTCCACACCATATTTAGGTATTTGTGCAAGGTAGTATTTTAATCTATTGATTCCACCTGTCATCCATTTTGTACATTTGGTGCAAGTGACCTCCCCCTTTTTGCTTCCTGGAATCCCATATTTCCATGCTTTATCTCTTTGTCTTCCTGACCTTGGGGTTGCCCTTGGAGTTTAACTTGCCATTGCTGATTTAACATGAAAAAATAAAAAAATCAGCAAGGTTTTATAGAAAATCAACAAAAAAAATGACAATGAATCATTTGGGAAAAATAGGATTCAAAAACAAGAAAAAAATATGAGGAAATAACTTAGGAAAGAAAATAGAAATTTTTTTGGCAGCATATCCCCTTGTTTTTCAAAAATGCCAAATGAGTTGAAAAAATAAAACAAAACTGAGTTTTATTGGTTATATGGCATGTAAACTGGGTTGCGCGAGTCCATATGAAAGACTCGCGAGTCCGAGCAAAAGACTCGCGCGAGTCCTTGCGAAAGACTCGCGAGTCTTTCATATGGACTCGCCTCGCAAGTCCTTGGCGAGTCGACTCATGGCTCCCATGGACTTGCTAGTCTGTGGCGAGTCCATGAGTCTTAAGACTATGGTTAGGATAGGCTTAGGAGTAAGTTTTGAAGTGTTGGGTTGGTTCAACACCTGCACGTGGATTGAGAAGGAAGTCGGCCTTCTCCGGAGATTCAACCCCCTTGCGCAAGGTCCCACACTTTGGGGTTGTTTCCATGTTTCACAAGGTTGCTGAGTTTATAGCTCAACAAGGGTGCAATCTTTTGTGATAACAGATTCCTTGAATCAATGGTGGCAGGAATGCCGAATTGGAAATCAGTCCAAGATGTTTATTTTCCACAAGAAACTCACATATATTAAAGCCAAACTCAAGGAGTGGAATAGGGTTCATTTCAAGAACATTTTTACAGAAAGTCAAAGATGTGATATCCCCCTTAATTTTTGTTCAAAATTATTTCAGTTTACAATCAACACAAACACCCGTTAGTGTTAGAAAATGAAATCCCAATACTGCTGAAAGTAACCCTTTCCACCTTTTGATCACCGAGAGCCCAATTAGGGAGGGTGAGAGCATATAGTGTTGAGGGGATTGTTAGATGCAAGAAACTGAAATTGATTACAATACTTGAGCGGCACGCCAACCCCTTTGACTTTTCAGCAGGATAATGAGAATACTGAAAGATCACTTGGTGGTAAACCAACCGAGGACAAGCCAAGAAAATGAAGTAGCAATCACTCAACCGCTTATCCAGCGGGAGGACTAGAAATGAAATTACAAATCAACTCTGCCGCTTATGCAGCAGGAGGACAATACTACAATATTCAAAGTAGGCGGCAAAGCTATCCTCTTTCACTTATGCAATGGGACTAAGAGCAATAATCCAAGTAGATAGTTGTTAGTACTACTAACCAGCTTTACAATGCACAATATGGATTACAAATTAAGAAAAATCACTATCCCAAAGATAGGCGGCAAGGCCAACCTCTTCCACTTTGCAGTGGGTCTAAGAAAGATCAATAGAAATTGTTGTTAGTACTACTACCAACATTACAATATGAATCATAGAAGATAAGAATGCAAAACCAACAACTGCAAACAATTACCAAGATCTTTCTCTCCACACCAAAGAACCCACACACCCTAAAACCAACTCCACTCAAAAAGACACTCCAAATCGGAAAATCTCTAAATCTGATATACTCCCAGCACGCTGAAAACACAGAGACCAGCAACACCAAATCTCACTAAAACACTCACAACTCGCCCAATTCTTAACCAAATGACATGAAATTGAAAGCATACGATCACTAGGAGGTAGGCGATCAATCCTAGGACAACAAAACATGGCAAACTGACCCCAATAATTTATGCATGCATCCCAAATCACTCAGCCACATGGTACGGCCAGCTAGGGTATGATTTTGCAAAAAAAAAATCCCAAACACTATTTTAGACTCTACAATCTCACAAAATGAATCGGCCAAACCACAAAAAGAGATAGAAGAAATACCCAGAACGAGAAGAATGACACATTGAAAGTCGTGACCAAGAATCTACTTCAACACACTCCGCGACCAGCAACAAGTACACTCAGAAATCCACACAAATCTTCACCACATTGAGTCCAATCTGCTCCTCTGGATGAGAAACAGACATACATTCAGCTAGGCGCTATCTCTCAAGCACGAAACTGAGGCACTAGAAGGTATGCATTCCTTCGTTATCAACCAAAAATAATGGATAGTCTCAAATGAAGGCCAAGCATTCTTATTTATAACTTTTTAGAGCTCCAAATTCAAATTCAACTCCCTCCAAAATGCCACGAAATGAAATGCAATTTCATCCAATTTGGGTGCCCAAGCTAGGATAATGTTTGCTTTAATTTTTAAATCATGTATCCTCACCAAAAGGGGTCGTCCACTTAACTTAGGCCCAAAAATAATTCTTAATACATCAATTCGCCCCCCATCTAGCTAGGTAGCAATATACTTTATGAAATATTCATAAAGTGATATATGGTGTCCAAGGAAGTAAGTGAATTATTTTACATAAAATTAACATACTTCATTCTAGGGTGTCCAACATGCCCTATAAATAATTCACTTGTAAAATATTTTCCTTAAACATAAATCACCCAAAATAAGCTCCAAAATTGTTGGAAAACAAATTGCTCAACTGTCTTGCCAGAAATAACCATCTGAACTAGCCTGTTGAAGCCCTGCTAAAAATAGTACTTACTAAAAATAGCATACTGCTAAAAATAGTAAGTGTTTCCAAAGTGATTGTAACCGCATTCTGAGTAGCTGTCGCAACTTACTAAAAATTAGTAAGTCAGGAAAAAGTCTTCAAATTGATTTGCATGTTATACCATCACAAGGCTCTCAGAAAACCTAGAAAAACCCAGAGAAATAAGCAGCTCTCGCCTCCACTTACTAAAAATAGTAAGTTTGCCAAACTCCGCTGCTTGTTATGCATGTACCATCATGGCGAAGCTCTCCAAAAACCCAAAGGAATCCAGAACCCAAACTGACAAACTCCAACATGCAGGCCACCAAAAATGTCGAAACATCCTTCTAGAAAATAGGAAACCCTAATTCTGCCTCTGATTGACCAACAGGTCTCAGAATTGGCGAACAAACCCCCAAACAAACTAGAGAGGAAAAGGGGACACTACAAAAGAATTGAAGATGAATTGAGGGCTCTGAATGATGTGGTTATATCTCATGGTATGAGAGATGAAGAGTTCAAACTGGAGCAAAAGCTAAAAGTGAAACAAGTAGAAATTTTGGCCAGGGAGGAACAATTTTGGAGACAAAAGTCACGAGAGCTATGGCTCAAGGAAGGGGACAAGAACACAAAATTGTTTCACAATTCTGCAGTCACAAACAAAAATAGAAATAGAATATTGGAATTGGTCAAAGAAGATGGGACTGTGATCCGCTCTAAAGAGGAGATCAATCGAGAAGTGGTGAATATTTTCAAAACCTCCTGAACCGGGATAGTCAAAGTATAAATCAGAGAACTTTCAGAAATGATTTCCTCAATCAAATCCCCAACATCATTTCAGATGAAGAGAACAGTGAGATATCTAAGCCTATCACTCTGGAGGAACTCAGAAAGGCTACATTTCAACTAGCCCTTGCGCCTGATGGATTCTCGGCTTGCTTCTATCAAACTTTTTGGGAGATCATCAAGGATGATCTGCTCAAGGAAGCAAAGGAATCTTGAAAAAAAGCAACAATTTTTGGTGCCATCAACCATACCTTCTTAGCCCTCATCCCCAAGAAGAAGGAAGTGATAGGTATGGGTGACTTTCGACTGATTGCTTTATGTAATACTTGCTATAAGATAATCACCAAAGTAATGACAAATAGACTAAGAAAGTTGTTGGATAAGATCATTTCAGAGGAACAGAGTGGGTTTGCCCCAGGTAGGTCTATCTCAGTGGGAATAATTGTTGCTCATGAAGCAATTCACACAACCAGGAAACTTAGGAATCCTAGCATGATCATCAAATTGGATATTATAAAAGCATATGATCTGGTAGATAGAAACTTCTTGTTAGATGTCTTAGCTAGATTTGGTTTTGATCGCCCCTGGATTGAATGTGTTAGAGGATGTATTGATTCTTCGAAATTCTCCATCCCTATCAATGGATATTTCAACACTAGCAGGGGTCTAAGGCAAGGAGACCCATTATCTCCATACCTTTTCATCATAATGGCAGAAGCGTTGGGTAGGAGCATCATAACTGCTAGGATAGAGGGACAGTGGAAGCGTATTGAGATCACCCTTGGTATTGAGCCAATCATACATCAACAGTTTGCTGATCTGATACCATCCTTTGTGGAGAAGCTTCTAGGGGAGAAGTCAAAAGTGCCAAGTCCATATTAGACAGTTATAGTAAAGCTTCTGGGCAAACTATCAATTGGCAAAAATCCGATGTTTTCTTTCTCAATGTTCAACCGGGTCTACAACTAGACATAGCTAGAATCTTGGGCTTAAAAGTGGCACAATTTCTTGGGAAATTCTTAGGCCTTCCTCTATTTGGAGGTATCATCAAAAAGTGTTATTGGGACAGATTGATTGAAAATTGCAAAAAGAAAATGGA
Organism: Cryptomeria japonica; assembly: GCF_030272615.1. Classification (NCBI taxonomy): domain Eukaryota; kingdom Viridiplantae; phylum Streptophyta; class Pinopsida; order Cupressales; family Cupressaceae; genus Cryptomeria; species Cryptomeria japonica. Next base: position 466,165,803 of record NC_081414.1, read on the forward strand.
GCTTTGGAAAGGAAAATGGCTAACCTCTGCAAGCAGATTGCTCATGGTCAAGGCTGTCTTATCAGAACTGCCGGCATCAGTTGAAGACAGTCTTAATCAAATTTTGAAAAGATTCTTCTGGATTGGCCTCCATGATGATCAGAAACAACCCCTTCTTGCTTGGGATAAGGTATGCAAACCAAGGAGTGCCGGAGGCGCTAGGATTCGACAACTCAAAATCATGAATTTGGCTCTCGAGGCTAAGCTTTCTTGGATCATGAACAAATCAAATTTGAAGTGCGTGCGAATTTTAAGATGGTATCTGGATTCTGATGACCCCATTAGCATTCTAAGAATCAGAAACCCTCCAAAAGGCTCGACCAATTGGAATTTCATATGTGAAAGCAGGGAAATAGTGTCAAAATACATCACTTGGGAAGTTTGCGATGGCCAATCGACATCCTTTTGGGATGACTCATGGGATGGACATAAGAAACTAGGGGCGGATCAAAGTTTGACGGAGATCAAAGTTGCAACTTCTAGGGTTTGGGGAACTAGGGTATGCAATTTTAGAGTAGTCAAGATTGATGGAATGGATAAATGGTGTTGGAAGTCCTCGGATTGCATCGATGCCCCCCAAAGTCAGAAAGACTCTCTAGCCAACATTCTCAAAGACAAACCCATTCCACTCTCTCAGGACAAAGACAAAATCAGGTGGTGTGCTCCAAAGGATGGAGAATGCAAGGTAAAACTTGGGTATAAGCTCAAAGAAGCAGCTTTGGAAGACGGTCAATGGCCAATCAAACTCCTCTGGGGCAAAGATGTCCTACCCAAAGAAGGTGTTTTCTCCTGGCTAGCCATCTAGGGAAGAATTTTGACTCAGGATAGACTTCCCAAAATTGGGATTTGTGCACCCAGTAGATGTCAGTTGTGCAAGAACAATGTGGAAGCTGTAGATCACCTCCTTTGGACATGTCCATATGCTCAATTTTGTTGGAAATTTTTCCTGGGGAAATTGGACCTCCAACATGTGGAGCCTTAGAGGATTGGAGAGTGGTTCATCTCTTGGCCAACACCGATCCATAAAGGAATGTTCAATAGCATCTGGGCGGTTCTCCCTTCCACATTGATATGGGAACTCTGGAAGGAGAGGAACATAAGGGTCTTCAGGGATCAGGCCATTCCTAGGGAAAATCTTGTGTCGAAAATGGAGGCAGCAATTGTCGAGTTGGTAAATGAAGCGGACAAAAGACATTAGAATCTCTAATGCCTTTGCAAATCGAGACAATAAGTTGATGAAGAAATTTTCAAGCTTGGTGGTTCCTATGGGTTATGATTTGTCTCAATCGAAGGTTTTAGATAAGCACAGATCTATATGCTGGCAAGCTTCGAAGAAGGGATGGATAAAGATAAACTTTGGCGGAGCTTCCTTGGGTAACCCAAGACATGCAGGTGCATCCTGTATAGCTAGAGATGACCAAGGCTTCATTATCGGAAGATCAGCTGAATATATTGGGAATACCACGAACAACATAGCAGAATTCATAACAGCCTTAAAAGGGGTTGAGCTTGGTAGGAGATTGGGGATTGGAAAAATCTACTTAGAAGGGGCTTCTCTTTTGACAATAAATGGAATTAGGAACCAATGGGTTGTGAGTTGGCAGCTAGAGAGATGGCTTAATGCAATAAGGGAAGCGCTCAAAAGTTTTGAAGAATTTAAAATATACCATATTTATCGAGAAGGCAACGAGTTGGCTGAAGACTTGGATAAACAAGTGGCAAGCATAAAACCATCATGGATTCACTCCACTCTGAACAATGATTTAGATATGACGACAGTCGGATGTGGAAAAGATCACGAGTACGAGAGGTATTTCAATGGGACAATTTCCAATGTGGCTAGCATGTGGGGATGTGACATGGGAGGACAGAATATACATGTGGCATGTCTGAACTTTTAACCAAGTGATGAACTTATTAATTCAGAAAATCATCGAATTGTTTGGTTTTCCTTGAATTCGGTATGATTGCTAGATGGCGATGGTTTAAGCCTCCATGTCATATGTAAGGCATTATGGCAGTAAAGGCCTTTCTCATGATTTAATTCAAGTATGGGTTGGGGAATGATCTCATTGTGATAGACAATCATTTCGAATCGCAGCCTTTTTCGGAGGTGGGAGCTATATATTTGGTAAGTGTGGAGGCAATGTCAATTCATAGCTCCCAACTTTTGAGTAATTTGGAAGCAGTAGCCATGGATATCCCTGTTTTGTTGGAATCAACCAAGTAGAAAATGGCCTTTCTTGGGGAGATTACGAAGAAGCATCTACTAATGGTCCTAGAGTCAAAACACTTTATGATTTTGCATGCAATCAGGAAGGTTCTAGGCATGGAGTTTTTGAAGGCGACTCACAAGTACAAGGTAAACACGAGCATGTCGGCTATGTTTCTGGCAACATGCATTCAGTTGGGAGTTTGCAAACCTAGAACGAAGAAGGTTGGCCAGATGATCTTCCGACGTTCCTTTTTAGGGGAAATTGATGTTGTTCTAGATAACATTGACGGCCAGAGTCGAATTCTGTCGGCCCATCAATACTATATGTCTTGGGATGGTAGGAGGTAGGTGAGGAAATTATGTATTGTTCAAACTATGGAGTGGGAGAAATACAACCAAGGCCACGTGGAGAGATATAGAAATTTGGCTTTTATTCTATTTGTGACTGGTAGTCTAGCAAGGCCAAAAGGGTATGATTTGGGGAAGTATGTGAGGGAGGAAGGCTTGCAAGGTAGGTGGGATATCGGGGTGGATGAGAATGGTGTTGTTGCAGAAGGGAATGACTGTGGGCTCAGAAGAGGGGAACTGTGGATTCCGAATGACATGAGGTTTGTGGAGGAAATCGCGGCTGGGGAGGCTCATGTGGAGTATGGGAGAGACTGCCCAATTGTTGCGCAAGCCCTTGCTGCTCAAAGGGTATATGAGAATATCTCCAGCCCCTCGAAAAGCAATTGACAGTGCCTTTCGTCTCAGGGTTTTTTTTGTTTTCTATCAAATATCGTAGTTTTTTATATGTTATCGTTTGTAGCAATGTGAATATAGTAGTAGTAGAACGCAGTTGGGAAGAATGTCTCTGCATCCAAATTTTGTATCCCTGGCCAGAGCAGTTTTGTAGAATAGGTGCCAATTAGTGACCTTTTTTGTGTTTCTTGTTTTGTTGTTGGATCTAACCCAACTTTTTGGATGGAGAAAACGGTATACAGACACCTCTGGCGGATGTATATTTCCTCTTCTATCAATATAGGTGATGGCCTATCCAGCTATTTACTTACTAAAAAAAAACATATCTACAACTAGGATTCAATACCACTTGATCCAATCATAGATAGACATTCTAGTGAAAAAGACAACCTATTTGTGCAACCCTAACATGAAAATGAAAATACTAATAAAAGTGGACAACAAAAGTAGATTAAGAAGACAAATGAAATGAAAAAATTATAATATTATCAAATTCTTTGACATGACTAGGATTATTCAACATTTCAACAATGAGTGTATGTTGCAATTTTTGTCCTTGATACAATAGGTTATTTCATTGTTCAATGATAAAAATCACTTCTAGAATATTCCATGCTCATATTGTAAGCCTTTTAAAACCCTTTATTCAGATTTTCTTCTTCAATGGTTATATTATGTTATCAAACTCTATTAAGCCTAAATTAGAAATCATTTCATGACTCGTAATCCCCTAAGTTCCGTTTTGAATGGTGATGAATGAGTTTTACATAGTGAGTGCAAGCCATTAGGATAAAGTGCTTTGAACAAAAGGTAACACAATGCACCATGCACAAGTTTGGGGGTAAAAATACATTTCGTAAGATATCTTCGTTGAATCTTAATGCAAATAATCATGAACCTCCCTAGGAAAAAATAGGCTTGGATACGTACTCAAATGTTTGTGTGAAGATTTTTTTTTGTTGCATGGTTTGACCATGACTTCTTTGATAAGAATTTTAGTAGGTCATCATTGACCAACAATTACTTTTGAGAATCCACATATTTAGTGTAGATTCAATTTATCATGAATTATGAATCAATTCGAACCTTAAAACAACTTATTCATAATCCTTTAAACTTCAAATCTTAAATAGCTTATTTATGCAATTATGAAACACAAAATCATAAAGCACAACACACACAAGAACATTAGATTTATGTGGAAAACCCAAGAAAGTAAAACCCACGGTGAGAATCAATCACACAATATGAATAACTGATTAAAATGTTCAAGAAAGCTCACAACACCTTATTGGCATTGCAAGACTAAGGTGCACAACCTTAGGGCAAGATAAAAAGGACTTGCATTACTGAGAAACACAATTGTAGGGCAAGATACAAAAGACTTGCAAACATTGAAGATCACTTCTTCAAAGCAAGATACATTACATATAAAAGAGAAACATCAATATTATTGAACTGCGGGCAACCACATCCACTAATATGCTTATTAAAGCTGTCAAAACACATTTTAAATTGCCTTCATTACTGCTCTACTATACTTGTGAACCTTTACACAACTTCACATGCACTCTGCACATCACACACAACTCATCTATTTATCTACAAAATGATTTCATTCATTTTATACCATTCGCAACCAATGCAACATCAATAAGGTCGGTCTAATTAGATGTAACGTGTAAGATCAAAATAGTCTGCCTAAAAACAATCTTCAATACAATGTGGAAGGCAAAATGAAATGTGTGAAGCATCGCATCATGTCAACACACCTTCCTATTCATCCCAAATCAATGGACCAAAATATTATAGGTCGGCTCCAAATGATAAAACAATTAAGGGCTACCATCACAACTTACTCAAGTTACAATGCAGACCACCAAAAACAATTGCAGATGCTCAACATGGCATCACTTGATATCAACAAATATAAATCATCAAACTGCATCACAAAATATTTGTGTTGCATTCCTGTACATTGTCACTCTGTCACTATACAAACCTGAACTCATATCGACATAACTCCAACTGTGGACCGCTACGATCATCTCCAAAGCTTCAAAGAAGCTATATTACAACTTGATATACCATATGAAGTGACTGCAATTAGTCACCAACTACTTGTAAAACCATTGAACAATGCCACTATTACTGCACTACTACAAATCATATTCGAACCAAATATATCACCAAGTTATGTATTTGAATCAACAAGTTTGACATCAATGACAACAAGAACTCATGTTTGCAACAATCTGCCCCTTTGTTATTAACAGCAACACTTGTGCCAACTACAAACTCACTCCCCCTTTGACATCAAAAGCAAATGGTCTCTCCTCAATAGAAGAAATTCAATCTACATCTCATCATTACTCCCCCTATCTACAACAAAACCTTGAAAGTAAAAGCTAAAACTATACTCCAAAACACTTTCTACATAATCGATATATACAAAAGAAAAAGTGTCTTGCCGATAGGAACTAAAGTACCTTACAAAGAAGGTGGCATAATGCTTTTATGAATAACCTTAAGTTGCGACAAAGTAGTTTTACATTCATCTCTCACAGAGGGCAACAATACACATTGATGTTGGTGTTGGAAATAAGCCACACCCGGACCAACGATGGACTGGTTCAAGAGGGGCCAGTAGCTCAATGGTAGAGCACTCCAGCAGTGTATGGAAGGTCCTAGGTTCGAGTCCTAGCTGGTCCATGTCTCAACATGGTATTAGAGCCATGTCCAGGCTAGAAGTCCAAGCACACGAGAGGTGTGGCTTAAGGGGGGGTGTTGGTGTTGGAAATAAGCCACACCCGGACCAACGATGGACTGGTTCAAGAGGGGCTAGTAGCTCAGTGGTAGAGCACTCCAGCAGCGTATGGAAGGTCCTAGGTTCAAGTCCTAGCTGGTCCATGTCTCAACAATTGACACTCGATCTTCAAATAGAAGATCCTCCACCTCTGCGCAGCTAATCGGAAACATTAATGATCCATCTAATTTCTGAGAGTTTTCAGGTAATTTCACCATACTAGTGAGCTTTAGATCCACTACATCTCTCAGAAAACTAAATCGTTTCTTTATCTCCTCCCTTTGGTTATTGAGTAGATTCAACTTTAGGTGTGAATTTTTCAATTGCTCTCTGCCATTGCTATAAACATCTTTCTTAAAATCTACCACACTAGAAAGCTGTACAATCTGTGCCTCTACCTTATCCATTTGATCTCTGATCTCCTTAGTGGATATTGGCCATTGATGACAAAATTGGTACATGACCACTACATCATCCACAATCTTCTCAAACACGCTTATACTATCTTTTAGTTGCGTGTGTGCATATGCACACCTATCTACTAACTCCTTTGTCCTCTTCTCTTTTACTTTCTTCTCTACATCCCTTAAAATAGTTGCTTCTAGGCTAGATGCATGATCATTTAGACCCTTAAGCAACACCTGTAGTTGCTCCGCATTACTCAAAGTTTCATCTAGCATAACCTTTAGAAATTTTTCATGAAGAAACTTCAATGTATTATTGATCAATTCTGTACACTCCACCTGAGAGATGATGGAGAACATCACTCATATGTAACATGTGAAGGGGTGACAACTGGCTAAGGTCCATATGACGTTGGGACATAGGTACCTAAACTACCTTTGAAGTAACCACCGGTGCAAACTTCATCTGCAATAGTAACAATTCTGATATAGAATCTTTGAAAAGTCTAAAAGATTCTCCACCAAACATACTCCTCTCTTCCTTTGTTCCCTTCTCCTTCTCCTTTTCCTTCTCTAAGCTCTCCTTCTCTCTTTTGTCTTCTCCTTCCCCTCTGTTTGCTCCTCCTGAAATACTTTTGCCACATTTTCATCTATATTCATCTAGCCATCTAGACTAGTTCCTACACCTGTATCTTCACCTTTCTTCTCCAAATCAACATATATGATTAGTTGCTTGTCTGTTTTCTTCTTCGGATTAGCTCCAGTACTGCTTGTGCCATGACAAATGCCTTCCAAATCAGTTCCAATGTTTTGTTTTTTTCGGAGGAGAAGATAAAGTCCTCTTCAAATCTTCTACATCCTCAATTGCAACATCTTCAACCTATCCAACCATCCTTTGAATGTCATCTGGATCTGGTCTCATTATGAAATTTAATCTTTACTTAGTTCTTAATCTTGTATTGTGTTCCTACACAATCTTAGTTCTATCCTCCTTAGATAAAGGGTTGCACACCATGCCCAAAGCTCATGTCCTCATATTGGACTCCATCGATGCATCTCTTCTCCTTGCTGACGTAGATTCTAATAATTCCTGCAACAACATGCCAACAATATCACTAATAGTGTTATCTATTGGGAATTAGTGTTCACATAGGTGTTAGAAATTAGAGTTTATGTTGATAATGTTAGCAGCAACTAAGAAGGAAAACTGAGAGGAGGGGAGGAGAGGGGGGTGAATCGGTTTTCACCAAATTTAACAATTTAAGCACAATCTCAGATTTCAACCAACTATAGAAAGAATAAAGATAAGGACATTGATACCACAACACATAACACCAAGATTTTTGATGTGAAAAACCCGGTTAAGAGAAAAACCACGATGGGAACCTACTCACAATAAGATGATACTCTGCAGTAGTATGTGTAAATATTACAATTGAGAGTGCACATGCATTCAGGCACACTACTTAGAGCTCACTGTTCAAGATAAGATGACCCAGAAGACTCCAACCCTAAGGGAAGGTTCACTACCTTACAATAATGATCGGACTACAATCCGGATTACATGAACTACAAATATAGCATCTCCTTATGCCTGATGACAGTTCCGGTTAAGCACATTTGTTTGCCCTGCAACAATATCTGCTCAATACACCATACCAAAGGATAAATTCGCTTATGCACACATACACCACTCTCAGATAATGCAAACACACCATCAACCTACAAATTACATGACTATATCACCTATTTATACAATTCATCAACTTTGACTACAAGGTCGGTCAAGCCCTCAACCCTTAATTACAAGATTACATCACATGATACATAGATCAACCACCGGACCAATATAATGACATATATGACATAGCATGGACCTAAATCAACTCTCCAAATAGGCATCACCACCGGAAATCTCGCCAAGATCAACCGCAACACGTTACACCACCAGGAATACCGCATAACACGAAGAATATCACCGGATCAGCAAAATCACTAAGAACGCGTACAAAGATCAATGCGGACCACCAAGACAAATAAGACACGATCAGGAAAGACCAATAAGCATATTAGAACCATCCGCAATAGTTGCACTAACACCACTTATTCAAATCTTCATTGATCAACATACTAACTCTCATAAACACCAAACAACAACAACTCGGATTAGAAAGATAACTTGCGGAGCACCAAATCACGACCCATTTGAATTGAAGATACACATGAACATCCAAAACATTCTCCCAAATCCACATCCAAAAATATGATCATACCAAAGCTCACTGGATCAAATACCAAACTCTGCCAACCACAGAGCAGAAAGACTGAACTACAAACCAGATCAAATAATATGAGCAAGTAAACTTTCAAATCACTGAAATCAATAAGGAGTGAAGTATTCCAGCATTCCAAACAGATAAATCAGCCATATCAACTCAATGCAATCACCGGAGTACCAAACAGCTCTCTGCAACACAAGAACACAGGAATATGTTGACATCAATGACAACAACATATCCTAGCAGCAGCAATATCCAACAGATAAGTGTCATAATATTGAGAAACAACTTAATTTTATTATCTCACATGATTTGTTAAATAGAAAATTTGAATTGTAGTAAGAATTTTATTTGGGTTGTTCCCTATTAAATAGGATCTAAAAAATTCTATATGTAAGGAACGGATGTGAGGATGTGAGAATGTGTAAATTGAAGCCTATTATTCTATGTAAAGAAAAAATTATGTTTCTATTTTTCTGCCCAAAATCTTTGATATGGTATGAGAGCGATTAACAAATCTCGGGTTTTGTATTTGTAGCTACTGTCTATTTAGTGTTGGTATGCTATAAGCTTTAGAATAGGTAGGTTGTTATATTTAGGCTGTAAATTCTGTTGTGTGTCATAGGGCATTGAATCACCTCAACTACTTACTCTCTACAGAACCTGTCATTTTGTTGTGCTATTCACTTCCCGATATCCGATCATCAGATCGAGTCCCCAAAATACTGCTCATCCATAAAGTGGATGTGATTTAAATGTCGCTTTTTAGATCATAGCAAGTGCTAGAATACAGAAAGAAAATATCTCAGAGCAGTTGTATTCACCTTTGGCGTGAAGATTCTTCTCAATCTGCTAACCATTTGTAGTAAGCCAATAGATCTGGTGTGAGTTTGTTTGCATTTGTGATCTCAACAGGCATAGATCTATTCAATAGAGGTGACTGGGTTGAAGTGGTGTGGTTGGAACCAGTAGCAAAGGCGTCTATTTTTTTTATATACTTATCTGTAAGACAAACACCTTACTGATGGTGTTGGCTCTATGAGGTGTTGATATTGTGGTGAAGTGAATGCCCAAGGAGGTCCCATAATAAAAGATGTTGAGTCGCCATTTTGAGAAGAACATGGTTTGAAGAAAAGAATCTCTGATATGCGCTATGCCTCATCAAAAGCCCGACAAGGCAATTAAAATGACTTCAGGATTTAGTTCACAACAAATCCACAGTCACTTATTTCTGACCTGGTCTCCAAGCAGTTTAGTGTAAGGAGTGTTCGCTGCAAGAGGAGTGGAAGATTAATGGTAAAGCTCAATGTCAAGGTAGGTTCTTATTTTGCGTTCTCATAATTATTTTCCTTTTCTTCTGCAACATTGGCTTGATCAGCATCAGGAGTTCAAATTCTTGGAGCTTCCCAATCGTCAATTGCTCACCTCCCATATTTTTACGAGCTCACTATGAATACTTTGTGGACAAAATCTTAGGCCGAAGACAATAGAAGAGTTTGGGCTTAGAGATGGAATCCCATCGGTTCTTCACCAATCATGGTCTATTTTTTCATGTGGTGAGAATCCTCGTAAACGACACTATGCAGGCCTTAGATAGAAATGTGGCTAAATTAGATTTTTGCGGGCCTACACTGCTCACACTTGAAGATTTGAAGGAAAAGGAGTGTTGAATTTCTCAAAGGAGTAAGCTGCACACTGATCTATTTTCTTTGCTAGACAGTGATGATATCTTGCCCTGGAGCCCTAGTATGTAGTGTTTGGCTGTGAAAATTCCAAGACCGACAATATATGAAGATGGAATTAAGAGCCTTGGTTGAGAAATGTTATTGTCATGGATCAACTTGTTCAAATCGGTGTAGGTAAATTTTTATTTTTTTTAAGATCATGGATCATTTTTTACAAAACGGTGTAGGTAATTCTTTCTCATACGGGCATAGTTGGAGGTGCTAATTTGGGGTTGTAGATTATGCTTATGTCTTAACAAATAGTAGTATATGTAAATTTGTGTTTTTTTCTATTAGCATCAAGCCATGTTATCAAAAGTACATCTAACAAAATATAGTGTGTTGTCAAAATCATTTTTGAGTCATTATTTATTTTGTAAAAATTTAAAAGTGTTGAATACAAATTATCTCATTTATAATTAGAGTGCATGATCGGGGGTACCCGAGGGCAAGGTGGGGATATTCTTTCCTTGCAATTGTGAAACGAGCCTTAAAAGCCAAATTTGCTAAGTAGCAAATATATTGGAGGATGGAGGCACGGGACGTTGGAGGACATTCAACGACCTTTCGTTAGTCATTGGCGACGAGGTTGTGAAATTGCATTAGTGACAAAACTATTTGTGCCAAAATGACTAAAGCCAAGATCAGTTTCCAGGTGGCAGCAGTAATTGTCTCATGTCATTTGTGATCAAAGTTGCAATGATCTATAATGGTGGTTGCATATGCAACAACAAGGGCTTGGTGTTTAAGCTTTTTATTGTAGTGCTTGGATGTGTTTGTCCCCAATCACAAGAGTTGATGATTATGATTGGATGTGTGTGTCCCCAATCACAAGAGTCGATGATTATGATTGGATGTGTGTGTCCCCAATCATAATTGTTGTGAGCAGATGTGTGTGTCCCTATTCACAACCTTGATGTTGGATAGATGTGTCTGTACCTCTCCAAAGTTAATGTAATACTTTGGGTAGATGTGTTAGTCCCTATCCTCGTTTGCATGGGTATATGTGTTTGCCCCCATCCTTGAATGAAAGTACACTAAGCATAGTGAGGCTAGGACTGCTTCTCATGAGTATGTGTGTATGCCTCTACTCTTACCTTATATTTTTGGTGAGCTATTGAGTGCAATCATCAAGTATTGTGATGTAATTTATCCCCATGTTCACACTAAGGGGGTTGTTGGGAGTTAGTGTTCACATAGGTGTTAGAAATTAGTATTTATGTTGATAAGTGTCATAATATTAAGTTGTTGAGAAACAACTTAATATTATTATGTCACATGGTTTGTTAAATAGGTTATTAGAATAGTGGTACATATTGATTTCTTAAAAACAACTCAATATGAATAGGAATTTTGTTTGGGTTGTTCCCTATAAAATAGGATCTGAAAAAATCCTATAAGTGTATGCATGGAACGAATGTGAGAATGTGGAAATTGAAGCCAATTATTCTATGTGTAAAAATCTTTTTTATGTTTCTATATTTTTGCCCAAAACCTCTAATATTATCAAAGGTAATCAAATACTTGAGTATGACCTCTTCTATCTTCTCTCTATCAGCCTAATAGGACTTAACATATAACTCTACTATCTCATCCAAGGAACCATGTACACAAATAGAACTTATCAAACTATCAAGGTCAAACAATCAATAATTAGCATCAATCAAAGGAGTACACATCTCCTTCTTGTTCATTGGTTGTTCACTTGCTTCCTCTTCTTGGTTGGAATCTCTGTCAAAGAGAGCTAAGTTCTCTTCCTTTCACTAAGAAGCACCTTTTCCTCTTCGCTCTCATCATCTCCAATCTTGATTTTTTCCCTTGCTAACCTCGTCTCGATTACAAACTTTACTTTTTCAACTTCTTCATCGGTGTTGTTGTCCTCAACTTCCTCAACCACATGCTCCAAACCTTTCCTTCCTCTTGTAGCCTTTTGTTTAGGTCTTGGTCCTTTCTTCTTGCTTGTCACATATCTAGCTGGGGTTTCAGAGTAACCAATCTTTAGGCAAAGATTGACCTAGTCCACCTCAATGCTTGCTTCCCAACTGCCTCTTCAATTATAGGCAAATTAAGTTTTGATAGAGCTTCTCCATTCTCTTTGGATGTCCTTTATCAACTTTCTCCTTGATTATTCTATTCAATGTCTTTGTAGTAGTTCCAAACATGTCTTCATTTGGATCAACTTCCAATTTCAATAAAGTGTCAGTATTCTTCTCAACTTCTTATGGAGATACCTCATAAGGTAACTCAGACAACCATGCAATCCTCATTTCAACAACCTCTATGTAACAGTTGTCTCTACTCACTAGAAAAGTAATTTCACTCTTGTATTTTATAACCAACTCACTAGGGATCCTCCATCTAGCTTGCATCTTGCTTTGAAAACTTTTAAACCAATCCCAATATTGCTTGTTATACTCATCTGCATCATTCTTAATGCTTCTAATATGTTGTTTGATTTGTACTCCAATGGGACGAAACTTGTCCCTCATCTTATTCCCTATACCTAGAACCTCATTCGTAAACATGAAAGCCAAACATGCAATCATCGACCCATTACCTAAATGGATACTTTTCACTCTTGTTATTCTCAAGGTCCTCAATCAATTGCTATCTCAAAAGTTCACACAGATCAAACTTTTCACCCTGAACCACCATTTGATATGCAACATAGATTGCGGTGGTTGTGGCAGAATCCTCATAGTTTTGGATGTAAACCTTATATGCCACACCCTTTGTAACATACTTGATGCCCGGATCAACTATATCTTCTATTGTCATCAATCTCTTATTAGATACTGAACCAATCAACCACGCTACCATATTGTTCTTCATCATTTTCATCACTGTGATAGCACTGGAGGAGCATATCCCAGTCAAGGCCCTAATGGCATCCTTTGTGATTCTGTGAGGTTGATCAAAATACATGATATCACTATGAATCTGACTCAAAATAATCCGAATCCATGCATTATTATAGCCGAAGTTAGGGAAATCCTTCCAAATGTTCAAACCTAGCTTGGGAATGTGCTTGTACTTGGGTTTGTATGTCATCAAATCATCCTCTACTAATTTCTTCCACAAATAATTGAACTTTACATGGCTCACCTCTATCAAGGGCTCATGAATATAAACCCTAACATCTTTTGTGTAAGCAACGTCTATCGAAACCCTCAAAAAGGCTCCTTCCTCGTCATTCACCATAGCCACAAATGGTAAGGCTTGAATACCAGTTGTGGCTTCAAAGATGGATCAACAACAATTGGAGTAGCCATTATGTACCACAAATTGTAACAAATAACCAAGGGTTTGCAAAAGAAGCCTTGATCGCATTGTCTTCCACACTAAATATCTTTCAAATTTACAGTATCACAAGTGATCAAAATGAATCGAAAAAGCCAATTTATCTATTGTGTTCACCTACTTAGGGTTTTTTGACATAAATGCATTTTACCATTACACACCAAAAAGTTGATACTTTGTTTACCCTTAATCACAAACATCTCTGAGGATCAACACAAACGTCCAGAATGCTCCGGAAATGCCTTCACATCATGTGCTATGCTAAAAACAATTTAGCATCTAAATTGCAAGGGGATTCATAAGATCTTCCATCAGTTCTCCCCCTCTGACAATGCATATAGTCTAGTTTTTGGAGGAAGTATCTGCACCATCAATTTGTACAAATCCATCCACTTCCTTTCCTTCCTCATTCTCATCAGATTTCTTGACCCATGCCATCTTCATCTTATCCTTTTCTTCATTGACATCAATCTTCTTTATCGGATCAAAAGTCTTCTCATTCTTTCTTATGCAAAATCTAGCAATATGTCCTAATTTGTTGCAGTTATAACAAGTTAGACCTCGTTGCAAACCAAGTCCATTCCTTCTGACATTAGACTTGTACTCAACAGACTTGTGCCCATATTTGTTGCATGCATAACAATAGTGATTGAAAGATTGAACATTTCTACCATAGTTTGTATATCCATTCCACACCATCCTACTTCTACACTCATTTGTGTTAAGTCCAAACTCATTGCACAAGTAGCATTGACCATTTAATGATTGAGATCTAATCTAAATTCTACATTCACTAGCTCAATGTCCAAACTTACTGCATGAAAAAAAGTTACCATTAAAGGGTGATGAATACATGGTTTCAACAAGAGGAGGCTTCTTGAAGTTCTTCTTGTTCTGGACCAGAATAAGGCCTTTTTAATCTTCATTGGTCTTCTTCAATTCATCCTTGACCTTTTCCTTTCCTTTATCCTCTTTGATGAGAGTGTAAGAGCTTTCACCCTTTTCAAAACCAAGTTTACCTTTATCCTTATTTTCCTTATGAGCACTTAGCATCGCATCAAGCATTTCACCACCACCTTTAAGCTTCAAGCCCTTGTCAATTTGCTCTTTTGCTTCTTTCAACTCTTTTTTCAACATGTTCACTTGTTGTTTGATACATTCTCTAGATTTGATATGTAGCTTTGTTTCAAGATCATCAATGGTCTTCTTTTTATCTTCAACTTGCTTTCTCAGATAACCAATGTGTTCTTCTTTCGTGTTCTTTATTCTACTTTCATCCAGGTCAACAAAAGCAACTCTTAGTTCTCCTTCAAGATCTACAACTACATTTATATGCCATTCATGTTGTTCCATAACATCCAAATCTTCAGATGCAAACATTGTGTTCAAATCCCAAATCTAGCTTAATTGTTAGATTGTTTCTTCAAAAACCTTTCTTTGATACCAATTGTTGAACACACCATAGGACTAAGAGGGGGGAGGGTGAATAAGTCTAGACCTTAAAACAACTAATTCATAATCTTTTAAACTTCAAATCTCAATTAACTTATTTCTGCAATTATGAAATATGTAAGGTCATAAAGCACAAATCACACAAGAACAATTGACTTACGTGGAAAACAAAAGGAGGGAAAAAATACAATGAGAATCACACTCACAATATGAATAATTGATTACAATGTTTTAGTCTCAAGGCCAAGGAAGCTCACAACACCTAATTGGACTTGAAAGACTAAGGCACACAATCTTAGGGAAAGATACAAGGGACTTGCATTAATGAGACACACAATATCAAGGAAAGATACAAAGGACTTGCGAACACTGAAGATCACTTCTTTAGGGAAAGATGGATTACATATAAAATATAAACATCAATATGATTGAATTGGAAGCAACCGCATCCACTGATATGCTAATTATAGGTCACTATCAAAACACATCTAAAACTGCCTTCATTATTGCTCTATAGTACTTGCAAACCTTTGCAAAACTTCGCATGCAGTTTGCACAACACACACAAGTCATTCATTCATCTACCTAATGATCTAATTCCTTTTATACTGTACATAACCAAAGCAACATAAATTAGGTCAACCTACACACAAGTCATCCATTCATCTACCTAATGATCTCATTCCTTTTATATTGCACGCAACAAAAGCAACCTAAATTAGGTCAACCTAATTAGATGTAATGTGTAGGATCAAAACAATCAGCCAAAAACAATATTTGATGCAATGTGGAAGTTAAAATGAAACATGTGAAGCGTCACACCTTGTCAACACACATTCCTATCCATCCCAAATCAATGCCTATGGATCTGCATGCTACCACATGAACCAAAATATTATAGGTTGACTCCAAATGATAAAACAACTAATGCATACCAACACAACTTACTCAAGTTACAATGCAGACCACCAAAAACACTTGCGAATGCTCAATTAGCATCACCATATACCAACAAATACAAATCATTGAACTGCATCACAAAAATTTGAAGATAGAGGAATACAACGCATTCTTGTACATTGTCACTCTATAACTATACAAACTTGAAGTTAGATCGACATAATTCCAAATGTGGACCACTAAGATCATCTCCAAAGCTTCGAAAAAGCTATATGACAACTTGATATACCATATGAAGGGACTACAATTAGTCACCAATTATCTGCAGAACCACTAAACTTTGTCATTGCTATTGCACTACTCCAAATCACATCCAAACCAAAGATATCACCAAGTTACATATTTGGATCAACAAGCTTGACATCAATGGCAACAAGAACTTATATTTGCAACAAAACATTCTTTTATGATGAAATTATGATGATTGAAATCTTAATAAAAACCTACAAATTTAATAAAATGTGAAAATAAATAATTAAATGATAGAAGATTTACTTTCCCTTAAAGTACGTTTACATTATTTTAATTTATATTTTTATAATTACCCATGAAATTAGAATCCATTATCATAAAGTCCAAATGGTAGATAGGGAAGTGAACGTTTTATAAGATATAAAAGTAAGAAAAAAAATGTAATCTTCTTGTGAGTAGGTACATGAAAAGGCATTTAAAGTTGTATGATCAATTTAAAGAAATTATATTCGAATGTTCTTTAGAAATTGGGTATTCAAGATAGTTGTTGGAAAATATTTAGAATATGTTTACAGTTGTATAATTTAGGGGCCATGAGGGAGCTTGAAACCTCTTTATACACAACTTCTTACATTTTACATTTATGCTTTTTAAATGACAAATAGACATTTCCATCAATAATAACTATACAATATGATGATTCATTTCATAAATTTAGGAAATAGAGAACACATATCAAGGTAACCATGACCATGACATTTTACAAATCACTCTAAATGTTTTTTTTGTGGAACATGGAATTTTATTAAATTTTAAATTGTCATTTTTTTATAATTTACTTTATTTTCTCTACAAAGGAATTTTATATTTAGCATGTTGGACATATAGATTAAAAGGGACTTTGATAAGATTTTGTTTGTATGTTTCATCAATTAGTTTTTTAAAAAAAAATTTATATGATGAATTTTAAATGTTAGGAAGAGAAATGATGGGACATATCAAGGAACAACATGGCAAATCAAATTTCAAATTAATACATTGATTCAAATTGGGTTTTATACGTTGTTCATATCAATTGCATCCCCAACACGTTCTATTCTTCAGGTATTTATATCTCTCTACCATGTGTTTTATGTCATTCAAATGTTTAAATGAAATAATTTGATCTTTTAATATCTAATATTATCCTTCTTCAAATGTGCAAGGTGCGATGCAATGATCCAAAAGTAGAGCCTCCTCATTTTGAGACTCCACTAATTGGACAAGACAATTCAGTAGCTCGACATGGAATTCATGGATTTTACCAACTTTTCATGATGCAAATAAATCCTTATTGGTTGGTACATGGGAATAATACATTATTCCTCACACAAAGGGTGAATACAGGTCCATTTAATGGCATTTTATATGACTATATACGATTAGAGGAGCCTGATGTGCCATATTAAGGAATCAAGGTCAATATTTATTGATGAACATATTTTATATGATTATGATGCTTTTACAAGGCACGTCCTTGATGGGAATAAAATATCTTTAAATGTTTGGAAGGATCTCTTAGTTTTTAATGTTTTTATTGTAAATATTAAAATCAAAACATCTTAATTCTAATCAATCAACATAATTATAGTGTTGTGTCCAATAGCCCCTCACTTCTTCCTAAAGCAAAACAATTATAATATAGTTTAGAAATTGTTTTGATTGTTGGCTTAGATTTTATTATTAAATTGAGTATGTTTTGAGTTTGAAATTTGATTTTAAAGGATAATGATTTGACTTTGGTTGTTAAATTGATGTTTTAATTGTTTGACAATATGAATATGTGAGATTTTTTATGAGATACAATTTTAAAATGGGATTCTCAATAAATTCACACTTAAAATAATATAAAAAAGAATTTATCATGGTTTAATTATATTTTATTCTATGCCAAAATGTTTTGATTTGAATGCATGGAAGAAAGTCATGTCAGAAGGTAAACAAAAAAGGAGAGTATTTTGTTCCATGGGGCTAAGTGATTGCTACAAGAGGTGACTGTGTAGTGATGCGTGTCAATAATAGGAGTAATGGAATATGACATTATAGTGTGTTAAATGAATGTCATAATTAAATAGTTAATATTAGTCGAAGAAAATGTTTAAGAGATGCTCAGGTGGTAAAAAGTAAAGCATTGGTGAGAGGGGACAATTATTTGAGTTGGTATTACTTGAAGGGAAAAGTATAAAATAAAGTGCCAACTAAGAATCAATGGTAACAAAAGCCGACAATCTTATAAAGCCAAAACTTTGATGCAATTATAGAGTTAAAGAAAACATTCAATGTTATGAGAAATAAATTTGAGGATTTCTAGAGATTTGTTATGTTTTCTAAGTAAGCCAATTGAATGTAAAGGGAAAGTCAAACTTGAAAGAAGATAGAAGATTAAAAAGAGACGTGAAGAGGAAGCAACATATTGGAGGAATTCTCAAATTGTGTATTCATTTCATTCTCAAGAAAATTAAAAGCGTAAAATTAAGGGAAATATGATGTAGGGGAATCCTCTAATGCACTCCAAACACATGCTTTGTTATACTAGATGAAGGGTTACACCACCCAGGGTTAATCCACCCAATATTCATGCATAGCATTACAAAGAGAATAACTTAAAAAATTGCAAGAAATAACTTGCCTTCTATTTCTCAATACAATGAAATAAAAATTCATCAATTACAATAGCCTCATGGGCTTTACAATTTGCAAGCTAGAGCTACAAGCTACTCTTCTACACCCTTTAGCTAGTACTCTTTATCTTTGAAGAGAAATTAACTCCGAATGAATAAGCTTTAGCCTAAAGCTCACTTTTGTAGCACTGTTGTACCTCATGGAAATCCCAATCCCCCTCTTAGATAGCAACAAATAGCAATCAAGAAGTGCAACATATAGCCAGTAGATGACTATTCAACTTACCTAGGAGGATGCATAAAGAGGATTCTTTCTCATCTTTCTTTGTAAGCAGCTAATACATGTGAATGCACAACTCTTCCCCTTCCCCAATACATGCCAAGATGGGGGTTGTCTTGATTTTTGCATCATAAATGATAGAAATATATGCCCACACATGAAAATTAAAATTGTCTTTAGACAAAGGCCACAAATATTTAATAATTTCAATCCCCTATATCCCCTTGGACTCTTTCCTAGGTATATAGAGACCAATAGTAGCTTGCATTTAATTTTATCTTTTTAACCTTAATTGAATTAAAAATAAGCATTATTTTTGGATGATGTAGGACTATCCTTCACCCCTAGATTCTCTTGCATTAAACACTCAAGGTAAGAAAATTTTGTGATCTTGGTCTTACAAAATGGAGTTGGATGGTAGAGCCACCCTTTCAGTTTGTAAAAAATCTTAAGCAAAACCCATCAATATAATAGGTACCTCCAACTAGTTCTTTTTCTCCTCTTCCAATGCTTAGCTAGAACAAGTAATCTCTCCTTTTGACAAGTTTTCTCCATTCTCTTGCTCCTTGGTGTGAAATCAAATCCACCATAATCTGACCTCCTCCACCATATTTTCTTTGCACTATATATTCCACCATCATTTGACATTCTCCAAATGTCACTCCACTCTTTCCTCATCATCCCAGCACTCAACAATCCTCTTCTCTTCTTTGTGGGGTTTAGCTCACCTAAGTTAGACCACCTCCACCAAATGCACTTTGCAATCTCCTCTGCACTCACCACATCAACATACAACTCTATAGCATCGCCAGTTGCAACATCTACAATCTTTTCTTCCTTTTCTATCTATTTCTTTGCAACCAATTTCTCTACACTTGGTTGCTCCACACTCTCCATCATCCTCATGCCCTCTAAAGGACATTTCACAACTTTTGCTACATCTTTACCTTTATGTTTATCTCTATTGCAACACCATCAACAATTGCAATCTCTTTCTTTCCTTCTTTCATTCCTTCCCAAAGACATGTTCCTTTATCTCCAATCAATGTGAGCCATTATGTTTCTACTACTACAATCAAGCATCAACCACTACAACTCTTTGTTCACTTTCCTCTATTGTTGTCAACTTTTCCAAGCCTTCACGAAGACTTGACTCCACTACAATCTCTTCCTTCTTCTAAGGTTCAACTTCCAAGAAGTTACTAGCATCCTCATCTTCATTGATTTTCACATCCAACAAGACATTGTCAAAGTCCTTTATCTTTGTCTCTACTATAACCTCCTCGATCTCGTTCGTCAGGCCTTTCAACAGACATGTCTTTCTCGCAAAGTCTTCTCCATCTCCATAGAACATCAAGTTGGCAATAGGCACTACACAGGTAGTCAGATGTTGTCATTGATGGAAAATAATGCTATTGCACCCATCCGCAACTCATGATTTGTTCATACCAGAAGAGTGATTGAGTTTTGGTTAGTCCAGTGAAATAGAATAGGACATCTGGTAGAATGCAGTATTTTGGTTGGCATTTCATTTTTATTAAATATCTTGTGTTGCAGATCTCAGGGAAGCATTATGGAGGTGTTATCTACCATATTCTAGGTTTGTGATCTCCGGTGATGATCGTCATGTGAGTTAGTAGATCCAGTATACAAGTTTTTGGGTAGACCAGTGCTCGTCAATGGTCTCGTGTGGATAATCATCATGCAGATCTTATGTGGATCGATTTTGGTGGTTGTTTTTTAGTTCGAAAATGTTTAGCCAACATTTGGGAAGCGTGTGGACAATTATTTTTGGTCCATATATGCATTAGAGTTCAGATTGAGCCAGCTTGGTATACACGTTTCATCATTTGTGTCGTGTTCTTGAAGCCGACATATAGATGACCCAAATTGATGTTGCAGATATAAAAGATCGATTGATATGATCATTTTGGATATCAGTGGAGATGTGGAAAGTATTTGTGACTGATTGTGCGTAGTTTCACGTGCGCAAGTGAAGGATTTGTGGTCCATAATAAAGCAGAATAGAGAAGTATAGTAGAGCACTGTGTGATTAAGAGTTTTGTGCTTAACTGGAACTGTACCGAGGCATTTGTAGATGCTATTTTTTAGTCTAGACAGTCCAATTATCTTTTGTAAAAGATATTGTAAGGCAGTGAGCCTTCTGGGGTTGTAGCCCTTATTGTAATTTGAGTAGTGAGCTCTAGGCAATGTGCCTGAATGCATGTGCATTCCCCTATGTAATATTTTTATACTTCTAATAGAGCATATTAATATTTTGGGTCTCAATCCCATTGTGGTTTTTCCCTTAACTGGTTTTCCACGTAAAAATGTTGGTGTTATGGTGTTGTGGATATTTGCTTTATGTGTTTGCATCTTTCTTTTGTTGATTTGTATTATATGGTTGAAGAATCAGATTAATAAGGTTAAAAATTGTAGAACACTGATTCACCCCCTCAATTAGTATTCATTCATTCCAACAATTGGTATCAGAGTCTGGTTCCTCAGAGGAAGCCTAACAGCTTGAGGAGGATCCGGGTAGGTGCATCAATGGATTCTAGTAGTATTCAACATCAGCTTATTGTGGCACTTGAGGATCTTGATCAATCCCAAGCAGAGGTTTGGCAGATGAAAGTGAATATTAGAGATGCTGAGAACTTCATCCAATCAGTGAAAGATTAGTTGAACAAGTAAAGAGAGAAGAGAAAGGAACTTGTTGATAAGCTGAAGGAGAAAGAGAGCCAAAGCATTAATGACCAAGCCCTGAAGGAGAAGACAAAGGAATGTGAAAATCTTGCTAGAGAGAATGTAGTTTAGAAGAATGAGATGGAAACCATCATGATGAAATTGACAAAGGAGATTGAGGAAAGTAAGAAGAATGAGGAGAAACTTACTCAGTCATTGAAAGATAAATATAATGAATGCATCAGACTTAGTTGTGAGAATGGTCAACTAGAGCATGATTTGCATGAAACCAAGGAAGAGCTTGTGTTGGTTAAGAGATTTGTCCTTAAATACCTTTTAAAAATGACTCCCAAATGCCCAAATTGAAATACAAAAACAAAAACCAATAGTTGAGTCACTTGCAATGGTGAGTGCAAGTGCTCTCTGAATTTTGATATGAAGGTACAACTCCCTTCATTGGATAAAAATGTATACTTTTTGAATATGCTTTTAACCAAAAAGCAATAAAGACAACTAACACCTGCTCATAGCCATGACACAGATGTGAATAGAAGATAAGTAAAACACAGTTTAATTACCCACACCCACGAAAATACCCTTTCCAATAGAATCAAAATGCCTAGGACTCTGATCGAGTCTCTCTCATGCCTCAAAGGACAAGGGGAATCAGAAAACCCAAACAAAGAGCTAACAACAGATTTCTTCTAACATACAAATTATTTCTGAAATCAAAGTTTTAGAATCAAATGCATATACACAGTTTGATGTAACAGAAAAGGCAATGAAAGGTAATTACAAGAGAAACGAAGCTCATAGTAACCAAAAGAAAATATTTTCAAATACGCAGATCAACAAATCTTCTTTATTTCCTCAATGCCAAAATGTGTGCTCGCAAACTCAACACTTCTGAAAAATAAAACTGTGTAGTCTAGAAAACTACATTGCCCTCTCTTTTTAACAACAGAAAAGAAAAGAAATCTTGGCTCTTTCCTTTCATTACATATATATAGCACCTTTTTTTAAGAGACTTTCAATTATCAATAACTGATTCTTGAAAAGATTATGTATTTCCTTCTCACTTAACATTCCCGTGAATACAATTCTCACCTTTAGGGAAATAAAGCTCAAATATTTTAATACATAATTTCCCTTCCTAGCCTCGATGAATACTTTTTCACTTATAGGTGAAAATACTTTCCCACTTTCCTTAGTGTTTGAGTTTATATGAGTAAAAATTCAAGTATCTCCCAATCACTATGACTGTCATTGACAGTTTTGACAGTGTTGTTTTCTGTTATCCATATCTTACGAACCAGAAATAATTTTTGGCATCTCTCTGGTGAAGATTTAGAAAACTAGGTTTTCTAAAACATATCAAAAATTAATTGAGATCCAACAGTGGATTTGAGATTTATGCCCCCCACACAAAGACTCATTTTTCCGTCTTAGAAAATCATGGTTACAGGTTGCATTGGAAACTACAAACAGTATACATGCCAAAACTTACACATGGATCACCACTTTGAGCTGCCATTTGAAGAAATGAGCTCTATTTTCAAAGATCTCTTTATAATAGAGGAGGATTGTAACTCTTTAGATTTTCTGTAATACCATGTTGCTAAAACAATTCTTTGAAAACGTTATCAACTGCTATCCTTTGTATCAACATATGGATTAATAACTAAATTCAACTTTCAAGAAGTCGAATCTTCCTTTGTAAAATGAAGGTTGGAATTTGTATGTGTTAGTTTGGCTATCTCGAAAGTCATCCAAACACTTTTACTCTCAGCTCGATGATCATTTTTAAAAACATCCCTGCCATTAAAACTAACATTAATCAACTCCAGGAGCACCTCCAAAATACATCGAGCCTTAGACAAATCACCATTATCAGCTTGTTTGGTAAATCAACATGTTATACTACAACTCATGTCGATGTTATTGGATTATTAAACTCGCTGAATTTTGAACTCACACACTCTGAACCTGCATCTGTTTAATCTGATGAATCTCTGAACTCTAAATTTGAACCTCTAAAATTAAACTTGCAAACCTTGAACTTTGAACTTTGAACCTTGAAACTTGAACCTTGAACCTTGAACCTTGAACCTGCAGCGTTCAATCAAAAGGTTCAAAATCACAAACTTTGCCCACAATATGCTTCATGAATCACTTTGTCTTCACATTTAACTGCGCGTTGAACCTTTGAACCTTGAACCAAAGAAGGTTCAAAGTTCAAGTTCAATGACCAAAAATTACAAAGACCTTACACATAAAACTAAAGCTGCGATACAACCCGCTCCAGTTGAACTCGAACTTTGAACTTTGCAGAGGTTTAACCAACAGGTTCAAGTTCAAGAAAAACTTCAACAAGATAAAAACCAAGAATTATACAAGGTAAGACTGAATAAACACTCCTTATTTGAGGATGCGAGAGACGTAGTGCAAGCGAAAATATGGAGGCTAACAACTTGGAAAGGAGATCCTTCTTCTTAAATATGATCCTGAAATTGCAAATGAGTACAAGGAGAAGTTCTGAATCAGTTCAAGTAGACTTGATGAGATACTTGAAAGCCAGAAGAATGCAAATGACACAAGAGGTCTTGGATTTGAGAAAGGTGAAATCTCTAGATCTGGTCAAGACAATACCGAATTAGAACATCTTAATAACAATTCTAAGAAGTCTTTGGTAAGGCAACCTAATGCTCATAAGTTCAATGGTAATTGTTTTGTTTGCAATAAATTTGGTCATATGGCTAGTCAATGAAGAAATAGAATGAATCAGAATGGTCCATCTTTCTTTGGTCAATGTTTCAAATGCAATAAATATGGTCATAAGGCAAATGAATGCAAAAGTGTGATGAACAATTTTTAAAATAGAAGGAATGTTAGATGTTATGCATGTGGTATATTTGGACATGTTGCTAATCAATGCAGATCAAGAGAAAATCACACAAACTTCAGTCCTGTGCAAGGAAATGTTGTTTGTTATGCTTGCAACAAATTCTATCACATTGCAAAATACTACAGAAGCAGAAATGTAAATAGGAAGGGTCTGATAGACAAGAACAAGAATGTGAAGGTAGATGATAAGGGCAAAGCAAAAGTTGAAGAGATCAAAGATCAGATGAATAGTACATGGTTTAAGAAGAGCGATAATGATGCTGGGAGTGGGTCCACACTTGATTCCTGTGTTGGAACTTCATCTGGTATCTAAGCTAAGGCATCCGCCCTTTGGGGAGTTTTCATGAAAATCTTATAAACACCCTATTTAAGATTTGTGCTTGATTTCAGTAGGTTGCAGAAGTTGTGTTTGATGATTACTGGTCTATTGGAAGGATTTTATGAATATTATTATCAAATTTGAAGATCTATAGAAGATTTCTTGAAGAATTGTGTGATATCCGGAAGTATTAGCACAAAGTGCATTTATTATACCTAAAAGTTAGGTATTTGGAAGATAAAAAAGCAACTTAAACACTTCATTTATCGCTTTTCATTCGAAGTGATGGTGTTTGAGAAAGCTCTGAGAAAGGATTTCAGCGAGTTCAAATCAAGAAGGCGATTTGACAAGGAACCCTAATTCAGTTGTCAAGGTATTTATCGGTGAAACCTTTCAAGTTTGAAGTTTGAATTTCTGAAATGGCTGCTTCTGAAATTGCAACCCCTTTAGTTGTGGATATTACTGAGAGAGCTCGGCCAAACTTCAAGAAATATCCATTCAAATACAAAACCTTGATCCCGTGCTTATTTTTCTACTTCATGAATAAAGTTTCGGGAGTTGGACAGGTCCAATGGGCTTTTGACAAACCTGTGGAAGTGCAAGTAAGAGAGTATCTATATAATATCGATGATTATAAGGTCCAGAATGCTAATCTCTAGGGTTACTTCAAGAATTTTCAGAAGGAGATGCATGAGAGAGAAAGGATCCCTAAGACAGTAATGGAGAAGTATCAAGATACAATTTTCTTCATGGTAGATACAGATCAATGCTGAATGGAAGTTGTGGAACCTAGAACTTCTTGGATCATGCTCATGGGGTATGAGGTGGAGAAAGAAATTCTTGAGCTATATGCTCAACATTTGCTTAACAAATCGGTGGACACTTCTAAAGAGGGATTTATAACCTATGTTGAAAAGAGCTTAAAGTTGCACTAGTAGTTCAAGAAACTGAAAATTAAAAGGAAAGTCAGGAAGGAAGTATAATCTTATGTGAATATCATATGGATTTCTAAGGAGGCGGTCCGAGAGGCGAGAAAGAGGAACATCCTCTTTGAAGAATAGATTGATAAGATGAAGAAAGATCTCTTGAAATCTCACATCGAAGATAGTGAACTGCATACCCTTGCATCTGGTGTTTTGGAAAATTTAATGGCCACATTTCAGAAGAGCATGTCAGACACTCCATCCAGACAACTTAAGAGTTTGATAAATTCAGTGGATACTCATTTTGAGTCCTTGGAAAAGTCATTTGAGGTGAAGGTTAAGAATGAATTCAATGCTAAGAGGCTCAAGACACTGAAGAGAATGATTGTTGATGACAGAGCTTCATTAGATGCTTGTGTTAGGATTTTGCAGGATGCATTATCCGAAGTTGGAAACATTTACAAATCATGCCTATCATTGTCCAAGTTTACCAAGGATATTGAGAAGAAGTCCAAGGAGAATGAGAATGAATTAACCCGAATATCTTAGTCAGTTGATCCATTATCAGTTTCTATGAATAGTCATGAAAATCAAATAATATCTCTACTTGACAAGATCGCGAGTTTGAGCCATGAAAAGGAAAGAACAATTGGCAGAGTTAGTGAACTTCAGAGTCTCATTGCTCCCAAGTTGGGCATTATGCTAAGTGAATTAAAGGATTCTTAGGCTGCCAGTGAACCCTCTGACCTTAAATCAGCTAAGATGTAGGCCCATCTATTCAGTGTTCTCATATCTATCTTGGAGTGCCTCAAGAAGGGCTAGGATAGCCACCTGGATTCATTAAGAACACCTTTTCAAATATCTTTAAGTTTTTGTAAGTCAGGTCTGTGTGTATATATATGTTTTTGGCTTGACATCTGGAACCCCATCTTTGCCATTGATGTCAAAGGGGGAGTGTAGATAAGTGAAAAATGTTGTAATAAGCTTGGGGGGGGGGTCTTTTGGAATGTTGCAATTTTGGTTTTGGTCCGACGTTGTGTCATTTTTTAATAAGTGTTGTCATCAATGCCAAAGGGGGAGATTGTTGGAAACAGACACTGCACACGTAGTCAGATGTTGTCATTGATGGCAACTAATGCTAATGCACCCATATGTAGTTCATGATTTGTTCATACCGGAAGAGTGGTTGAGTTTTTTTGTTGTAATTATTTATTCATATAGGATATAATTACACCTTACTTAAGTTGACTTAGATAAATGCATAACATCGTAGTTTTCATATGAGACACTTAGGGATGTGCATACATTGGGAGTGTGTGTGTAGGAGAAATTCCACCTTTTATGGTGTGATATTGTTGTTACTTTATCATATCCACTTATTATGGGATGATAATTCCACCTTCGGCGGGTGATTCACCTCATTTGGAATATTTTACTATTTCTCCTACCTACCCTTACCTACCCTTGCATCTCATTGATCCACATTTCATCATTGTGTGCTCTCTTGTCTCTTAGACTTGTCTTTATAAGAAGACTCATGTACATTGTATGTAATTTTGATGATCCAGTTGATCTCATTTTTCTCTTGATTAGAATATAGTTTATTCTTATCAAATCTATTGTCTCTCCTATTGTGCTTGTAGCTAGGAAATCGGAAATCATCAAAGCAAATATCAAATTAATCATAGTTAAATCACGAAAGCTCAAATGCAATGATCAATCCTAACACACTCAATAAAGGCATGAAAACAAAACATTCAAGATTTGAAAATTAAGCAAACCAAATGCAGATTTGAATGTCTGGTTTATGTGGCTCCATTGTCCTTCTTTCTCCTTCAAATAGCTTTGTTGTGGATCTCACCTACAAGTGCATACACATGAGATGAAAGCAAGTAGACAAGATTGTAGCGCAAGAATACTCGAAGCGTGATTGATTCGACAAAATGATTAGTTCGATAACGTGATTATTAGATTGAGATTGAAGAAATTCATCCAATTTATAGACAAATTGGAGAGATGATCAAATTAGCGTGAAAAGATTCAAATGGAAATTGCAAATCAAGAATGTCAATTATGACAAATTGTGACAAATTTGCACTTTCTATGCAAAATTGATTGATTGATAATTTATGACAAGATTATGACAAATTTCTATGTCAAAAATTGATTGATTGTCAATTATGACAAATTATGACAAATTGAAATGTCATTCCCATGAAATTAGGAGGAAAATAGGAGGAAATTGAATTAGAAATTAGGAAAATTAGAAAAATAGAAAATAGGAATTAGGAAATTAGAAAATGAGGAAATAGGAAATTAGTGAATGAATTAATAATTTTTCATTTATTGATTAATTCACAAAGAGGGAATTTAGAAATTGAGGAATTTAGGAAATTAGGAATGATGTGAAATTAGGTAAATTAATTAATAATTTGTCATTTATTAATTAATTCACAAAAAGAGGAATAATTAGCCAATTAAATAAACATTTAATTGTGACTCGAAGACCTAGGATAAATAAATAATTTATTTAACCTAGAGAGAGAAATGACAAACAGGATTAAATGAATAAATCATAAAACCCTAGAAGATGAATTAGAAATGCAAGGATGACAATTAGGTCTTGACAAAGGATAATCGATATCGATTCGATTTAATCATGATTCTGACTGATAAAGGACCAATGCTGACAAATGATTTGATTAACAAATGCGCCAATTGACGAGGAACAATGACTAATTGATCCGAATTGACACAATTGAGAAAGACGACGATTGATGACAAATTGAACGCAAAAAATGACAAAATTGACAAGAAGACAAGGATCGATGACAAATCGATCGCATGATGACAAGATTGAAAAATGACAACGATCGATGACAAATCGATCGCAAGATGACAAGATCGATAAGAGGACAAAACCCTAATTAGGATTGACGATGTCCAAAAATAATGACAAATGAATACGCACATTTGATATGACAAGATAAGACTGACCAAATTCATGACAAATATTGTTATCGACAAGACCAAATTTGAGAGCGAGATAAATGAAGAATGCAGAAGAAGGACTCGATGCTCGCAAATGATAAAGACCAAGTGCGTGACATAGGAGAAAATGTTAATGCGACGCAAAAACCTAAAATAAGGCAATGCGCAAATGTTAAAGTATGATTCCGCAAGCGTTGACCATTTTTAGGTGTCTACATTTTGCCCCTCTTTGAGACAATGCAATTTTAAGCGTTGTTTCAAAGAACGATAATGAAAATGCCCCAGATACTGACAATGACATATGCATGCTCCCTCGAGGAATTGGCCGGAAACATCTAGGAAAGAGGCCAATTGATCGATAAGAATGATAGAACATGATAGGAACAAACAGACTGACAATCGGAGACCGGATGCATGAAGGACAAGCAATTGAAGACGCAAAAGACTGCGACCAACATGAGATGGAGAGAGTGCATGTCCATCTATGCACTGACAAAGATCTATAAATGAGGCAAAGAGAGTGAAATTTGCTCATTTGCACTAGCCCAAGAAGAGGATTTGTTGCTCTAGAAAAGGACACTTGCAGAGAGATGGTGAACATTCCAAGGGCAGATCACCTTGGAGAACATGTACACACATTCAAATGACCAGACGACGCGGGAGCAGCGGTATGTATCTTAAAAACCCATGTCTTCAATTTTATGAATTTGACGTGCTTGCAGGACATTGCGAGGCCCACAGGGGATGCAGAAAGGGACTCCTGCACTTGTGTAGGGTGAATCCTGCGCTTGTGTAGGGTCTTCTACACTTGTGTAGGGATACACAGGCGCAAGGTATGATACACAGGTGCAGGATGTAGAACACAAGTGCAGAAGTGCATTGGCAACCCTAATTTTGGTCAAAACAACATGCAAATGATCCGAAAAGGGGGGATAAGGGTAGGATAGGTCAGAATAGATGAAAAACACCCTAATTTGTGGATGAAATGAGGAAATGCAACCCATAGGAGCAAACCCTAAAACTGACAAAATATGCCCCAATTGTGATGCAGAGTCGACAGTATCCATTGATCACGCGGGAGAACCGAGTCACTGAGTATATGGGGTCGATTAGGGATGCCAGTGCACGTGAGATGGCATAGATGTTGGTAGAGACTGGAGAGGAGATACGCCATTGGAGGACACTATATGAGAGTGCAGTGCCACCAGAGCAGAGAGCAGCTTCATATCAGGCACGATCGAGGACAGAGAGCAGGGCACGCTCTCAGAGGTCATTGAGCAGCATGGGGGTGAGTGGACCTATGAGACCACCACAGCCAGGACCAGGAGGGACATCATCTGTGAGACATGGCAGGGATGAGGAGGATAGAGGAAGCACCTAGTGACAAAGGCACGTGCTCCTTATGAGAGACAGTGGACATTAGGTAGTTTGATATTATATAGTCAGCCTGCGGGCCATACTTAGGACAGACAGTCCAATTTTGTACTCCGATATTATTATGACATATGATATGATATGCATCGATATGATGGGATGCAATGTGTTATGACATATGTTATTTTCCATGTATGGATGACTTATGCACTGTTTATTGTGGAACATGTATGGATGCATTTTTATGTGTTTTTGATACATTTATAATATGAAATGGATAAAATGCTTGATGTGAGGCTTGATGTAATGCAAATGCACTAACCAAGTGGATGTAGGATGCAGCATATGTGTTTGGGGAAATTGGAGCACTAGATCGAACTGACTATCCGAACTGACGGAAGAAATGTTAGTAAGAAGAAATGAGACAAAGGACAATTAGAGATGAAGAAAAATTTGCTTTCAGTAATGCACTTTGTAGGTGAGAACCTTTATTTTAATGTAGCAAAATGGATGCGTAGCATCATGGCATTGAAGGCTAGAGCTGAAATGCAACCCTTTTTGCAAAAGACAGACACATCACAGACAAACAGCAATCACAACAAAAAAGAAAGGACCATGAACCATCCCGGTCACTCTAAATCACTTAGTGACATCATCGAGCAACATAGGAACATGATTGAAGATAAATCAATAAAAAGATAAGATGCAAAGATCCCAACAAGTCAAACAAACATCTTGATCTTCATTGTCAAAAGTTGAAAGTGCTGATAGGACGATCATGCTGTCTGGTTTCAGGGAATGTGATACCCTGTCTAAGACAGGACACAGTCTGGTTTCGAGTATACCACACCCTGTATAAGACCCATGATAGTGTGCCAAGGACAAACGATGTTGAGGTTGATTGATATGACAATTCGGATCAGGTTGAATGTCTGGTTTGATTGAAAAAGTTCATCTGTTTATGCGTGATTTGCAGTAAAGCGCAGTGTTGGATTGCGTGTCATTGGAGGGATGCTCAGTGATTTGTCTTATGCACAAAAGGGATATTTATTTTTTGTTTTTGTTTTTCGAGTGTTTACAATTTTTTTGCTTGTTTTCATTTTTTTCAGGACTTTATATGATTTTTAGGGATCTTTTCAGGACATTTTTCAATTTTTTTTTTTAAAATTATTTTAGGACATTTTTCAATTTTTATGAATTATTTCAGGACATTTTTCAATTTTTTTGATTTTTTTTTGAATTTTTGCCCCCAGTGTCTAGCAAGGAAAGGAATATGACAGGTGAATAAGTAGGCTTTTTGAAATGATGGTGGATAGAGGGAAGACAAAGGCCTTTTATCATGGAGACAATGTGGATGCAATTTTCAAGGGCTATGGCGTGATGGGACAAGAGACTGGATATGACAATGTAAAGCAAGAACATGGCATGAGGGACATGTCAAGAGATGTTTGAAACCATGTTTAAATTTTGTGTCCTTATGTCACATCAAGATTAAGGAATGAAAAAGAGTGTATGGATAGTGATAAGATATGGGTAGGATAAGCAAGACCAAGAATGGATAAGGGACATGGACTGAAGGTCGGGGTAGGATAAGGGATAGTGGCAGAAAGTTGCAATAAGCCAGGGAATATGGATGAAAGGTTGTAATAAGCAAATGGATAAAGACCAAAAGCTATGATAGACTAAAAGCTGCAAACAAGATACATGATGCTCATGACGATCCTTAGCCTTGTCAAGATCAAAGGTGGAAAGGGAAACTGGACATGAGGGATGATAGGACAAGGAAGGGTAATAGGACATGAAGGAGTATGACATGGTATGATAGGATAATGAAGGGCAATAGGATATGAAGGAGTATGTCATGGGTTCGATAGGATAATGGAACAATGAAGGACAAAAGGATATGATAGGATAAAACCTGCCCCCAAGTGTGGTGTGCAAGAAGTTCATAAATTATGCATGATGCCTGTTTGCCAGGTTTTCATCATGGTACTTGCCCAAGGCGCTTGTTTGCCAGATTTTCACCAGTGGACGAATTATTTTTTGCTTTACTTTTTTTTTTCTTTTTTTTTTTTTCTTTTTTTTTTTTTTGTATTTTGACTTTTTCAATAGAAGATGGACACATGATAGGGGATGGAAGAACGACTCAAGCGTCTTATTGTTTGGGTAGTAGCCTTGAAAAAAAATGGACCATGACCTTTAAAAGTATGCTTAAAGACATTGGTAGGATAAGGACATGGAAAATAATATGAAACTAAGGCAAGGATTTATGTAAAGGATTGGACCAGAGGGATGGAAGGATGGAAAATATGCATTGGATAATGGATAGGGTATTGGAAGAACTGTGCCTGAGTGGATAGAAATGTTGGCAAGATCGGCATTGGTACACACCTTGAGGGGTGATGGACTGATGGAGGAAAATATGCATTGGATAATGGATAGGGTATTGGAAGAACTGTGCCTAAGTGGATAGAAATGTTGGCAAGATCGACATTGGCACACACCTTGAGGGGTGATGGACTGATGGAGGAAAAATGGATCTCAGATTGTGAGATTTGGATGGAGGAAAGGCTATGGATTTTGGGACATAAGGGCCCAAAATGGATGAAGAAGGTGATGGAGAAATAGACTTGGAAGATTTGGATGGAGGAATAGCAATTTTGGATGCCAAGTTGATTGTTTATTTAGGCTTTTGTGCTTCAAGGAGCCGCTTAGGGATCCACATGGTTTTTTATTTTTCATGCTTTTGTGGTTCCTTGGAGTGCATTGCTTGCACAAGGGATTTAGGAACCCATATATATTTTGACTTTGCTTTATTTTTCTCAGTGGGCCTCTGTGGCTTTTTGGATATATATTTTTCTTTATAGATCATATTGTTCTTTGTTTTGACATGTCAACTATATTGGACATGTTGATCCTCGAATACATGTGGATTGCTAGACTTATGACATTTATACTTGGCATCCAAATTGCTTGGAGGAGGAAAGGAATGCATGGATGGATAGGAATGAAATGGACTTCTTTTGGATGGATGAAATTTACTCAAGGATGTGTGCCTTTGTTGACCTTGCATAGAGGATGAAGGGATATAAGGACCTAAGATGGATGGAAGGTATGATGGGGAAGGGATATGTTTGGATTGTGATGGAGGGATACCAACGTCTTGAGAGTGAGTTGTGTAGACATGACCCTTAAGATCTTCTTTGATATGGAGGGGTTCTTTCTCATGAAGGTCTACTCCTTTGCCTTTATGAATATCTTGTCTTGTAGGAGACTCTTTTCTTTGGGAAGAAGACGTGAGTCCATTATGAGGTGGATATGATATGAGAGAAATAATGAGATCTTGAAGTGGATCGGATTGCACCAAAGTGGAAGAACCCATTATGCATGTCGAGGGTTCATGAACATCTTGCACTGACACATTAGAATCATGAGGAAGATTAGGATCGTGAGGGGGACTAGGATTGTGTAGTGGACATGGTTCAATGACAGGCTCTTCAAGAGATGGAATGGGAGAAACAATGGGATCATCAAAAGAAATGTGATCTTGGAGTGGATATGCTGGATTAGGATGTGGAGATGGAGGAACAAGTGGATCTTGTGGAGGATCTGAAGGAATGATAGGGTCTTGTGTTGGAAATGAATTTGGAAGGATACTTTGATCTTGACAAGGAGGAAGATCATTGGATTCCTCTTTAAAGGTGCTTTTCTCTTGACTTTCAATGGGATCATCGGAAAGGATGGAAGGGATATCTTGATCTTTCTTAGGAAGTGGAATGTCAATGGGATTTGAAAGGACATTTTTTTCATGAAATGGAAGGGGATCGTTTGGGATCAAATGGACTGGGATATCTTGATCTTGCTCGGGGAATGGAGTGTCAATAGGATCTTGGACAGGATGGACAAGAATAGGGGAATCATCGTGAGTGTCTGGGAAGATGGGATCTTGGTCAACAATTGGATGGGATGATAAGGTTTAGGGATCTTGATCTTGATCTGTTTTAAGACACATTTCTTCATGCTCTAAATTATCCTCTTGACATGAGGTTGGAATTTGGATATGCATGGGGGATTCAGACAATGAATCAATGTTTTTGCATGAAGGAAATGCATTTTGAACATTTGTGATGGATTCTGGCAAGGAATCAATGCTTGAACATGAGGAAGAGGGACTTGAAATGGGGTCCTCTAAAATAGGTAATGGCAATAAAGTGCATGGTGGCATTAGGTCTAATATTTCTAAAACATGACAAGGATGTGCATCATGAATTGGATTATTTTGGCAATCAATTATGGATAGCCCTTGGGTAATTGCATCCTTGGGTGTATTATTTGGTGAGGACAATATGGAAGGTTCTTGTGAAACTTCTAAAGGTGTAGGGATAGATGCCACTGGAGAGTCAATTTGTTTATGGGGGGATGAGGCATTGCTAGACATAATTGTATTATCTTTATCTTCTTCAAAGAACTCACTTGGTAGGTTCCTTAAGAGACTTGCAATAAAGCCACCTTTCTTTCGAGGTTTTGACATGGTTGTATCTAGAATTTGAACTTGTTTGGTAAGAAGTTGGTTCTGATTTGATGTCATGTTTTGATATTGGACTTGGTTCAATTGTTCTGACATGTTTGAAACTTGGCTTGGTGTGTGCTGCAACCTTTGTTTTTGAATGTTTGGTTGTGGTTGTTGACATTGATATGTTGATTGAACTTGTTGATATTCCACCATTGGTTGAACTATTTGTTGACATTGTATAGTTGGTTGGACATATTGTTGAAATTGGACCATTGGTTGTATTGGTTGTATATGTTGGACCATTGGTTGTGTCTGTTGGAAATGTTCGAACTATTGAACAATTGGTTGTGATGGTTGAAAATCTGATTGATAGTAAACACCTTCTTGTTCTTGTTGTGGAGGCACATAATGTTGAAATTGATGTTGTCTCTTTTCTTGAAATTGTTTCATCATCTCTATTTGGGAGAGGAGAGCTGGTATGTCTGATCGTTCAAGAAGATATCTTACATCAATTGGCTCAATCTTTGGAATTCGACCTAGAAATTTTTGAAACATTTTGGACATTTGTGATCTATTCTTCTCAATGTTTTTCACTCTTTGTTCCAAAATCTCATTTTCTTGAGCTAGTTTCTCCTCTAGTTTTTTGTATTTGGAGACTTGTTTCATCATAAAAAGTTTGATCGATATTGCCTTGTTGTTGGGTTGAATAGAATTGTGATTGCATTGTCGGTTGATATGTCAAACTTTGTTGCATCATTGGTGCTTGGAACCTTGTTTCAATAGACATGTCACTATGCAAATGCAATATTTTTGGAATTTTTCAAGGATAATATATGATATGCAACTAAATGCAAACTAGATAGATGAAAATGCAATCTATGGCAAGAGTGCAATCTATGTTTTTGGTTGTTTTTCAAGATTTTGACAAAAATTTTGGAATGCAAATCTAAAAGAGACCCTTAGGAAATTGAAATGATGTCTAGACCTCAAAGGACAAAAGGACCAAATGACAAAAGGACAAATGACAACGTCTCCCCTATATGCTTGGATACTAAGCTAGGTTTGACCAAATGACAATAATGACATAAAGAGAAAAGGTTTGATAAGGTCTAGACTTCTTAACAATGACTTAGGATTTATCAAAGATTTGGATTACTCAAGTATGACAAAACCTAGTTTTGACACTATATGCTAAGGGACAATTACTATGCAAGTGACCCTAATATGATATGATAATGACCTAAGCTTAATGAAGAAACCTAGGGTATGCAAATGCAAATGTATGACAATGTCAACCTAAGTTTGAATTATGAAATGGTATTACTCTAATGCAAGAGGACACATGCAAAATGGATGACCCTTATTGATATGCAAAGGAGTATGACCTAGGTGAAACCTAACCTTGGTAGTTGACAATGAATTTGCAAAATGCAAACCTAGGATGAACCTAATGTTGGACATGCAATATGACACCTAAGTGAGGACCTAATAATGACATGCAAATGGACACCTAAATGAGAACCTAATAAGGACATGCAAATGGACACCTAAATGAAATGAACCAAGCGGAATGCAAGAATGATGCTCTAAGCCCTAAGTATGGACAATGGAGGACCTAAATCTAAGTGACATGAATGTTGAGACAAGATTTTGAAAAATGTTTGACAACCATGTTTGAAGGTGTTTTTAACTTTGTTGGATGAAATGTTCTTGTGTTTAACCTTGTTTTGAATCAATTTGCCTTGTTTTTGAAACGAGATGCAATTCAACTTTTGACCAGTAAAGAAGACAAGATATTTTAACATAGACTCAAGACAATCATGCTCATTCACACATTTCTTATGGTAGGCAAGGACAGTAGGTACTTGAGAGGTAGACTCATTATGGGATTCAAGGAGAATACATATATGCTTGACCCCACGGGCTCCCCTCCATGGCACTCACTTCTCAGGGCAGCCAAGCATCAGTCCCCATGGAAATCTCCCCATGGTGAACTTAGTATCTCTTCCAAGTATCCAAACTTGTCCTTCTCAAGCAACTAGAAGGATTTTTGGCCTCTAAATACAAGGTGTTTAGTAAGGATTTCTGTTAAGCGTTACTCCTTGATGTCACGCAAGCGTGATTGAGACATTAAGCCCATCAAGATACCAAAAAAATGTAGTCGCGCAAGCGTGATTTAGACCGTGAGGTCCTACTTAGATGTTGATATGAGAAAGAGTTCAAGGGTCATCACTTCCCAAGTAACTGCAATTCCCACGTAACACTTCCTTCAAAGCTTTCGCCCATCAGGTATTTGTTTATAGTGAGTTAGAATGCCAAGGTATTCTAGTTGTACTCACTTTGGGTCGTTCCCTTCTCACGATTATCACTTGCTTGCAAAAGAAAATGGTCGGGAAGGCAGGCCCTCTAAAGGTGACACACAATCAAAAACATGAGCATGGTATCAAAGATCTGGATTTCTGATCACCCTAAGAAGGATGAGAACATACTCTCCTACTCCAATGTCAAACTCAACAATCAAAGCAAACATATATTCATTCCATCCTATCTAGAAATCATACTAGGTGCCTAAACATTAATTGCAAACACAAAGTTTAGTTGTAGTCCAAGGCAACCTGCAAAACCCAAGTCAGAAGTTTGATATGTTTAGTCTTTGACTATCGAACCTGCATAAAATGTGTTAGTAGTTTCATTTGTTGTCTTTGTCATGCATATGCCAAGGTTTTGCACAGAGAATCAGTACCAACAAAACCAAAAAAAGAAGAAACAGAATGCAAAAGAAAACAATTTGCAAGTGAAAAACACTATCTTTTACCTCTGTTTCTGGCCCTACACAGGCGCAGAATGTCTGACACGGGCGCAGAATGTCTGACACAGGCGCAGAATGTCTGACACAAGCGCAGAATGTCTGACACAAGCGCAGAATGTCTGACACAAGCGCAAAATGTCCTTGACACAGGTGCAGAATGTCTGACACAGGCGCAGAATGCTTGACACAGGCGCAGAAGTTCCCAGAAAACACTGCACTACCCTGTTTCTTGGCTTTTTGACCTGCAAATCAACTCAAAAGCACTCAAAAGCATGGTTAAGTGGTTAGTTCACGTCGGGTTCACCAATTAATGTAGCTAGGAAATCGGAAATCATCAAAGCGAATATCAAATTAATCATAGCTCAATCACGAAAGCTCAAATGCAATGATCAATCCTAACACACTCAATAAAGGCATGGAAACAAAACATTCAAGATTTGAAAATTAAGCAAACCAAATGCAGATTTGAATGTTTGGTTTATGTGGCTCCATTGTCCTTCTTTCTCCTTCAAATAGCTTTGTTGTGGATCTCACCTACAAGTGCATACACATGAGATGAAAGCAAGTAGACAAGATTGTAGCGCAAGAATACTCGAAGCATGATTGATTTGACAAAATGATTAGTTCGATAACGTGATTATTAGATTGAGATTGAAGAAATTCATCCAATTTATAGACAAATTGGAGAGATAATCAAATTAGCATGAAGAGATTCAAATGGAAATTGCAAATCAAGAATGTCAATTATGACAAATTATGACAAATTTGCACTTTCTATGCAAAATTGATTGATTGATAATTTATGACAAAATTATGACAAATTTCTATGTCAAAAATTGATTGATTGTCAATTATGACAAATTATGACAAACTGAAATGTCATTCCCATGAAATTAGGAGGAAAATAGGAGGAAATTGAATTAGAAATTAGGAAAATTAGAAAAATAGAAAATAGGAAATAGGAAATTAGAAAATGAGGAAATAGGAAATTAGTGAATGAATTAATAATTTTTCATTTATTAATTAATTCACGAAGAGGGAATTTAGAAATTGAGGAATTTAGGAAATTAGGAATGATGTGAAATTAGGTAAATTAATTAATAATTTGTCATTTATTAATTAATTCACAAAAAGAGGAATAATTAGCCAATTAAATAAACATTTAATTGTGACTCGAAGACCTAGGATAAATAAATAATTTATTTAACCTAGAGAGAGAAATGACAAACAGGATTAAATGAATAAATCATAAAACCCTAGAAGATGAATTAGAAATGCAAGGATGACAATTAGGTCTTGACAAAGGATAATCGATATCGATTCGATTTAATCATGATTCTGACTGATAAAGGACCAATGCTGACAAATGATTTGATTAACAAATGCGCCAATTGATGAGGAACAATGACTAATTGATCCAAATTGACACAATTGAGAAAGACGACGATTGATGACAAATTGATCGCAAAAAATGACAAAATTGACAAGAAGACAAGGATCGATGACAAATTGATCGCATGATGACAAGATTGAAAAATGACAACGATCGATGACAAGATCGATAAGAGGACAAAACCCTAATTAGGATTGACGATGTCCAAAAATAATGACAAATGAATATGCACATTTGATACGACAAGATAAGACCGACCAAATTCATGACAAATATTGTTATCGACAAGACCAAATTTGAGAGCGAGATAAATGAAGAATGCAGAAGAAGGACTCGATGCTCGCAAATGATAAAGACCAAGTGCGTGACATAGGAGAAAATGTTAATGCGACGTAAAAACCTAAAATAAGGCAATGCGCAAATGTTAAAGTATGATTTCGCAAGCGTTGACCATTTTTAGGTGTCTACAGTGCTATTCATTGTGCTCTAGATCTTGGCTATTTTCAACAAATTCTTACATGGTATCAAAGCCATTGGGGCTTCATTGAGTAGTCTTTTTGGAGAGATTTTGGAGCATTATATTTTTGGATCTGGGGAGCTTCTCATTTTGGGTGCGTCCTGTGGCAATTTCAACCTCATTGTTGCATCCAGGAGGCCATTTCCATGAATTTGAGCATAAATTCAACTATATTTGGTGAAAATTACATTTGGGGCTTTGGAGAAAAAATTTAACCAATTTGGCTAAGCGGTATAGATTTGCTAAAAAATAATAATAATATTTTTTATTTCTGCAAATTTATCTTTTAATTTTTAATTTTTTTGTTTGCATAAATTTTGTATATTATTATAAAAATTGTATTTAAATAAAAAAAATAAAAAAAATATAAATATTATATTTACAGGGGGAAGTCACCCCCCGCCACCGTACTTTGCCTGCATTAATCTATGCAGTGCCCATACTGCAATTGTCATGGCTTCCTCCCTGTCATGGGGCTTATACCAGTTTCAGTTTTTTACGACTCCCACCATTCATACCTTTGTCGGTTCTTAGCTCCCGCCGACACCCGATCTTTTCTAGGTCGTTGATCCTGGCTCCGCTTGGCCACTGCTAGTCTTTTCCCTTCTGCCTTTGGCCTCCGGCTTTCACTCAGCTCCATGTGCCATTGCTAGCAACAACCAACCGCTCACTGCACCTAGTGACTCAACAGCCACGCGGTCATCTGCTACTAGCTCATGCAACAACAATGATAGTGCTCACGACGGACACTTGGCGGCTCGATATTCACCAAGACCCATCGCCTTGGAGATACACGATGCAATCTGATTCATTGAACCGCACAACCACCTGCCACATAGGATTAACATATCAGTAGATCGTACGCTGAGTCAAACAATCATATTAGTGCCCAGTCAACACAACACATGGTGTCCACATCACTTGCCTAGTCAGCAAGACACATCAACACCCGCATAGTGAAACATCAATACCACATCATGTGTATGATCAGCCACATCATCTACCACGTCAGCAGTCATACGCCACCCATCTGCTTAGTCAACCTTCTGTACAGTCTAGTCAGCATCCACATCATCATTTTTCGTACTGTACAGATAGCCATGCAGGGGGTGCGACTGTTTTTTGACGGCCATATGACAGTCAATTTTATGCTCTTGAAGTGCTGACGTCAACACCTTTTTTGAATTTTTTTGGCCCCCTCTTCATTGAGCAGTTTTGATTTTTAGCCCAAGTTTGAAGGCCCATAACTTGCTCAATTGTGCTCCTTTTTGGGTGCAATTTTTTTTATTTAGGCTATTTTTTCATGTACTTTCATGTGGTGGTGATTTTTTTTGGTTTTGGTAGAAATATTTTTTAGAAAATTTAGTTTTTGGTGACTGTACCTGTCCAATCCTTGTTTTTGCAACTATAGAGGCCCTCTATTTAGACTCGTACAAACTCCTTTTCAGGTGCTATTTTTTTTTAAGTGCATAATTTTTTGTCTACTTTCATAATATGCCATCATTTGTAGTGATTTTGAGTGGATATTGTAGTTTCAACATTTGGTCATTTTTTGGCCTATTTGGTACTTGTAATTGCTTGGAGATCATTTATATTTTTGATTTGAGTCTATAAGAGCCTAATTTTGGCAGTTGTAAAACATAATCAGAAGTCCACTTTTCCATTGATTGCAAGTGGCCTATTGTACACACACTACTTACAAAGTGCCCCAATCATCATTTTTTATTTTATTTTTATTTTTTTGGGGGGTGGGTTCTTGATTGAGTGAATTTAGGGGGATCTCTATTGTTCTCTTTTGTTTCATCATGGTTTCACCTAAGTTTCCTTTGTTAACTATACATAACTATTCTTCTTGGAAAATTGATGCTTGGAGCATGTTAATGGAAAAAGGTTTGATACAATATGTTCATGGAACAATATTAGTACCTACGGATCTTAAGGTTGATCCTAATGCTCAAGCAGATTGGGTTCTTAAAAAATCTATGGCTATTGGTACTTTAAGGAAATATGTTTCAAAAGATCTCATCTTCCATATTGAAAAATATAAAACAGACAAAGAGTCTTGGGACAAATTTGCTTCTTTATATGGCAAAGTTGATAAGATTAAGGGGTACATGCTTGATAGTCAACTCTCTAGTCTTGATCCCAAGAATTTTGATTCCATTGAGGATTATGTAACCAAAGCTAATGAGCTTAGAGCACAAATTTTGGATTGTGGTATAAACAAGGATGATGAACAATTGGTTTTCAATTTGGTGCACAAGCTTCCATCATAATATGCAGCCTTTGTCTCTAGCTTCCATCCTCAAAGAATGATAAGTAGTTCATACCAGACACCATCTTTTGCTACATTGATAGAATTATTTATTATTGAGTAGGATAAGTTGAGGCAAATGGGGATTATCAAGTTTTCAAAGTCCATGGATTTGGTGGCTAATCAAGATAATCAAGGAAAGGGCTCCAACAAGAAGCAGAAGCACTCTAAGCCAAAGCCACAACAAGAGAAAACACAACCACCCTCTCCACAACAAAGTGATTCTACATCCTCATCCTCATCTAAGGGGAAATCATTTAAGGAGAAGTTTTTTTGTGCGTATTGCAATTGTTTATGGTAAAAATGGAATAACAATATTGAAAGACTAAATAGATTCAACCACAAAACCCTAGCCTAACAACAACAAAGATCCACCATAACATATGAAGATTACCTAAGACAATGCAAATCAAATGAAATCACAAAGATTATACCATCACATGTCCAATAGGGTTTGAATCTCCATTCTTCCTATCTCCATTGATCTTGCTTGATATATTTGCTCTTAGATTTTATGTGTGCACAAGAGCTCAACAAAGAACGAAAAATGTGATTGCAAGTAGGCTTGATTGCATATGAAAGTTCGAATGCTAGAATGCTTGGGAAAGATTGATAATGAAGGAAGCATCTCCTTATATAGAAGACACTATAAGAAATGGAGGGATAAGATTGAGAGGTGTAAAAGATAAATGGTCGGATAGGATTAGAGGGTAGGTAGAGAAAATAAGAAAATAATGAGAGGGTAGGTAGTGTAGGAATTAAGAGATGAATGACATGTGTCATAGGTAGAAAAGGCTAATGAATTAATTAAATAAATAAAGATTTATTTAATTAATAGAGGAAGTGGGATCAATTAAATAAAAAATATATTTATTTAATTTAGGAAATAGATCATTTAAATAAATAAAAAGTATTTATTTAAATGAGAAATAAGGCTAGAAGAGGATAAATGAATGAATTAAATAAATAAAGATTTAATTAATAGAAGAATTAGGCTTAAAATAATTAAATAAATAAAGATATTTATTTAATTAGACAGGACAATTTTAGGTGTCTACATTTTGCCCCTCTTTGAGACAATGTAACTTGTCGTGTTGTTTCAAAGAAGATAAGATGAACTGATACAAAGTTGCTCCAAGATGGGAATGATATGCCCCCTCGAGAGATTGGATGAAAATGTCTGAAAAGATCACAGACAATCTCTCGATAAGAAAGAAAGGCTAGAAAGGACTGACAAGATAGGATAGAGTGACAGAGTCACGGGATAAAGAAGACTGACACGGGTTGTAATGCCCCACCAGGAAACCCCTAAGGGTTTAAGTTAAAAACACTCAAATAGAGTGTAAATATATTTTTTTTATAATAATAGTTAAGAGTATTACTGATTTAATACAACATTAAGATAATTTGGAGTTATCTGAAACATAGATAACACAACAGAAGGCTAAACGAACCTAAGGAGTTTCCCAACGCGATTACATAACCTTACACCTAACTCAACTTGCGTCATTTGATCCATTTAACTGGATATCTTAATTTGCGAGATAATGCATAAGACTTGATTATACATATGTTCAATGATTTGACATCTTATAATTTTAGGAAGCGTTCGTTTACTTAGGGTGGTTAGGAGGTCATTGTGAGGTTATTTACTCAATGCACATTAACACCTAATTAATTTAAGAGGCCTCCCTTAAGGTTTAATGCAATTTAAATAACGAAGTTCATTCATTCGGTTTTAAGATGTTCACCCACATTGATATCTTTCTTGAATATTAAAAGTATGGTTAATAAGAAGAATTCGTTCATTAAGGATTAAACTCCCATTAATAGAGTGTGGTTCCCTCATTAAGGTTTGAGCATAACCAAACTAAAGATTCATAGTTTCTTTATGGAGGATAGAATGCAAGTAGCCATAGAGTTCATTCATTGAAGTTTTAATAAATGCAAATAGAAGGACTAAATTCATTAAGATGAAAATGTATTAGGACACATGAGAGCATCCTTTAAATTAAAATATAGTTAGCAAGATGAAATTCGTCATTTCAGGATTTAAAGTATAAGTTCATAGTGATGTTCTCCCATTACGATTAAAATACAATTATCTTATTGCATATCACTCTTTTTAGTTAAATGAAGCTAATATGAGAGAGGTACTTTTACTAAGATTTAATGTATAAACAACTAATTGAATCCTTCCCTTTTCAGTTCTTTTTTTTTTTTTAGCAATCATAAAGAAATTCACTTATTTGGGTTATAACTATGGAAGGCTAGTTGAGTTCATCCTTTGTATAAAATTAATCTGATAGAGATTATTTGTTAAGATTAAAACATAAACAACTAAGTAAATTCATCTGATAAAGCGAAGTATAATTAACATGGCGATACTCATTTACTAAGGTAAGAAGGTAAATACCCATATGAGGTTCATCCTTTAAACTTCATCTTATAATTTATAACATTAATTCTAACTTTGTTTTCCATTCACATTCGTTCCATTTATATGCTTAATAACAAGTTAATCCATTAATGTAACCCAACAAGATTCTCTTCACTAATACTACTTTTAATTCACATTTTCAAAATACTTTTCCATAATCTCATTTACATTCTTTCATGAACCTAATTACTACATTTGTCAAGATGAATAAATTTATGCACTTAGATTTAAATTCGTTAAATTCCCCACCATACACTTATACAAGAATACAACCATCCATGATAATTTAAAGCATAAAACAAAGTAAGCTAACACATCGCATAACACAGATATGATCTCGGAGTTCACCCCTGAAGGGCTACATCTCCGGGTCTGCTCAACTGCAAGACCCCTCTGGCATTTAATATAGTTAAGATTACAAATTTACATGTCTTTTACATCTCTTCCCTTTAGGCAAACACATACACTATTCAACATCTACCTCGATTGATTATTACACAGTGATCCTTTTTAGAATAACAAAAAAAAAAAAAAAACAATCCTAGATTCTCTTGTTTGACGGTATCCTAATTAGGGGCTTGATCGA
This sequence comes from Cryptomeria japonica, assembly GCF_030272615.1. Classification (NCBI taxonomy): domain Eukaryota; kingdom Viridiplantae; phylum Streptophyta; class Pinopsida; order Cupressales; family Cupressaceae; genus Cryptomeria; species Cryptomeria japonica. The sequence goes on from NC_081414.1 coordinate 466,210,623, forward strand.
CTTATGACCAAACACTATCATATCAAGTCTTACCATTACATAACCAAATTCAATAATAGAAATTTAAATCAGCATAGGCATTATCCGGTAGAGGTATTCGTTTACCATATTGCTCTAACTATTAATGTCGATCCATTGGTGGATTTGCTAAATTAACTTTTATTTAAAAATTCATATTAATCCACCATTACTATTTAGTCCATGTTAATAATAAGTATTAACCCGAGTATGAAGTAATCAATATGAAATTAATAACTTGTATTAAAGTATGGATTTACTAAATGTTGAATCTCTAAAATCCAAATATATTATTTAGCAATTTGAGATTAAATAACATAAAAGAAACTGAATTTAAAATTAAATAATATAAAAGAACTAAGTTTAATTCCCTTATACTAATTTTAAATTCACTTATTAATCTGACTCTTCTTTATTTTTATATATTATACACATATATTCTTTTTTTTTCTTTAAAACAATTATATAAATTAATAAAATTAAATAAATAATTAAAAAAAATAAAATACAATAAATTTTTTGTTTTAACTTTCAAAAAAAAGAGAGGGAAGGTACCCACGTGGACAACCACGTGGCCCCCCCCCTTGGCAGCCCCTACTACCATTGGTAGCGCAGCTGCCATTGGTAGCGCTGCTACCAAATGGTAGCAGGCCGCTACCTCTGGTAGCGCTGCTACCATTTGGTAGCAGTGCACTACCAATGGTAGCGCTGCTACCAACTGGTAGTAGTGCTGCCATTGTAAGCCATTCCCTCCCAGTCGTATGGGGGGGTAGAGATTATAAATTTTATTTTTTTTATTATTATTTTTTAAAAAAAAATTTCTGTTAAAATAACAATAACAGACTCAGACAAAACTGCCAAAATGTGCAGTCCAAATTTTACCTAATGAATATATATATATATATTTTAAAATAGTATATGTAAATATTAAAAATGAATAACTCACCAAAACACACAGTCTAAAAAAAAAACATAGACTTTAAACAATTTCTAGCAAACCCCATTTTTTTTAAAAACTATCACAGACATTTCTCTTTCCCTTTTTTTTTTTTTCTAGAATGTCAAGGGTTTCTAAATAATAGTAGAAATTGTTGAATAACCCTCCCATTTACTCACAAACATCAATGGAAAATCTGAAAACCAATGTTGCAAGAAAGAAACAATACAAAACCCTCTTTTTTTTGTAAACATTTTAATCAAGCTGATGATCAGATTCCTACCTTAAAACTCATTCCGGGAAGAGTATTTTTGAAGAAGAGCTCCCAAATCTGTTGCTCTAAAACTCCCTCTTTTCCAAAGCCTCCAATCCCTCCTCCAAAAACCATCATTTTTTTTTCCCCAAAAAGCTCTCACAAAAAGAACCCCCCAAAAACATTTCAAAACTAGGTTAAATGAGAAACCCTATTTTTGCCCTAATTTTCAATTTTGAATTTAGGCATTTTTATTTTTAAAATATAAGAGAATGAAAAATGGAAATCATTCCTTTCCATTATTCAATATTTCTTATTCGTTCTTCTTTTAAAATTAAAAAGCTTCCATTTCTTATTTAACTCTAATTTTAAATTTCTCCATATTACTTTAGCCAACATTTATATTTTGAACTATTAACAAGGATAACGCATTTTGATTAATTTAAATTTCCAAAAAAAATAATCTTTTATACTATATTAACTTTACAAGTAAAAAGAATAATTTCCTTTAAAATAATAAAATTTACCCTTTCTTTCCAAAATGCGAAAATGATTAATTTATTTCTATTTCTCAAATGACTTTAAATTTTTCCTTTCTAAAAACGCATAACTAATTGAATTTTCGTTATTATTAAAATTAACTATTAAACTAACTCGCTATAACATAATAAAATGACCTTTTTAAATAACTGACTAATCTATTTATTCTAATTTTCTCAACTAATAATGCGTAATTGAACACATTAATCCACGTTAGATACCTTAAGCTTGCTACAATAATAATTAAAGCAATCTCTTTAAATTAACGATTAATCATATAAAAGAAACTACCTATTTTAAATTTCTAAATTACTAATGCGTACATCTACTCATTTAAATTGAATTAAATACTTAGAATAACAAACTCCACTTACCCCGCACAAGGCACACAAACTGAGGAAGTCCACCAAATCACATGACACACAACCCAATGCAAGGAAAGCCCCACGAATCCACACATGATGCTCACCTGACCATGGCTAAGGCAAGACGAGAGTTTAATGACCCCCAAATCCGAATTCTAAGGATGGAGGGGGTTTACTAAAACCTGCGAAACCCCGAAGGAGATGAACCTCACCTTAGGCGGTGTCGTACTTGAAATCTCCTGCACCCATGAATCATGCAAGCATACATATACATATACATATTCAATGAAGGCGTTAGCTCAAGATTTTTCACAAGGGTTAGGAAACAATTACATTTACACAAGAATCGATGCAAAAACACAATGATAAGTATGCACAATTATTTATATTATCTAAACTACACATTGCATCACGGTTAACCTACCATTCAAGAATGCCACATAGGAAGTCAACCAAGGTCAACCGAGTTTTACAAGTCCGACTAGGGTAGGGGCATTACACGGGTAACTAGGGCTAGGGTAGTCTATAAGATAGACTACAAGGGAAAACATCTTCATTGTCATCCACACATCTAAGAGATCAGAGTGCAGAGAGAGAATAGAGCAGTCAACAACGATGGTATTGGTTCACAGATTCAATCACATTCACCGATATCAGAGGCTAGTAGATGCAGGAGAACCGGTGAGTACCACAAAATCTCCTTGTACCTTGTTGCATTAATTGTTGTCATAAATGCATGTTAGGTAGGTCAATAAATGTGCATTAGGTAGGCTGTAAAAAAATGTCAAGCGGGGTAAAAATGCTAAGGCACGTCTGCGCTAGTGCCAGGCGCGTCTGCGTTGGTGCTAGACGCGTCTATGATTGTAATAGCGTCTGTGTCCAATGCGAGCGCATCTATGAATTTCAGGCGCGTTTATGAAGGAAAGGCGCATCTGTGCAGAGCACAAGCATGTATGCATCTTCAAGGATAAATTGGTAGTTCTGTGATAAACATACGCTATCGATTGGATAAGATGTTGAGAGGATACACTCAAGCAGGTCCTCTAGGGAAGACTAGGATAGCAAATAGGGTTGGGATTGACAATTCTATGATAGGACACACGTTGCCAATCAGGAAACCACTCAAGAGGATTCACTCAAGAAGAGGCCCTAGGATAGGATAGAGCAAGGCACTTTGTGATGAACATGGAGTACCATAGAAATTGACAATTTTGTGATAGAACATACGTTATCAATTGGATAAGCTACTCAAGAGGATACACTCAAGTAGGTGCCCTAAAGATAGGATAAAAGAAGCACTTTGTGATGAATAGGGAATGCTACGAGGATGGAAAGTAGCACTTTGTGATGAACAGGGAGTACCACTAGGATAGAGTGCCATATGATAGATATAATCACTAAGATAAAAAGCAACACTTTGTGATGAACGAGGAATGCCACTAGGATAGGAAGAAGCACGTTGTGATGAATAGGGAGTACCACTAGGATAAGAAGCAACACTTTATGATGAACAGGGAGTACCACTAGGATAAGAAGCAACACCTTGTGATGAACAAGGAGTACCACTAGGATAGAGTTTCATATGATAGATATAAGCACTAAGATAAAAAGCAGCACTTTGTGATGACCAAGGAATGCCACTAGGATTGACATAGTTGATTTGCCTAACTGCAGGAGGACCTACCTATGCTGGATTCACGGGAGAGATTCCCTTTGACTTAGAGTTTGAGAGCAGAGCTGACGTTCAAGGATAGAGCAGCAGTAGAGGCTATGGGACTGCGATACATTATGTATGTGCCTAAGTTTCGAGTGAACATGGGATTGTTGAATGCGTTGGCTGAGAGATGGCACTCAGAGACTTGCATGTTTCATTTGTTGATGGGTGAGATGACAATCACCTTAGAGGATGTATACAGGATACTGAGGATACCAATCGATGGGGAGTTGGTTCCTTACGATCGAGAGGGAGACAGGGCTGCACTAAGATGAGTGTTTTAGGATCTAGGACTGGAGATGAGGGTAGGACATGTGGCTTGGGACACCATGACAGCGATAGGATTGGCACTACCAGTAGTGCTAGCAGGAGTGATCAGTGGGTTCCTCTGTCTAGATAGGGCGAAATGAGGGTTGGTTGTGGGATGGGGGAGGACTTTGGAGACATTGGTGACAGAGCACACTAGGTTTGCATGGGGGTCGTGTCTAATGGCACACTTGTACTAGGAGTTGCATCAGTTTGTGTATCACGGATCAATAGGATTGGGGTGTGGAGTGACATTACTATAGGTATGGGCATATGAGCATCTACCGGTTACACGATCGATACACTTTAGAGGCAGAGGACATGGATGTAGCTATGCATATTTATATGAAATGATTACATCACAGCCACGAATTATGAGACTGGAGTATTGGCACCAGGTGATTAACAAGATAGAAAGTATGGTATGGAGGCCATACTGGGACTGTGAGGAGTGGGCGGGTGATGCAGTGGAGCTGCCATATGTATTCAGGAGCAGGTATTTGATAGGGAGGACACCATATGTGATTGAGAGGCAACTGATAGATGATAGGGTATGCAGGTAGTTTGGCAGGATACAACGGATGCCACAGGGTTCAGGGATGCATGCACGGACAATGAGGGATCAGGTGCATTTGGGGCCATTTCTTTCTTATGATCAGGTTGTGACACAGATGGTAGAGATGGTTCCCATGCCTTGGGATATATGGGCAGATGTAGAGGATGCAGGGATGGATGTAGAGTACACTGCATATTGGGTAGAGCATCTGTTTCCATGTCTGATGGATCTAGAGGAGCCATTATAGGGAGATGGTGGAAGTGATGGAGATGATAGTGGGGATGGCAGAGATAGAGGCCGACAGCGGAGGTGGGGCATAGTGGCTCAGAGGAGAGAGGGCAGAGAGGAGAGATAAGCTCGTGTAGTGAGGGGTAGAGGGGATTGTCATTATAGGTGCCAGCAGCATAGGTTCCCAGACTGGTACAGGCTCCTAGATAGATACAGGGACAAGGACAGGAGCAGCCATGAGGATAGGGTGAGGGTGGAGAGGAGGAGGATGAGCTACCATCCTTGAGGGAGATCTGCCAGGGAAAGGAAAATGAGATCCAAGATCTGGAGAGGGAGACAACTAGGCTAAAGAGACAGTTGAGGGACATTGAGCGGGAGATGGATCAGGCTATTCAACACTATACAGAGGCTAAGACAAGACTGAGGGTAGGGAGACAGGCAACAAAGGACACAGGGGCTGAATACGCCTATTATCTGCGACCAGGGGAGGAGATAGGCTATTGGAGAAACCTATACTATGGAGCAGTGCCACCATATCAGCGGGCTAGGAGCTTCCGGAGACCATCATGGATGATGACAACCTCTGGAGGGAGAGACAGGAGACAGGCATCTAGCGGTAGGGTCATGGGTCCTCCACCACCATTGGATAGAGGGGGTAGGAGAGATGATCCTGGGGTGGGTCCTTCCAGGGCTCAGACTCTATCGAGGCCAGCTGGCTTTGAGGGAGGGAGTTCATCATAGCCTTAGAGGGTTCCCTATGTATTAGTTTTTGTACCATTTTTGTATGATTATGTAGACACCTTCGTGTGATTTTGTAGCCATATGTATTTTGACATCATTGTATCATGACACTTATGATTTTTGATATATATATGAGATAATTTGTCTTTGCAGAAGCTATATGCATGAATTTTGATATATATATGAGATGATTCATCTTTGTGGAAGCTATATGCACGTGTACCTATGTGATGTATGTTTCTATGTGATGCTTATGGTATGGATGCAAATATGTACATGAGGAAATGCAATATTTTTTTTGTTCTTTTATGTTTTAATATGTTATGCATGATGCAAATGTGAATGTATGAAATACAGATGAATATGATAATGCAAATAACTATTTACATTATGAGAATGTAAAATGTGCTAACATGTGTTGTGTGCAGTATGTGATGCAATTGTGATATCTATATGTATGTATGAAACACTAATATGTAGTAATGTAGGTGCAGCTACATGAAATGCAGATATTTTTGGTGTGTCATTATACTCAGTTATGTGATAGCAGACTACACGGACTCAAGAAGGATGATGGAGGTCAATCAAGAAAGGGGGATGGAAGATAGAAGATATGAAAGTGAAAGATATTCTTGTGCGTTATCATCATTGAGCTTTATTATGGCAAATAGGTTATGACAATCTAGATATATGTTCGACCCAAAAATTCATTGTACCTATTTGCATGGAGATAAGACAGTCGCAAACAAGGAATGCCCTTGTTCATACTAGACTCACAGTGTCCTCATATCCTTGGACAAGTCATAGCATTACTAAGAGACAATCCACAAATAGCAAAGAAAAATAGGTGATGATACCCTAGTCTTGCCTTTCTAGTCAAAGACATCCTCGAGATAGAATCTCTAGTCAGACATCCCAGAAAAAGCTAAAAGACATGTCACCAAAAGATAAAATCAAAAGAAAACCAAGACTCGACACCAACATCCACTATAGTCCTCAATTTTAGTGTCTCTTGTCACTTGTATAAGTCTATTTGATTGTGGTCATAGTGTTTACTTTCACAAAAGGATTTATAGCATTGAATGATAATGTTGTCTGAGTTCGTTGAAATATTTGATTTGTTGAAGCCCATTGTTGTTGTTGTGTCTCATCTGAAACTGATTGAATCCATGCAACTGATACTTTATTGCAGAGAAACAAAACTTTATTGCGGATTGGTGATGCAAGTGTTTCTTTATTGTGGATTGTGCACGGATAGACTGAAGAAAATTGGAAGGAATTGTACTCCTCGAAACATGTGATGCTCTCAGTTCCACACCCATCACTAGACTTAGGATTTGTCTTAGCCACAGATAGGAGCTGATTTATTATGGACAGAAAGGGGTGAAAGGGGAGGTTTATTAGGAATGGCTAACCAATCTTAGGTAGATCGATAACAAGTCATGATGGGAATGGGTAAGTTAATTATGGATGAAGAGGTTGTGAGTGTGTACAAAGTGAAGTGATGAAAGATAATCGTGAAGGAGAGAGGAGCAATGTCTCTACGCATGGTGCCAGTGACACGAATTTCATCATGGTACTTGCCCAGGGTGCCACTGAAGTGGTTTTCACCATTGGACGAATTTATTTCTCTTTACTTTTTTTCTTTTTCTTTTTTTTTTTTTTTTTTGTGTCACAAGGTGCCTGTTTGCCAGGTTTTCACCCAGTTTGATTTTTTATGTTTATGATTTTTTTGTATTTTGTTGAGTTTTTTGATTTTTTTGTATTTTTAAATTAGGGTGTTCTGAAGAGCTATGTGTAAAACCTGTGAAGGTGCATGTTGTTGATAGGATCCTCCAAAGGTTCACCCTCTGGGGTTGAGAGCTGATATGCACCGGATCCATAGGCTACTGTAATGATGCAAGGACTAAGCCAATTTGGTTTGAACTTGCCCTTATTCTCTTTGTCTTGCTGATTTTTAGGATTTTCTTTTAGAACTAAGTCACCTACCTCAAATGTGTGAGGTTTCACCTTGTGATTGTAACTGTGACTCATTTGTTGTTGATAAGCCTTGAGATGATTAAAAGCAGTTTGTCTTCGTTCATCCAATAGTTCTAGTTCTTGCAAGCGAGAGAACTTGTAGTCTTCATCATTGATAATGTTTTGCAAAGAGACTTGTAAAGATGGTAACTCGACCTCAATAGGCAAGATAGCTTCAGTGCCATAGACAAGTGAATAAGGTGTGGCTCCTGTAGGTGTGCGAACACTTATACGATAAGCCCAAAGTACAGGATTAAGTTGGATATTCCAATTGCAGCCAACGTCATCGACTGTCTTTTTTAGGATTTTAAGAATGGTTTTATTAGACGCCTCAGGTTGACCGTTACCTTGGGGGTAATAGGGCATGGAGAAACGATGGGTAATATGGAAGCGATCACAAAGTTCATGAACATCTTGATTTTTGAAGGGATGTCCGTTATCGGTGATGATGGAAATAGGAATACCGTATCGACAAATGTTGTAGCTGAGAATGAATGTAGCAATTTGTTTTCCAGTGACTTGTGTGAGAGGCATGACTTTGATCCATTTTGTGAAATACTCTGTGGTAGTGATGATGAATTTGTGGCCATTGGAGGGAGGGTAAATCTTACCTATGAGATCGAGTCCCCACTAACAAAAGGGCCAAGGAGTCATAATCGGTTGGAGTTCTTATGCTGGCACATGAATAAGGTCTCCATGAATTTGACATTGCTTACATTTCTTGACAAACTAATATGAGTCTTTTTCCATATTGGGCCAGTAATATCTAGTCCTAATGAGTATCTTGGCTAAGGTAGGACCACTAGAATGTGGACCACATATCCCTTCATGAGCTTCACGTAACACAATTTGAGCTTCGTCCCTTTCTAAACATCTAAGAAGAGTTCCATCTAGACCTTGACGGTATAGGATATCAGCTAAAAAGACGTATCAAGAAGATTACCGAATGAAAGTGCGATGCTAGTTGTTGGATAAGTCAGGAGGAAGGGTATTATTATGAAGGTATGTGAAAATGGAACCCTATAACTAGGAATCAGAACCAACCAAACATATCATCTCAGTAGGAGTGATCTCATATGAGGGAACCAAAAGGTTATCCACCAAGAACTCATAGCGAGTTTCATTTTGCGGTAGATCGATTAGCGAGGCAATAGTATCCATGGAATCTGTGGCTCGATTCTTCTCTCTTGGTATCTACTCAAAGGTTAACTTCATGAAATGTTGCTTTAGGTCATCCACCATTTTTTTGTAAGGCATTATTTTTTCATCCTTTGTTTGGTAGTCATCAGTTGCTTGACAAATTACAAGTTGAGAGTCCCCCAAAACATGAAGTTCCTGGATCTTCCATTGAACTGCAATTCGTAATCTAGTTGTTAATGCCTCATATTCTACTATGTTATTAGTGCAAGGAAATGATAATTGATATGATTTTGGAATGGAATCCCCTTGAGGCGTGATGAAGAGGATGTCAGCGCCTACACCATGCTATGTGTATGAGCCGTCAAAGTACAATTGCCAAGGCTTCATGTGTGATACTGTCAAGATGGATTCATATGGAAATTTTGAAGTTAGAGGAGCATCATCTATCATGGGAGCATCTGCTAACTGATCTATGATAGCTTGTCCTTTTATTGATTTTTTGTCCACATATTTAATGTTGAATTCACTCAAGAGAATCACCCATTTGGCTAGTCGACCAGTAAGCGTCACTTTATTGAGAAGGTACTTTAATGGATCGATCCTTGCGACCAACTTAGTTTTATGAGTTAGCATGTAGTGTCATAATTTTTACGAAGCAAAGACCACAACAAGACATGCACACTCAATTAGTGTGTAGTTTATGATGAATACTAAGAGGGGGGGGGGGGGTGAATTAGTATGCCAAAATCTTTGCTCTTAAACACTTTGCAAGACTAACAATAAATCGGTAAAATAGTTTAGCAGACAAACCGGTTAACACACATGCAAACCAAATAGCTAATAATGCATTCACCCATAGAAGCAAAAACACCATAACACAAGAGATTTTGATGTGGAAACCCAAATGGAAAAAACCACAGTGAGATGGAACTCACAAGTAACTATCTGCAGAATAGGAACCAGACTGGTTAAGGTCAGACTGGTTAAGGTCTTACAATGTTCTTTACCAGAATAGATCCTGTTAGGAATCTCAATCTATGTTAGGAGATAAGTCCGATTAAAGACTACCTTGCTAGAGGATTTTAGATCCACAGATGTGAACCACCTTGTTAGAGGATTTACAAAAGGCTTTTGGGCCTACCTGGTTAAGGGCTACAGACTTGTCAAAGATATGAGTAATCAACAAGTGTTTGATCTAGCTAATAGCACAGACTGCTCGATTAGATCCTTGATAGCTCATTCCTAATGCATTCCAGCATTAGTTCAGTCTTCTACACATTCATATTCTCTCCAACTCCTCAACCACCTTAAACCCTAGCAACAACATAAACTTTTGCTACAGCCACATCAACAACCTAAAACCCTAGACATGATGTCCTTATAAAGGAATCTGGTTTAATGTCGGTCCAATAGGATTACATTACAATTTCCTAGGTTCAATGAACCTGGACATACTTGGTAACACGACACAAAAAGCACCAATAAAGTGTCAGCACCATCAAACAATTGATGGATGGTAACTCATCACAAAATGCTGGTTGGTAACTCATCATAGAGTATTACCAGTTCATACAATATACTGGTTGCCGGTTTGTCAAAAATGAAGACTGGTAAAAATGTGTTATGCCGCTTTAATTCCTTGTACCGCTTGTGATCCACGAACCACTTGGGGTCAACATGCCACTTCAGACTGGGAAACATATTCTGCAAAACACCAATAGTCTAAAGACTATAATACAACATTCTGGTTGGAACAAATACTGGTTGTGCTCTAACTCATACATATAAAGGGGATCTCAATGCAAGTGTGTGTCCATCAATGACAATCACAACATAAACATAAAAAATGCCAACAATCTCCCCCTTTGGCATTGATGGCAACACTTAGGAAAATAAAATTTTGACATCTAAGTGTTTTACAACAAAATCATGCCATTAGCAAAATTGCTCCCCCTAAGCATATACACTATCCTTTTGACAATACAATGTATAACAATTTTGCATATAGAGCATAAACATTGAGATATTCAGAGCATATATCAAAATTTTGTTGATTACCAGATACTTCTCTCAAATAGAATTCTTCTCCCCCTTTGCCAACAATGACAAAGTACAGCTGAACAACCCTGTTTTCATTTGATATTAAAATAATAAAAGTTTATGACAATAAGGAATAATACTTGTCAAAAATTGATTTAAAGTCCTACAAGAATTGTTTCATCGATAAAGACCAAGACTCAAGTAGGGAGGTGGCTACTTCTTTCTTTGTCTGCATCTGGGAGACCTATTTTTCCATGACATCAATTGTGCTCATCTCCTGTGTAACTATTAAGGCATCTAGATTCAGATAGCACTTTTGAAGAATTTGCAGACGTGGGAGTAGAACTAGTTGTAGCTCCTATAAATCTCTAGATCGGGTGCTTATCTCTTGCTCCATTTTTGCTGACTGGATGTGAAACCGGTGAACAGTTTTCCCATAAGATGTAAAGGAATCATAAGGTGGCTTGAATGTGCTCATGTAGGACTGTAAGTCCATTTGAAGCTTTTGCTTCTGAGCTAGCACATCGTCATAGAATAGATGGGGTTGGTAGATCTTGTTGAGTAGCAGATTCCCTTCATCCAGAGTGTCCCTTATATCCTTTTGTTCTTTTTTCAGTTCAGACTAGAGCTCATTCAACTTCTTCACCAGAGCTATATTAAGAGATTTTTGATGCTCCTTCTTGACATTTGCCTCTGCACCTGATCATCCACTACTATGCATAGGAGCTTTAGTTTGGCCACTGATGATTCAGTGCATGGAAGGTGAGTACTGGGTATCAAACCGGTAAGAGTGTCCACAACCGCTTGAATTACATCCTGCTCCTTCTTCCTCCGAATGTTTTCAAGCCATTCTTGAGCAACTTTGATGCTCCGCATCAGCTCCGTTTCACTTGTAGACTGGAGGTCGATAGGACTGGTGAGGTCAATTGGTTTGGCTTGACTACCAGTTGCCTTTGGAGTCTCCATCTGGGTGCTCTTTGACGCTTCTCTTTCCTTATCCTCTTCTATTTTTTTCTTCTTTGCTTCTCTTTTCTTCTCCTCTTCTTTGTCCTCCTTTGCCTTTTTCTTCTCCGCTTCTCTCCTCTTCTCCTCTTTCTTTTCTTCTTCTTCCTTCTTCTTTTTCTGTGCTTCCTTCTTCTTCTCCCATTCCTTGTCTTCCTCTTCCTTCTTCTTTTTCTCAGCTTCCTTCCTCTTCTCCTCTACCTTATCTTCATCTGCCTTTTTCTTTTCTTCTTCCTTTCACTTCTCCTCTTCCTCTTCCTTCTTACTTGCATCTTCTTGTTTCTTTTTCTCTTCTTCATCCTTCTTCTTCTTCTCCTCTTCATCTTTCTTCTTCTTCTCTTCTTCATCCTTTTTCTTCTTCTGTTCTTCATCCCTTTTTTTCTTCTCTTCTTCATCCTTCTTCTTCTTCTCTTCTTCATCCCTTTTCTTCTTCTCTTCTTCATCCTTCTTCTTCTTCTCTTCTTCATCCTTTTTCCTCTGCTCTGCCTATTCCTTTGCCACTTCCTATCTGTCCTCGGCTTGCTTATCAACCTGTTCATCTTGTTGCTCCTATCCTGTTGCCTTAGATGGTGTTTCCTAAGTAACATCTTCTACATCTAGGGAATCGACATCAATAGTGTCAACCGGTTCATCAACCAGATTTCCTTCATCATCAAGTACTTCGTTCGGTTTGGATATAACTAGTTCTTTCTCAGCTTGTCGGTTGGCTTCAACCACTCGATGCATCTTCAAAGCTTCTAGAGCATAGGTGTGTGTATCCTTGAGCACTTCTTTACCCTTCCGTTCCAGTAACAGGAGTCTTCTTCTTCTCATGAAGAAAAGACCTTTGTATTTGTTCATTACATTGAACAGTTCCAAATTTGATACATTAGGAAAATGTTCAACAAATTTTTTTTCTCTCATTTCCTGTTCTTGCTCTATGGCAATGCGCCATTTATTGTCTAAGGACTTATACAAAGAATCTAGTGTTTCAGATCTAATTTTTGAAGGTGACCAGTCATTGACACATAAATACTGAATTATTTCCTTTTCAACCTCTTCCTTTTCATCATCATTAAAGTCATCAAAATACTCAATTAAATCATGTAGCAATTTTCTCCTAATATTCTTTATTCTTCTCTGATAATGTGTCAAAGGTTTATAGGAAGAGATATCTATATTTACTGGTGTAGATGATGCCGGTTCATTCTTCATCTTCTTTCTTGTCTGTCTTGCCTTCTTGGGCTACTCCTCAGACATAGTTTCCTCTAAGTTTGGTGTATTGCTTTTTGTCTTCCTTTTCCTCTCAAAGACTTTAGTTGGTGCCGCTTCCGGTTTATTCTTGGCCGGTGACCGTTTGGTCACTTTTGGACTTGTTGTTGTAACCGGTGTAGATGTGGATGGAACTTCTTTTCCCTTCTTCATTGAAGGCTCTTTTCCTTTCTTTGTTGGTGGTTCCTCAACCGGTGTTATCCTCTTTAGGTAGGTGCCGGTTCTCTTTGCCTTAGGATCAAGCAGTGAGGTAATAAAGATAGAGGCATACCCTTCCAGCATATCATACATCACCTCATAGCCCATTGGCTCCACTTCTTCCACTCTAGGCTCAACAACCTCCATTATGAATTGATCCACCTTGATGGTGAAACAGATATCGTCTTCATATTTCTTAACAATGTCACCTGATATTCTCATTCTTTGGCTCATTTTCCATCTGAACTCATCAAAATACTTGTTTAGAACTTCAGGGTAATCGGTTCCCACTGCTTGCAAACTTTCCTTTATTTGTTTGGTAACCAGTTGGTCCGCCGACCACTGAATGTCTCCCACTCATGGGAAGTATCCTTGAAAGTAAAAGAACAACCCAACCAATAGTTGTCCAAACTTGAACCTCAGTGCATTATCCTGTTTGATCGACTTCAGATTCAATAGGAGTTGCCTTTGCATACCGGTGCATAGGTCAAATGATGCATCCTCCTTGATCATCCAGTAAGCAGAATTTACCACTGTAGTAGATACAAAGTTAATTCTGCTGGCTAAGAATGTCCGGTATCCAATCATCATACATGCATACTTCACCAGATTGTCCTTGATAGAATTGACGGTCATACCTCATGAGTCACTCACTGAACCGGTGAGCTTGGACATTTCAGTTTTGCTTACCATCCTTAGGGATGGCACATCCCCTGTATTGCAGAAACCGGTGACGACATGAATTTCTTGTGGTGTTATATCATGTGTTCTTTCCAGGTACATCTTGTCACCATGAACTTTGCTCAGAATGATCCTAATGTGATCATCTGTGAAATCCTCCAGGAAATAAGAAGCATTGTGGAGCTTCTTCTTCTCCAAGATACTCTACTCTGGTTTGATCTTTTTATCTTGTCCACAGAACAAACCTAGCTGGGAGTGGATAGCTAGAGACTCTAGGTCTTCAATCTTGCAATCTATGTAATTAGAAATCCCTTCTTCTATTATAACACTAGCCGGAACTTATGATAGGGCATTATACTTAGACTTGCATTGAATAAAACTTGCAAACTTGACATATGCACTAGAACTGGTATGAGATGTGGAAGCCATGATAGAAACTTAAAAACTTGAGAAATACCTTTTGAAACATGTGAATTTAGGGCTTTCAGATTCTCCTTCACTTCACACTCTGTCGGTTGTAGAATCATCGCTTTGCGTTCTTCACTTGACCATTTGCAATTTGAATTTGAATCTCTTTCACGGTTTCTCAATTTCTCAAAATCTAGCACAGATCACCTTTTCTTCGCTCTGCTCTTTGGAAAAATTTTCTTCGTTTGAAAACTGATAGTGAGAAATGATATGAAAAATTATTTTAAACATATTCCTCACCTACCGCAATAAATGCTCCACTATTGGGCATAAACCCTAATTTGCCTTTTACCATTTCCAGTCTTCCACCAAATGATAGGTATCGCATACCGGTTAACGTCTTTTACCAGTGTCAATTGGGGGTTTGAAACATTTTGCCATTTGCTCCCCCTAAGCTTTTCTGAAGCTTAGTTTGCCAGTTCCATAATTTCCACACTAGGTACAGAAATCGGTTCCTCTAGTAACACCACTGGTTTCTTCTTCTAGATTTTGTTCATATCCACTTGAACAGTGTCAACATCAATGTTTCCTTCCGGAGTGACCGGTATATCATCAGATATGTTCTTTCTTGATCTACAAAATCTGGCAACGTGACCCGGTTTGTTGTAGTGATAGCAGACCAATCCAGGTGCTCTCCAAGGTCCATTGTTCATATTTCCATTCTTCCTTCTGCATGTTGCAGCAGTGTGACCATGACCATGACAGACCATACAGTTTGCTCTCCATCCAGTTGCCACTTGATAGCCACCACTTCTTGGCAGGCATTAAACCAATTGTGATTCCGGTTCACAAAAGGTTCAGGACCAACTCCTTGGGTCCTCTGAGGATATCTTCCAGTGCTGTTCATGATAGACCTACATTCAGATGCTCTATGCCCATACTTGATGCATGCATAACAGTTACCATTGAATCTATAGGATCTAGGCTTATCATTTAGAAAATAAGGAAAATTGTTGTAAGCCTTACTCCTACACACATTGGCAGTATGTCCTTCTTTAAGACAGTTAAAGAAAACAAGTTTAAATTTTTTCTTACCTTTACCCTTTGATGCCGGTTGTTTCTTTGATGCTCTAGCATTTGTACCAAAGGTCTCACCTTCCTCATGACCGGTATAGCCAAGTCCATCAGTATTCTTAACTGGTTTGGCAGATTCAAGCTTTTTCTCTAGCTTGACAGTGCTCTTGTTGAACTTAGCAAGTATTTCCTTTGACTTAGAGAGTTCTTTTTAAATAACAGCATTTGTTTCCATCGGGTTTTCATTCTCAGAGATGGCATTGTTCAGTTCATCTTGCATGTCTTCCTTTTCCACTTTGCTTGCATGGAGTTGAGCAGTTAGAGCACTGATCTCTTGTTTCAGCTTGGAGATCTCATGATCTCTTTCTTTCACCAAATCTTTAGCTTTCCTCCAGTTCTCAAGCTCTTGACACATTCGGATAGTTAGTCCTTCCAACTCCTTTCTCAGGTTGGAGTTTAATTCATTCAACTTATTTACTTCTACAGTTAGGGCTTTCATGTCTGCTTCATCTGAAGAACTATTTTCAGATAGCTCCATCATCTTTTCTGCATGTTCTCTCCTTTTTGCTTGAGATGCCTTGTATTTGACCATAAGATCATCATAGGCTTGCTCAGACTGACTGAGCCGATGAGTAAGTTCCCTTATAGAGTATTCCCCCATATCTCTTTCCAAGTGGTTAAACTTATAGAAAGGTTGGCTCTAATACCAATTGATGAATACTAAGAGGGGGGGGTTGAATTAGTATGCCAAAAATCTCTGCTCTTAAACACTTTGCAAGACTAACAATAAACCGGTAAAATAGTTTAACAGACAAATCGGTTAACACACATGCAAACCAAATAGCTAATAATGCATTCACCCATAGAAGAAAAAACACCATAACACAAGAGATTTTGACATGGAAACCCAAATGGGAAAAACCATGGTGAGATGGAACTCACAAGTAACTATCTGCAAAATAGGAACCAGACCGATTAAGGTCAGACTAGTTAAGGTCTTACAATGTTCTTTACCAGAATAGATCCTGTTAGGAATCTCAATCTCTGTTAGGAGATAAGTTTGATTAAAGACTACCTTGCTAGAAGATTTTAGATCCACAGATGTGAACCACCTTGTTAGAGGATTTATGAAAGGCTTTTGGGCCTACCCGATTAAGGGCTACATACTTGTCAAAGATGTGAGTAATCAACAAGTGTTTGATCTAGCTAATAGCACAGACTGCTCGGTTAGATCCTTGATAGCTCGTTCCTAATGCATTCCAGTATTAGTTCTGTCTTTTACACATTCATATTCTCTCTAACTCCTCAACCACCTTAAACCCTAGCAACAACATAAACTTTCACTATAGCCACATCAACAACCTAAAACCCTAGACATGATGTCCTTATAAAGGAATCTGGTTTCATGTCGGTCCAATAGGATTACATTACAATTTCCTAGGTTCAATGAACCTGGACATACTTGGTAACACGACACAAAAAGCACTGATAAAGTGTCGGCACCGTCAAACAATCGATGGATGGTAACTCATCACAAAATGCCTATTGGTAACTCATCACAGAGTATTACCGGTTCATACAATATACCGGTTGCCGGTTTGTCAAAAATGAAGACTGGTAAAAATGTGTTATGCCACTTTAATTCCTCGTACCACTTGGGATCCATGAACCGCTTGGGGTCAACATGCCGCTTCAGACTGGGAAACACATTTTGCAAAACACCAATAGTCTAAAGACTATAATACAACATTCCAATTGGAACAAATACCGGTTGTGCTCTAACTCATACATATAAAGGGGATCTCAATGAAAGTGTGTGTCCATCAATGGCAATCACAACATAAACATAGAAAATGCCAACAATTTAGCTCATAGCCTACCAAAGTATGACTGATGTAGTAGATTGCCTTTTCTTTGCCCTCAACATCTTGTTGCACTAAGAGTTCCCCCAGTGTTGTTGATGTAGTTGATATGTAGAGTAATAGTGGTTGTTCTAGAATTGGTGGCATCAAGACTGGTGGATTTAGAAGATAATCTTTGATAATCTGAAAAGCCCGTTGATAGTTATCATCCCATTTGAATTTGATGTTTTTGTGTAGCAAGTGCTGAAAAGGATGACATTTTTCTGCAAGTTGTGCTTTGAATCTTCATATGGATTGGACTCTTCCTTGCAAAGATCAAAGTTGACTGATATTTCTCGGTGGTGGCATCTCTAGGATCGCCTTGACTTTTGTTGGATCAGCTTCAATTCCTTTTTTTGAGACAATGAATCCCAGGAGCTTCCCGGAGGTTACTCCAAAGACACATTTCTAACCAATCAAAAATGACTGAAAGTATGTCCAAATGTGTATATCTGTCTATTGATTTTCCCAAGAGGTCATAATCATAGCTACGGAAAAAAAGGTCAATGAGATGGGAGATAGAAAGGAAATGGAAAATAAAATGAATGACTTTGGTAGCAGAATTGACAGGTTGGAACTCAACCTCAAGAAGATTGCAGACCAAAATTTCCAAATCCTCAAATCATCGATGGACAACATGAACATCCTTATCAACAGGTTTGAGAATAATGCTAAGAAGGATGGTAATAAAGAACAGCTGGACAAGAAGGGTCATGAAAGGAGGACCAGAGCTAACACAAAGATCAAGGGTGACATCAAAGGTCGTGAGTTGGAGGAACTGAAGACCTCAGTGAACAACATGAAACAAATGGTTGTTCATGCTGAGGAAATTATGAATAGTATTTAGGTCTCTGTTGGTGTCCTAGGTTCTGTCTTTTTGATGTCTCTGTGCTTTCCTTTCACTGTTTGTTCTAAGTTTTTAATGATATGTTATGTTTGTTGATCCCTTTCGGTGGGATCATTTTGTCTTTTTGAAGTGATCAGGCACTTTTTTCTAGCAATTCTATTCTCCTGGATTGTACAAGGTTCGAGTACCTTTCAAATACCCTCTTTTACTTAATCAAAACATAGTCTTCTACAATTACGTGCATGAGGTCATGAAAGAAAGTAGTCATGGCTCTTTGATATGTAGTGCCTGCATTCTTGAGCTCGAAGGGCATGACATTCCAGTAGAAAGTTCCCCAGGGACAAGTAAATGCTATTTTGTGTTGATCCTCGTATGTGATTTTTATTTGATTGTATCCAGAGAATCCATCCATCAAAGATACCATCGCATGACCTATTGTGAGATCTACGATCAAGTCGATATTTGTCAATGGAAAATCATCCTTAGGAAAAGCTTTGTTGATGTCTCTAAAATCTGTGCATATTCTGATGCTACGATCTGGCTTATTGACTGGTACTAAGTTGGAGATCCATTCAAGATAATAAATTGGGTGTATGAATCCGACATCCAATAATTTTTCAAGCTCCACCTTGACTATTAATGCCACTTGTGGATGCATCTTTCTTAATTTCTGTTTCATTGGTTTTTCCCCCGGTTTGACTATCAAATGATGCATTACTAAATCTGAATCCAGTCCAGGCATATCAGCATATGACCATGCAAAATTGATTTGTTGCTTTGTGAAGGAACTTATGAACTTCGGTCTTTCTATCTGATGCCAGGAGAATGTCGAGCCTTCCATCTTTGGGTGCCTCAGAGAGGTTTTCACCCTCAGATACGTCCTTTCTTTTTACTTTTTTGGTGTCAGATAATGCCACAATGTGGTTTTCACCATAAGACCCATGATTTGTTTTTATTTTTACATTTTTACGACTGGAAGGCCCAACACCCTCACCAAAATATGCCATGCTGTTGAGTTCTATATTGTATCCTGCCTTATGATCCCCAAGCGGAAGATCATCTTGTATGCCTAGATAGTCAATAAAGGCTTCATCATTTTGGAATGTGTTGAACTATACAGGTCCTTCACGGTCCCAGTCAATAAGTTGGTGGTGAACAAGGGGAAGGCCTTCAATGTTTTCAAAGTTGGTGAGACTAAGAGTGAAGATGCAGTTATATTCAGGTATGTCGAGGTAGTTGTCGAGGTCATCATTAGCACTCTCCTCATCTATCTTGATCGTGAACAAGTCCAAATTGTCATCACTAAAAGAGCATTTGGGGATGGGTGTCCTCATCCTTCATGATTTCGACCTATAACCTAGAGGCAAAGACTATGTGGGATCCTCAGGGGTTGTTTCTTGACCAACTTTGAATTTTCTATAATGTTTGCCTTCTTCTGTGGGTTCACCTGGTTCTCTGAATGTCTCAATGAGTTCATAGTCACTGGAGGATTTGTCTGAACCCCATTCCCATTCATTAGAGTCAGTGGAATAGTGGTTCTCTTGTTGATCATTGGACCTCATGATCTATAATGCTTCTTCTGATTTGTGAGTGTTTACCTTGGAAGAGATGAAACCAAGCCCTTTCGAGCCCTAATTTTTAAATGTTAATTCTGGTTGCAAAGGTTGAGTGATACCTTCTTTTCTTAAGCCGAGAGGATTTTTACCATCATACCCAAACTTTTGTAGGATCTTGAATCCTTTGCCATATTTTTCACATGGTGTGCTGATGTGATCTTGTGTACCATCTTGTGATCAAATATGTCTCTTTTGCTGCTACCTCAATGCAAGTTGTGAAAAACTATCTTATATGTGCCTTAGGATCCCATGTTCCTCTATACTTATCAAACTTAGGTGTCACAAAGTGTGTAGGAAATGGAGGCATTGGAATGCTTTTGTCAAATGGATAGGGACATATGTCTCTCATTGTATAAGTTGGCTTTAGTGTATTTATGTCCTCCATTTTCTTTTGTAAGTCCTTAATTTGCTGTTCCAAATTGTTCTTAGGTGGAGACCGACTACTTGGAGCATATCCCATACCTGAGCCACTAGGTGGGGGCAGAGCATACTGCATATATGGATGATATTTATCATACACAAGTTCATATGGAGGAGGTCTATAATGATGTTGCGTATAGGGACCACTTGGTATAGAGTCATGATGAGGAATGGAATATTTGTTTTGTCCATGTATACCATACTCTATAGGCATGTTGTGAGTTTGTTCTAATGTGTTGCCCCCAAATTTGATAGGGAGTTTCCTTGTGTCCAAATTTTGATCATGTCTTTGGATATCCAATTGCTTTGGTGGTTGGTCCTTAGCATTGGCATGTGATTGAGTATGTTTTTCTGCGTAAGACTTCCATAATGGTCTACAAAGGTGAGTATCATATGCTTGACCATGTGTATGTGGGACCTCGGGTTTTTGAAACAAAGATGATGGTGATTCAGGCACCATATGTGGTCCTCTATTGCCTCCACTATTAGGCCTCCTTTGATCCATGTTGAGGTGAGGTCAATGTTCCATTATTTGAGACATGTCAAAATCATGAGGAATCTTGGCTCCACTTTGTGCATGTCATCACTTGTAAGAAATATTGTCTATCTCTCCTCATTATTTTCTCAACCAATCGATTGAAATGGGGATCCATAATGGAGTCTTCCACTTCTGCCAAATGTACAAATTTTTTTTCCATATTGTCATTGTGTGTATCATTGTTGTTTGTATTATCCATGTTCTGAACATTTTGAATGTTTCTATAAGCATCCATGTCAGGTAATGTAGTATGATCAGAATTGAAAAAGACATCATTATCATACTCATAGGAACTCATGTTTGCGGACTCTTGAGCCTCTTTATCTTCTCTCCTAGATTTTTGGGAATGGGTTTTAACCATGAACTAGGTCTTGATCAAGATGTGTGAGACTAGATGAAAATGGAAGGAGTATGGAAGACCAAGAGTTGGATGGAATGTAAATGAATCTGAGGTGTTCTTGCAATGTCCAAAGTGTAAGACCAAGTATGTATGTAGTAGAGTAGGTGTGGCTTCCAAAGAGATGATAGTTTATCTTGATGAGGTAAGTTGACCTTGACTCTAAGTAAGACCAAATGAGACCCAAAGGTGATAGACCTTTATGAGGGACCACTTATAAAAATGTTGTTGTATGTAGTGTGTTGACAAAGTAAGATGAGGACAATCAAGTGACCTTTCAACTCAAGTTTAGACAAATGTGAATGTAATGAAAGTTGTAAAGCAATGTTGGACTTTGTGAGACCCAGAAATAGGCTGAATTCTAGATGAAAACTCAGAGAGATAACCTAGGAAGCTCAAAAAGTCTAAAACTGACTGCTCTTCTTTGCTGGACTATAAATTTTTCCAATTTTGAACACAGACATGCCTATATACTTCACAGACATAGTTGAACACTGCATAGATGCATTTATGATATTTTGTGAATGCAATTTTCTTTAGGATAACACAGATGTGTTTATGTACTTCATAGACATGGTTAAATGAGCCATACATATTTCTGTGAGACACAGACGCATTTCTGGAAACTGAGTGCAATTTTTCCAATTTGTAAAGTTGTTTGTTGTGACCAAATCTAAATTTTTGACTGTTTTTTCATGACAAGAGAACCCTGTTGATGAAGACTCAATGTTTGCAAGTGTTTAGACTCAAAATGACTCAAAAGAAAGTGTGTTGTTTGATGTAAAAATGTCTTGCATACACTTGAAGACACAAAAGACACAATGTTTTGATGTTTGATCTTGAATGTTTGAATGTTTAAAATAAGACAAGCACAATTCTTATGGTTGGCTAGGACAATAGTTATTGATCCCACATGGGGTTTCCCCTGAGGCTATGCTATTCAAAGTGGATACTTAGATGCTTGACCCTACTGGCTCCACCCTCGACACTCACTTCTCTGAGGCAGCCAAGCACCAATCCCCATGAAAACTCTCCATGGAAAACTTTGTATCTCTACCAAGAACCGTATGTGTATGGGCTGCTCTAGAGGTCCAACCTCCTGCCTGAACAACTAGAAGGATTTTTTCTTTCTAAAACAAAAAGGTGCTAGTAAGGGCATCCGCTCATGTGGCCATACATGTGACACTTTCAGCTCTGTAAATACAGAAGGCTCCCAGCTGGTAGGGGTTATGCCCTACAACTGATCAAATAAATTTGATCAAACGGGTTTATGGGGAGACATAGTGTCAGTATGAACTAATCAGCACACGTTACCCATGGCTTTCACCATGGATACGACTATTTATAGTGGTTCAGAAGAGGTGAGTTTTCCTCACTACCACTTGGGTCATTCTCTCCTCACTAGTAGTCCTAATGACCACACGGGGAGACAGACCCTCTAGAGATTAAACAAAAAGAGCTTATTGCTCAAGACACAAAAGACACTGGTTCAATTTTAGTGCACCAATTGAAGTGTTTGCTAGTCTATGAAAACAAGGCACACAAATGAAGATCAAAATTCCT
Organism: Cryptomeria japonica; assembly: GCF_030272615.1. NCBI lineage: Eukaryota > Viridiplantae > Streptophyta > Pinopsida > Cupressales > Cupressaceae > Cryptomeria > Cryptomeria japonica. Next base: position 466,233,376 of record NC_081414.1, read on the forward strand.
TGCCAAAATTTTGTAACAAAGATTTGTTAGTAGTTTTGCAATAATACCCCTCCTGCAAGCACACAAGTTAGGTAATTTTAGATCCAAAAGACTTTGTGAGAAAGGGGCCTTCGACAATGCGATTTTCTTCAAGGACAAGCTACACCAATTTTGTTAGCTAGATCACAAGGTGTTAGCCCAAAATAAACCAGATCTAAAATCCAAATGACAAAATAGAGCCTCAAAACTGGATTAAAAACTGAAAAATGCAAAATCCGAAACACACGCGATTAAATTTAACACAGAGGTGGCAGAAAATTGCAAATGCACCTAAATCCTTCACAGGAATGCCTAGATAACACATACGCGACTTTCGAACATAGATGTGTCTGAAAGATGCACACACACTGTTTAAAAACAGAGATGCAACTCTGCAATCTGCAAAATAAGATAAAATAATGCCAAACACAGACTCGATTACGGAGGTCACAAACGCGACAGAAAAGAAAAAACATGTTTCAGGATGCCCAGACATGGGAATGTTGAAAGTTTGTCAAAAATGTCAGATCTGTAACTTCAAAAACACAAAATCTGCAACAAAAGATATTAAATGCAAAAAGGGACAAGAGTCCCACAGGGCGTGCCAAAATGTTTATGGTAAAAATGGAATAAAAATATTGAAAGACTAAATGGATTCAACCACAAAACCCTAGCCTAACAACAACAAAGATCCACTATAGCATATGAAGATTACCTAAGACAATGCAAATCAAATGAAATCACAAAGATTATACCATCACATGTCCAATAGGGTTTGAATCTCCATTGATCTTGCTTGATATATTTTCTCTTAGATTTTATGTGTGCACAAGAACTCAACAAAGAACGAAAATGTGGTTGCAAGTAGGCTTGATTGCATATGAAAGTTTGAATGCTAGAATGCTTGGGAATGATTGATAATGAAGGAAGCATCTCCTTATATAGAAGACACTATAAGAAATGGAGGGATAAGATTGAGAGGTGTAAAAGATAAATGGTCGGCTAGGATTAGAGGGTAGGTAGAGAATATAAGAAAATAATGAGAGGGTAGGTAGTGTAGGAATTAAGAGATGAATGACATGTGTCATGGGTAGAAAAGGCTAATGAATTAATTAAATAAATAAAGATTTATTTAATTAATAGAGGAAGTGGGATCAATTAAATAAATAAAATATTTATTTAATTTAGGAAAAGGATTATTTAAATAAATAAAAGTATTTATTTAAATGAGAAATAAGGCTAGAAGAGGATAAATTAATTAATTAAATAAATAAAGATTTATTTAATTAATAGAAGAATTAGGCTTAAAATAATTAAATAAATAAAGATATTTATTTAATTAGACAGGATAATTTTAGGTGTCTACAACAATAATTCAGGACATGAAAAACACTATTGTTACAAGAAGGATATTAATGAGTTGAAACATCTTCTTGAGAAGAACAAAATCAATTTACCTTCTAGAATGTCTACTTCATCTTCTCCTTCATCCTCCAAAGAAAAGGAAATTGATAAGGGAAATAATCACACTAAAGGACAAGCTTTTTGTGCTACTACAAGTCATGATTTAGGGAGATGGCTTCTAGATTCAGGGGCTTCTCATCATATGGTGTCTTCGCAGTCTATGTTCTCTTCATTTGAGCCTTGCCACATGCCATTGATTTTCATGGGCAGTCATACTTACATGAATGTGATTGGGAAAGGATCTATTTCTATTGGGGATAACTCCTTCAATGATGTGTTGTGTGTACCTCATTTGACAAATAAGCATCTTTCCATCTATCTAATCACTCATGGGACAACAAGGAGAACTGTGAAGTTCGCACCCAATTCCTTATCATTAGAAACTTGGAGAGTAGAGCTATCCTTAAAACTGGGGTGGTGGGTCATGCATCTTGGTTGTACTCTTTTTCATATTTTGGTCCTTTTGATGATGTTGATTCTTCACATGATGATCACACTACTTGTGATGATTCAAATTTTGAGGAGAATTTTGGTTACTTGAACTTGGGGATTCTCACATGTGACCCCATTCTTGAGACTAGCATTTCATCTCCTCCTCTTGATATCACATCCCCTATTGCACTTGATGATGCATATGATGCAACAGTTTTACCTTCTTGTGATTCAATGTAGTAGGATATTCCATGTCTTTGAGCTTCAATTCATTGGGATGACTACTTGATAGACATTGCAAGTTTGTTTGTAGAGTCCTATATTGCAGATTTGGGAGACATCATTGATGAAATTTATCTTCTCTTTGATGAAGATGATCCTTGTTCGATTGTTGCGAGGGAACACTCTGACCCTCTTGTTCATTCTCTACATGATCATTGTTTCAAGGTTGATATGATTGTGGATTCTTATGTGCAATACTTGGAGGAGGTCTCTTTATCTTTAGAGGAGACATGTGAGTCTTTGGAACTTGTTCTACATTCATCTCCACTAGATCTTGGAGTGCCTTTTTCTACAGTGTGGATCAGTACACCACCTTTGGAGGGGGTAACCTTTAGCATCGACATGGGGACACTTGAGCAGTTTTCAGAGACTCCATTCATCATGAGTTTTTTCCTACATCTTCTCTTCATGATCGGGGAGACTTCACGGATACACCTTTGGTTTTGTTTCTTCCTAAGGGGAGGAAAGTTGTTCGACGTTCATAGAGCAGTTTCTTCATTCAACTTTGAGCTTCTACCATTGGTGCAGATTTTACATTAAGGAGAGGCTACTTGGTCTCTCTTCTTCTCTCTTATGGGGGGGACTTTTTCCTCACATGGGGTTTTGTCCTTCACATACTTCTTTGAGAGTTCTCTTGTATATATTCATCTCTCTTTTGGGGGGGAGTCTTTTCCCAAATGGTTTTTTCCCTTTCTTCATTTGTGAGAGATTTCTTTGCATTTATTTGTGTACATTTCATTTGTACATGGGTACTTAACATGGCCTCGTAGTCGGAACCCATCTTGCATTGTTAGCTTAAGTGCATTCCCCTAAGTTGCACTTAAGGGGGGGTGTTGGTGTAGTTATTTATTCATATAGGATATAATTACACCTCACTTAAGTTGACTTAGGTAAATGCATAACATTGTAGTTTGGATATGAGACACCTAGGGATGTGCATACATTGGGAGTATGTATGTAAGAGAAATTCCACCTTTTATGGTGCGATATTGTTGTTACTTTATCATATCCACTTATTGTGGGATGATAATTACACCTTCAGTGGGTGATCCACCTCATGTGGAATATTTTACTATTTCTCCTACCTACCCTCACCTACCCTTGCATCGAATTGAGCCACATGTCATCATTGTGTGCTCTCTTGTCTCTTAGCCTTGCCCTTATAAGCAGGTTCATCTACATTGTATGTAATTTTGATGATCCAATTGATCTCATTTTTCTCTTGATTAGAATACAGTTTATTCTTATCAAATATATTGTCTCTCCTATTGTGCTATTCATTGTGCTCTAGATCTTGGCTATTTTGAACAAATTCTTACAAGTTTTAGTTAGGTCCAGTGAGATAGTACAAGACATATGGTAGAATGTAGTATTTTGGGTTGGCATTAGGTAGTCATTGATGTCAACCAGTATAGTATGGTCACTAGTGAGTAATTAGTGGTGACCGGTATGGGTGAAGTAGGACATGATGATGTCAATCCATATGTGTGTAAGCAGATAAAAATGTATGTTACCGGTACATATGAAATGCATCATTGACTGGTAAAGCAGAACCACCGACAAGGCAAAGCAAGCAAGCAAAGAAGAACAAAAGGATGTGAACTGGTATACATAAAGAAGTTTAATGCTACTGGTAATGGACTTAGTAGATGGAACAACATGTTTGATGGAAGGCCAAGTTGATCCACTGACAGAGAAGATGTCAGTAGGTATGAAGGTCCACCAGTGAAGTTAGGTTATACCGGTAAGCTGAGTTGAACTGGTAGTTAGTATTGGTTGGTGAAGGATGTCAAATTGACATAGCAAATTGAAGATGATGCCAAACCAGGTGGTGATCATGCATAGGTCGGTGAAGTATTCATTGATGTAGTAGTCAGCAAGTAGGTCGAGTTTAATGGACCCACAAATCATAGGAGGATGGATAAATGTTGCGGCCCAAGGATTGATGATTGAACTGTCCTTGCAAGAAGATTTGATCTTTGTACCCGTTTGTCGAAGGAAACAACCAAGCCATTAATGGAGATTGATAGAGAAACGTAGAAAAGTATGTTGAAGACATCCAAAAATAGAAAACTCATATTGAAAAGTGAGGAGATGGTGGTGTTTTTTTGTGTGATGCAGATCATCGTTCTAGAAATGAAGATCTGGTCATATTTGATATGGATTGAGTTGGTGAAGGTAAAACCTAACACGACATCGTTTGAATGTTGTTTGTGGTGGGAACCCTAAAAGATAAATATGTCAACTTGAGGTTGAAATCAATTGATGCTAGATGCGAGGTGTGAGAGAAAAGAGAGCCTGGGCAAAAAGAAAGACTATCTGCCTAGGAGTTATTTCTCAGAGAGTTAGAGTGTGTGTTAGTAGGCTGAATTAGTGAGAGGGTCTAATTGCCAGAGATAGAGTAACTAGTAAAATGTTATAGTCCTAACAATCAAGCATACCGGTAAGGTGTGATTGGTTAGTAAGGCATCCAAGAGTGACACCATGAAGTGTGAGGCTGAGAGAGAGAGAAGAAAGGTTGGGAGTAACCGGTGAGTGACCAGAGAGAGTAATCTAATAACTGACAGTGTGAGAACCAGTGAAGAAGAGGAGGTTGTTATCCAACAGACATCCATTGATCAAGCATTGCAGAACTCATTTGCAACTAGGTGCTTTCATTGCATTAAAATTGTATTGTATTACATTACAACGAGTTGGTACTTGGTGCAGGGGTTGGTGCTCCTTGGGTTTGTGCCCTAAATCATTGTAATCTGATTGTTTCATTGTGAGGCTAGATTGGAGCAGTAGACTCCAGCAACATTTCTCACTGAGGTTTTCCCATATTGGGTTTTCCTCGTACATCTAGTGTTGTGGGTTATTCATTTGTGTGCTTGCCCCTTTTGATATCCACTCTTGTCTTACTGGTTTGATTGTTTAGTGTTTAAGTTGATAACCAATATTCCAATCTTGGTTTAAATAGAAAAGTTTTTAAGAACCACTGATTCACCCCCCTCATAGTGGTACATTGTGTTCAACAATTGGTATCAGAGCCTAAGTTCCCGGTTGAATAAAGCTCTCTCTAGCTTAGGTAGATTCCGGTCAAGGAACACAATGGCAAGAAGTGAGTCTACCTCCTCAAAAGCCCCCATGTTTGATGGATCTAACTATGTCTTCTGGAGCAGAAGAATGGAGACCTATATTTCCTCCCCTTGTTTTGATGTGTGGATGTCTATCAAGAATGGGTATACTGTCCCTAGTGTTCCTCCCACTGGTCCAAATGATAAGAAGGAGTATGAGAATAATGAAAAGGCTAAACATGCTATCTTAAGCGGCCTATTAGATAATGAGTTTTTCAAGGTCATGCACTATGCATCCGCTAAAGAGATGAGATAAATTGCAGAGATTATTTGAAGGAGATGCCAAAGTCAAAGAGGCCAAGCTGCAATCACTAAGAGGTCATCTTGAAGGCATCAAGATGAAAGATGAAGAAAAGATTGAGACTACCTTCACAGAGTAAATGAAACTATGAACACCATTAGAGGACTTGGAGAAGAAATTGTTGATGCGATCATTATCAAGAAGATACTTAGATCTCTCACATCTAAGTATGATACTAAGGTGTCTGCCATTGAGGAAGCAACGGATCTAAAAACTTCACAATGGATGAGCTAATTGGCTCTCTAGCAACCTATGAAATGAGAACAACTGGTGAAGCATCTTCAAGGAAAGAGGGAGCATTCAACTCTACCAAAAAGGGCAAGGAAGAGGTTTCTCATAAAGGATCCAGTGAAGACTCAGATGCAGAGATAGAAAACTTTGTCAGAAAGCTCAAGAGAGGATCCGACAACTATAAAGGAAATTTACCACTCAAATGCTTCAACTGTGGTAAAGTTGGACACTATCTGCAAAATGTCCTTATAATAAAATTGATGGAGATGAGAAAAGAATCTTTGGCAGATCTGTCAGTAAAGACAAAGAAAGGAATGTCTATCGACAAGGAAGAAGAGGCTACCGGAAGCATAACAACCTATATACTATTGAGGATGATGCCACAAATGAAGAGAGTGCATCAAAAGATGTCTTCCATGATAATGAAAGAGAAATTAATCTCTTTATTTCTCTAGATGAACCAGTTGGTGAAGATGAGGAAGAAGAAGACATTGAAGCCGAAGTGGATCTAGAAAGTGATCTCATAAGTGCTCTTGAGGAGTTAAGTAAGACAAGAAGAGAACTCAAGAAGGTCAAGCTTGCTGCAGCAGAAGAACAAGGTCTCTTGAAGCTATCCTTGGATGAGTCCAATAAAGTTATCTCTGACTTGAAACTCTAGTTGGAAGAAGCCAAGAGGATATGTGAAGTTACATCCTCTGATCTATTAAAGAAGGAAAAGGAGCATCAATATCTGGAAGCAAAAATAGTGAAGCTCATAAAAGAGCTTGAAAAGAGTAAGGATGAATTGAAAGTGAGAAGCAAATATGAGGGTAGCACAAAAGATTTAGATAAGATGTTGAGCAAACAAAAGCAATCTAAAGATACCAGGGGATTAGAATTTGAAGAAGGATAGAGTTCAAACATCAAAGATACATCCAGTAAGGAGATACGGTTCACTTCTTCAAGTGAAGGTGAAGAGAAGAAGACATTCATAGTAAGCAAGGATACCAGTAAGAAGACTTATGAAGAAGCTGTTAGAAACCATCACACAAACCGGTATACACAATCAATGAACCAGAGGCGACACTCAATGTACCATAATATAGATCTAATGAGAAATGCAAGGGTTGATCATGAAGGATTCACTAGATTTAGCAGCATGAAAGGAAGACCTCTGGTGAGACAAATGTTTGCAGGACCAAGGCAATCTAACCAATATGTTCCAAATTTTCATGGTTATTGTTACTGGTGCAACAAATTTTGACATAGGTTAGCTGATTGTAGATTAACAAATAAGCCCACTATGTGTTATGAAATTAGAAATCCATTTAATGCACTCTGGGATATGGATGTTGTCTGTTATCATTGCAATGGATTTGTTCATAGAAGTTTCGAATGTAGGAAGAGTAAATCATTGTCCTACAATAGTTTCAAAGATTCATCTTTCAATATAAATATGAAATGCTATAACTATCAAGAGTTTAGACATATAGGAAAGATTTGTAAGAACAAGAAAATCAACCATAAGAGGACAGATCTTGATCAGGAACCAGTAGCCAAATCGGAGCACAAAACTACAACTGATAAGAAGAAGGAAACTCAATGGATTTGGGTTGAGAAAGAAAAGGACAAAGTAGAATCAAGTCTGATAGTGCAAACAGTCCTACATGCTGAAAGAAGAAATCTATGGGTTGTAGACAGTGGCTGTTCCAACCACATGACTGGTGACAAAAACAAATTTATCAAACTTGAAAACTGGAATGGTGGCTTAGTAAGGTTTGGAGACAACTGATCTATCAAGATAAAGGAAAAATGTACTCTAAATATTGATAGAAAACTGAAAGCACATGATGTGTATTATGTGGAAATCCTGAAGCACAATTTGTTGAGTGTGAGTCAGATGTGTGACAAAAGTTATAAATTAACCTTTGATTGTACCGGTTGCCAAATAAAGAAGGAGAGTACTATTTAGATTGTAGTTGTAGGTAAGAGGATAGATGGTAATGTATACAATTTGAAAGAATGTTTTGAATCCCAATGCATGTTGGGACAAGTGGATGAAAGTTGGTCGTGGCACAATAGATTAGGCCACATAAATTTTGATAACCTAGTTGTAGAAAGCAAAAAGGGCTATGTGAGAAACCTTCCACCCATCATCAAACCAATAAGAACATTTTGTGATGAATGTGTGAAAGGAAAGCAGACTAAGGTGAGCTTCAAGACAAAAGAACACAACACTTCAAGACCACTTGAACTTGTGCATATAGATCTATGTGGTCTGAATAGGACAAGAGGTCTTGCCGGTGAAAGATATTTTATGTTCTTCATTGATGACTATTCAAGAATGACATGGGTCACTTTCCTACAAGATAAATCACAAGCATTTGACAGATTCAAGATCTTTCAGAAGATGGTAGAGAAGGAAAGTGGGTGCAAGATGAAATACCTAAGGTCAGACCAGGGTGGAGAGTTCACATCAAATGAGTTTCAAGACTACGGTGAAAGACATGGAATTAGAAGGCAATACTCAACCCCTAGGACACCACAACAAAATGTTGTGTTATAAAGGAAGAACAGGATAGACAAGGAGATGGCCAGAACCATGTTAAATGAGGCAAGTTTGTAGGACATTCTATTGGAAGGAAGCAGTTCATACTATTGCATATACCTTGAACCAGGTTCAGCTAAGAACAAACAATAAAATGACACCTTATGAGTTGTCGTATGACTGAAAACCATCAGTCAAGTACTTCAAGGTATTTGGAAGCAAGTGTTTTATCAAGAGAGATATGGATGGTTTAGGTAGTTGTGATTTCAAGAGTGATGAAGGGATCTTCCTTGGTTACTCAACTAACAGTAAGGCGTATAAATGCTACAACAAAAGACTAAGAAGAGTCATTGAGAGTGTGCATGTAAGAGTTAATGAGGATATGCATAAAGGAAGACAAGCACAAGTGAATAGGTATGATGATTCCGGTGGTGAAGGTGAAGAAGCTCAGTCAGACAATGAATCAGAAGAAGCATCCAATAAAGTCCCTAACCGGTATGTGCAGAAAAACCACCCAAAAGAGAAAATTTTAGGTAATAAGAGTGATGGTGTGTAGACTAGGAGAAGACTTTCCCAAAATGATGAACAAGTCAATTTCTACTTCATGACTTAAGTAGAACCTAAAACATTCAATGAGGCCAACAAAAGTCAGAAATGGATGGATGCCATGGAAGAAGAGTTGCAGTAGATTGAGAAGAACAAGACTTAGGAATTAGTCCCTAGACCGAAAGACAAGAACATCATTGGCACCAAATGGGTCTACCGGAACAAGATGAATGAAGAAGGTAAAATTGTTAGGCATAAAGCTAGACTTGTGTGCAAGGGTTACTCTCAAGTAGAGGGCATTGATTTTGAAGAAACATTTGCATTGGTAGCTAGATTAGAAGCAATTAGAGTGTTTCTAGCTTTTTCAGCCTACAAGGATTATAAGGTATATCAAATGGATGTAAAATATGCCTTCCTTAATGGAAATTTGGAAGAAGAAGTGTACATGGAGCAACCAGAAGGGTTTCTATTACATGGTGATGAAACCTTTGTGTGCCGATTGAAGAAAGCCCTATATGGTTTAAAGAAGACTCCTAGAGCATGGTATTCAAGGATAGATCAGTATCTGAAGGAGAAAGGATTCAAAAAAGGGAGTGCTAACAACAATCTATACATCAAGGTAGATGGAAATCACATGACCATTGTGGTTGTGTATGTAGATGACATCATTTTTGAAGGCAACAAGAACACTCTTTGCAAAGATTTTGCTGATCAGATACAGTGAGAATTTGAGATGTCAATGCTTGGAGAATTGACATACTTTCTTGGTTTGTAGATATCATAGCTAGATAAGGGAATCTTTATCTCACAAACCAAGTATGTAAAGGACATGCTAAAGAAGTTTCAAATGGAGGACTACAAACTAGTGAGTACCCCCATGGTGACCCGAAGAAAATTAAGCAAGAATGATGAATCATCAATAGTGGATCAGACACTGTATAGATCCATGATAGGCAGTTTATTATATCTTGTTGCTTCTAGACCAGATATAGTGTAGGCAATGTGTATGGTGGCTATATTTCAAGCAACACCTAAGAAGTCACATATGAATGCAGTAAGCAAAATTTTTAGATACCTGCAAGGGACACTCAATTATTGATTATGGTACCCTAAACGAGGAGAAATCATCTTGGAAGCATATATTGATGCTAATTGGTCAGGTTGCATTGATGACGAGAAGAGCACAAGTGGCGGTGCATTCTTTCTAAGTGATTGGTTGGTCTCATGGAATAGCAAGAAGCATGATTCAGTCTCCCTATCAACTGTTCAAGTAGTATACATTGATGCTGCTACATGCTGTACATCTCTAATTCTATTCCCATCCGATGTGATAATTAAGGTGCCATCAACATATCAAAGAACCCTATGATACATTCAAGGACAAATCATATAGCTATAAAGTATCATTTTCTCAAAGAGAAGGTTGAAGGATAGGAAGTAAAGATGGAATATGTCCCTACAGGAGAGCAAGTGTCATAAATATTCACCAAACCATTGTCGGTAAGCACTTTTGAGTACTTAAGACACAAATTGGGAGTTGTGTCACCTGCCTCATGCACTTAAGTTTTTAAGGAGATATATGGTTCAAGGGGCATTTGTAGCAGTATCTATATCTCTTGAACCACATGTTGATCATAGGGAAAGTTTAGGGTTGTATGTCTCAGTACTGGCTGTAATCACTAAGAGAAGATTTGACTAAGGGGGAGATAAGTATGAATCAAAGGGGGAGAATGAAGTACCCTGACCCTTTGTCATTATGTCAAAGGGGGAGAAAAATACCGGTAAGGTGTGAATACTTGCAGTGAGTTGACATCAATGCCAAAGGGGGAGATTGTTGGCATTAGGTTGTCATTGATGTCAACCAATATGGCATGGTCACCAGTGAGTAAGTAGTGGTGACCAGTATGGGTGATGTAAGACATGATGATGTCAATCCATATGTGTTTAAGCAGACAAAAAGGTATGTTATCAGTACATATGAAATGCATCATTGATCGATAAAATAGAACCATCGGCAAGGCAAAGCAAGCAAGCAAAGAAGAACAAAAGGATGTGAACTGGTATACACATAGAAGTTTAATGCTACCAGTAAATTGAATTAGTAAATGGACTAGCATGTTTGATGGAAGGCAAATTTGATCCACCAATAGAGAAGAGGTCAGCAGGTATGAAGGTTCACTGGTGAAGTTAGGTTATACCGATAAGGTGAGTTGAACCGGTAGTTAGTATTGGTTGGTAAAGGATGTCAAATAGACATACTGAAGATGATGCCAAATTAACATTCCAAACCGAGCATAGGTGGATGTCAACAAGCATGACAGGTGGAAACCAGGTGGTGATCACTCGTAGGTTGGTGAAGTATTCATCAATGTTGTAGTCAACAAGCAATTTGACTTTAATGAAGAACCCACAAATCATGGGAGGATGAAAGACAAGGTGGCAAGATGATTGACTTGACCTTGCAAGAAGATCTGATCTTTGTACCCATTTGCTGAAGGAAATATCCAAGCCATTAATGGCGATTGACAAAGAAAAGCAGAAAAGTATGTCGTAGACATCCAAAAATAGAAAACACACATTAAAAATCGAGGAGATGGTGGTGTTATTTTGTGTGATTCATATCATCATTCCAAGAAAGAAAATCTGATCAGATTTGATACGGATTGAGTTGGTGAAGGTAAAACCTAACACAACACCGTTTGAATGCTGCTTGTGGAGAGAACCCTAAAACATAAATATGTCAACTCGAGACTGAAATCAATTGATGCTAGATGTGAGGTATGAGAGAAAAGAGAGCTTGAGTAAGAATAAAGACTATCTACCTAAGAGTTATTTCTCAGAGAGTTTGAGTGTGTGTTAGCAGGATGAATAGGTGAGAGGGTCTAACCGCCAAAGATAGAGTAACCGGTAAACTATTACAATCCTAATAGTCAAGCATATATGTGATTGGTTAGTAAGGCATCTAAGAGTGACACTGTGAAGTGTGAGGCTGAGAGAGAGAGAGAAGAAAGGCTAGGAGTAACCAATGAGTGATTAGAGAGAGTAATTAGATAATCGGTAGTGTGAGAACTAGTGAAGAAGAGGAGGTTGTTAACCAACAGATATCCATTGATCAAGTGTTGCAGAATGCATTTGCAACTAGGTGCTTTCATTGCATTAAAATTGTATTACATTATATTACACTGAGTTGGTGCTTGGTGCAGGGATTGGTTCTCCTTGGGTTGGTACCCTAAATTAGTAGGGGTTGGTGCTTGAAATCATTGTAATCTGATTGTTTCATTGTGAGGGTGGATTGGAGAAGTAGAATCCAACAATATTTCTCACAGAGGTTTTTCCCATATTGGGTTTTCCTCATACATCTGGTGTTGCGGGTTATGCATTTATGTGCTTGCCTCTTTTGATATCCACTCTTATTTTACTAGTTTGGTTGTTTAGTGTTTATGTTGATAACCGGTATTCCAAGCTTGGTTTAGAAAGAAAAGTTTTTAAGAACCACTGATTCACCCCCCTCTCAGTGGTACTTTGTGTTCAACATTTTGGTTGGCGTTTCACTTTTAGTAAATATCTTGTGTTGTGGATCTCAGGGAAGAATTATGGAGGTGTTATCTACCATATTCCAGGTTTGTGGTCTCTGGTGATGATCTTCATCTGAGTCAGTAGATCTCATATACAAGTTTTTGGGTAGAACAGTGCTCATCAACGGTCTCTTGTGGATAATCATCGTGTGGATTATGTGGATCTATTTTGGTGGTTGTTTTTGTGTTCGAGGATTTTTAGCCGACATCTGGGAAGTGTGTAGACAATTTTTTTTGGTCCGCATATGCATTAGAGTTCGGATTGAGCCAACTTGGTATACATGTTTCATCATTTGTATCATGTTCTTGAAGCCGACATATAGATGACCCAATTTGATGTTGTGGATATAACATACCGATGGATATGATCATTTTGGATATCGATGGAGGTGTGGAAAGTATTTGTGAGTGATTGTGTATAGTTTCACGTGCGCAAGTGAAGGATTTGTGGTCCTGAATAAAGAAAAATAGTATAATAGAGTAGTATAGAAGAGCAGTGTGTGATTAAGAGTTTTGTGCTTAACTAGAACTATACCCAGGCATTTGTAGGTGATATTTTTTAGTTCAGACATTCCAATTATCTTTTGTAAGAGATATTGTAAGGTAGTAAGCCTTCTGAGGTTGTAGCCCTTATTGTAATTTGAGTAGTGAGCTCTAGGAAGTGTGCATGAATGCATGTGCATTCCCCTATGTAGTATTTCTATACTTCTAATAGAGTATATTAATATTGTGGGTCTCAATCCCATCGTGGTTTTTCCCTTAACCATATTTCCACGTAAAAATGTTGGTGTTATGGTGTTGTGGATATTTTCTTAATGTGTTTGCATCTTTCTTTTGTTGGTTTGTATTAGATGGTTGAAGAATCAAATTAATAAGGTTAAAAATTGCAGAACACTGATTCACCTCCCCCTCTATGTTCATTGATTCCAACACATCAAACCTTCCAAGTCCTCTATGATAGGCTCTCCTTCTTCAGTGCCATATGCAAGGCACTCTAGTACAGCTTCCTTCTTTCATGAAATCAAAACACTATTGGAAATAAAATCACCCACCTTTGTCCTTCTTTTCTCTTCTCTTTTCAATCTCTACTTTCATATCATCAAATTGTTGATGCATCTCTATCATTCTATCTCTTAACTTTACCTCTTCTCTCAAATATAGTTATCCTCAAGATCTACTAGTGAAAAATGTCATTTTATTCTTCCTCATTTTCATTTCCAATCTTCTCTAATTCTTACACAAATCCTCTTACCAACACTCTCAGATACTAGTGAAATTTTTCTCACATTTAGTGTAGTCTGTTTACACACTCAAGAGAAAATGCTCCACAACTTCTCTACGTAACTTGTCTTGCAACTTGCACATATATCTATCTTCTACCCAACAAATATTTTTGGAAGAAATTCCTCTCTCTATGCACCTTCTACCCAACCTCAACCATTGTTGGAGGAAAGTAACAAACTCATGCACCCCAACCACATATCCTAGTGCCACACTACCTCATGTTTGGTGTTGTCTTCACACTTAGGATCATTGGCTCTGATACCATTATGTGGGGGACTCTCATAGCACACTCCAAACACATGCTCTATTATGCTAGATGAAGGGTTACTCTTGATAGTTCTGATACTTAATGTAAGTACAGATCCAATATCCAACAAGATGAGAGGGGGGGGGTGAATCATACAAACTTAATCTTCCATAAAAACATCAGATTCAACCTCGATAACATATACTTCAGTAATATAACCAAAACTGCTAAACATGCAAACTCAAAAGCATATAAACATCATAAACCTCATAACACCAGATTTAACATGGAAACCCAACTAGGGAAAAACCACTGTGGGATTTCGGACCCACTAAGAAATATAATCTTCTACAGTATGCTTGGTTAAAAGCAAATCCTATTAAAGATTACAAACCACATTGCTAGATGTGACCCGGTTAAGGGATTTCCCTCAGATCTATTAGGATCTTCACCTTGTTAGAAGTGGCCTTGTTAAAGGATTTCAAACACTCAATCAGAATGTCACCTTGCTAGAGGGTTTTACAAATAAGACTATTAAGTCCACTTGGTTAATAGATTTTCTGTCACTTCAAAAAATAACAGTAATAAAAATCCATCTGCAACTTCACATCTAAAATGCTAAAGCAAATTCTTATTCGCTCAATAAAATATAGACATATAACTAATCTTGTCCATCTGCTGGGCTTCTATACTCTGTTATTCAAACAGGTCTTCAAGCTTCTGTGCTCGGTAATCACTATGTAGCATCCTTGTGCATACATTTTCCCGCATGCATTGTTTATCAATAGTTCCCTATTTATAAACAATTAGCTAACTGCTTAATCTCCTTGATCACATTTCCCATGATCAATCATAGCCATCAGATCTTCAAACTTTGACCAGGTTCAATGTATCCTTCAATCTGAAAATGTTTTACCCCACCTTGGAACTTGCATACATTTCTTGGAACTTGTGCTAGGGTATTGCAGTTCAATCTAAGCTGTAGGTCTTCATGCCAATTTTCCTTTGCCATAGATTCATTAACAAACTTCATGCATGACATACCAATCATCTAATCAGTTCCAGCTCATCAGCTTCCTTCATTAAATAACGCATGTAACCATTTAATGTATTATGTTACAGCTTGGTTACAACTCGGTAATAACTCAGTGAATACTAAACTTCACTCGGTAGACATTCTGCCTTCATTAACCGATAGCGATAACCTTAGGGTTTATCGACTAGGTTCCTTAGGGTTTACCGACTAGGTTCTTTGCTTGGTAATATAGTAAAGTATTAACCTTACAATTTACAACATATGTATGGTGTTAAAACAATCTAAACATCATGATCTCATCATTGTCTGACTCGATAATAGTTGCCCATTGAATACCTTATTCATCCCCTTATTCATCATATTCTTTCTATGTCTTTTACCGACATCTTTATACTCTTTAAATCATACTTCTCAAGATATGGCAACATCATACTGAATTAGAAAATCAATTTCTTGACATCAATGACAAAATAATAATATCAAGACAGTAAACATCCTTAATCAGTTATATCCATAATCATCAACAACCTTCTCAATATCCTTATAAATCATAGCCATCAATATCCCATTGTCTGTTATAATGCCAAATGCTAACAATCTTCCCCTTTTGCATTGATGGCAAAACCAATTGATTTGACCTTAAAAAGATTCGGATTGCTGTGATTCTGAAATGCTGAAATGCTCTCTTGCTGTCAACAGACTTCTCCCCCATACATTAGACTTCTCCTATTTTCTTCAGTCTTCTCCCTCCTTTTTTTTAATCATCAGTTTCAGTCTTTTCAATCAGTCTTCTCCCCCTTATATTAGTCTTCTCCCCCTTTGACAACAATACCAAAAAGTAAAGAACTAAAACATAATTTCTTCCTGTATGAAGTTATTTCCTGTTGTTATGTGTCAACTACTCTCGGTCAGAGCATTTATGTCTTCAATTCCTGTTCCCTATATTATTTCCTGTATTGTTTCCTACACACCTTTAGAAAACATCCTAAAGTGTGTAAATCAACATCAACTCCTAAAAAGATATTCTGTAGAGTCATTGAATTGATGCTTTCACTGAACTCGGTCAGTGAGTAGAAGATAGGGGTATGACCCCTAACTTACTTCTGAGATATTCAAAAGTGTCCCTTGGTAGTGGCTTGGTAAAGATATCTGCTATTTGTTTCTTTGTGCTAACATACTCCAACACCACTTTCTTCTCTTGAGCTTCTTCTCTAAGATAATGATATTTGATAGAGATGTGATTTGTCTTAGAGTGCATAACAAGATTGTTTGAAATGTTAATGGCACTAGTATTGTCACAGAATATAGTTACTGGCTCAGTAACTTTTTCATTTATACCTTCCAATAGTTGTTTGATCCATGCTATGTTGGTACAATTCAATGTTGCAGCAACATATTCAGCTTCTGCTGTTGACTGTGAAACACATCCTTGTTTCTTGCTAAGCCAACTCACTAGTCTTTCTCCTAAGAAGAAAGCTCCTCCACTTGTGCTTTTTCTATCATCAATGTTGCCTGCCCAATCAGCATCAGTGTAAACTTTTAAATCAAAATCATTTCCTTTCTGATATACTAAGCCATAATCCTCTGTGCCTTTCAAGTATCTAAAAATTCTTTTGATTGTTGTCATGTGTGTTTCCTTAGGATCTGCAGAGAATCTTGCAACTATACCTACTGCATGTGCTATGTTTGGTCTACTGTGAACAACATATTGTAGCTTTCCAATCATGGATCGGTAAAGTGTCTCATCAATAGATGCAGATTCATCATTCTTCGATAGATTACAGTTGGTAGTCATAGGAGTACTTACTAGTTTTGAATCCTCCATTCCAAATTTCTTCACGATTTCCTTTATGTAATTGGATTGAGTAATGAAAATCTCATATTTCATTTGTAGTATTTGTAAACCTATAAAATACTTTATCTCACTGATTAATGACATCTCAAATTCTTTGCTCATTTCATTTCCAAAGTTCTTACATAGAGAGTCATTTCCACAAAATATAATATCATCAACAAATATGGCTAAGATCAGTATTCCATTTTCATCATTCTTCATGTACATATTGCTATTCTCACTTGTCCTTATAAAACCAATCTTAATCAAATAAGAGCGCAATCTTTCATACCATTCTCTAGGTGCTTGTTTTAGACCATATAATGCTTTACTCAATTTACATACCTAATCTTTATTATTGTGTTCAACAAATCCTTCAGGTTGTTCAATAAAAACTTCTTCTTCTAATACTCCATTCAGAAATGCAGATTTGACATCCATTTGATATACTTTGAAATTTTTGTAAGCAGCATATGCCAACAATGTTCTTACTCCTTCAAGTCTTGCTACAGGTGCAAAAGTCTCACCATAATCAATTCCTTCTTCTTGGGCATAACCTTTGCAAACTAGTCTTGCTTTATTTCGAATGACCTCACCTTTTTCATTTAGCTTGTTTCTGAAAATCCACTTTGTACCGATTACATTTTTGTCCTTCCGTCTTGGGACTAGTGTCCATGTGTCATTCTTCTTGATTTGATCAACCTCTTTTGGCATAGCATTTATCCTATCTTCACTATTAAATGCCTCTTTCACTATTCTCGGTTCAAATTCAGATATCAGACATGTGTTCTGTCTCAGTTTGTTCCTTGTCATCATTGGATCATCCTTATCTCCTATAATCTGACTTGGTGCATGATGTCTTCTAACATACTTGGCTAATACAGGCTCGGTAGGCTCTGTATGATCTTCTTCATCACTCGGTAACTGGATATTCTCTTCACTTTCTTCAACAGTTTTCTCGGTAAAACTTTTCGATTGAACATAGACAAATTCATCATAATCTTTGGAATTTCCTTCATCATTTCTTTCTGCAAATTCATTAATTTTCACATTTGCACTTTCTACTATTTTGTTAGATGATTTGATCAGACATTTAAATGCTTTTCTTCTAGAAGAATAACCTAGAAATGTTCCTTCTTCACTTTTCTGATCAAACTTGCTATTTCTATCATCTTTGTGTACATAGCATCTACTTCCAAAGATTTTAAAATAACTTACATTAGGTTTCTTATCATACCAGATTTCATATGGTGTCTTCAAAGTACATTTCTTTAGTTGTACTCAGTTCAGGGTGTAAACTGCTATGCTTATTGCTTCTCTCCAAAATGTTTGTGGCACTTTCTTTTCAATCATCAGGGTTCTAGCACAATCCACAATAGATCTGTTTCTTCTCTCAGCTATTCCATTCTATTGTGGAGTTCTCGGTGCAGAGACTTGTCTTTTAATACCATGATCATTGAAGAATAAGTTGAACTCATCAGATGTGAACTCTCCTCCTCTATCTAATCTAAGACATTTCAGTTGTCTTCCTGTTTCATTTTCAACTCTTTCCTTGTACCATTTAAACATTTGAAAAGCTTCTAATTTTTCTTTTAAAAACATAACTGACATCATTCTTGAATAGTCATCCACAAATAATATGAAATATTTATCACCATAATAACTTTGAACTTTCATAGGACCACAAAGATCAGTGTGCACAAGATCTAAAATTCCCTTAGAAGTGTAAGACTTACTTGTAAAGCTTGATCTTGTCATCTTACCCATTTGGTATCCTCGACACATAGCATTCTCAGGTTTTTCAAGACTCAGTAGACCTCTTACTCGGTGCTTCTTACTTATTTTGATCAGATTATCAAAATTTACATGACAAAACCTTTTATGCCATAACCAGGTATCATCTATCTTTGCATACAGACACTCATTCCGAGTTGAGTCAAGGTGAAATGTGTTACCTTTTGTTTGTATCTCGGTAGCAGCTAACTTTCCATTCTTGTCATGAACTTTGACAATTCCTTTCTGAAATTCTATTTGGTAACCCATATTGTTTAGCTGTGCTACACTCAGTAAATTATATTTCAAACCTTCAACCCAATAAACATCATTGCATCTTGCATTGTCAAGAAGTGTTATAGATCCTTTACCTTTCACCAGACATGGTGCATCATTACCAAATCTAACATAGCCTCCATCATAATCTTCTAACATAACAAACTTGTGTTTATCACTTGTCATATGATGTGAGCATCCACTATCTATGATCCAAGAATCATTAGTGTTTATGTGAGATATTAGGGATTTTTCTTCATACCTTTCTTCATCTGAACCATCTTTGATAGCCACATAAACTACTTCCTCTGTATCAGTTTCATCTTATTTATCGTCATTGGATTCTTCATCAGCTATTAAGCATGCCTTTCTATCTCTTCTTCTGAAGTCTCGGTGTCCTCTATAATGATTGTCTTTCTGTCTGTCATCTCGGTAATCTCTCTTTTTAGTAGAATCTTTGTCAGGACAGTTAGAAGCCATATGTCCTATCTTATCACAATTGAAACATTTCAGAGGTAATTTTCCTTTATACTTACCTTTGCCTCTCGGTAACCAACTGGCTAATAGTGCTTCAAACTCTTCCTACTTTCTGATTTCCTCATACAGTTTGTGTACTTCTTCCATGTTCTTATGAAATCTTTCACTTTCTCCACTGTGATCTCCTTTAGAGTACTTGTACTTTCTTTCATTGTAATCATTAGATTCATCAAGATGAAAAGAACTAAATGCAAATTCAACTTTATTTACCGAAGATCCACTGTTATCAAAGTTACTTAACTCAAATGCATGTAGCTTACCAATAGTAGCATCTAAAGAAACTAGTATATTAGTTACATACCTCAATTCATTGATTGCAGAGACTCAGATTGCATAAGCTAGTAGAAGGGTTCTTAACAACTTACTTGTTATATCCTTTTCTTCAATAGTTCCATCTGCTCCTTTGATTTGATTGACAATCTCCTTTAGTCTTGTACTGTACTAAGTTATGTTCTCACCTTCATTCATCCTCATAGATTCAAGTTGTCCTCTTAGAATATCTACTTTTTCTCTTTGAACATGTTCATCTCCTCCATATACTGATATGAGCTTGTCCCACATTGCCTTTGCATCATTGTAGCCTTCTAGATCATTAAACTTTGAGTCGGTCAATGCAGATGTTATTTCAATCATTGCTTGGATATGTTCTTGCTTTGCCTTTATCTCTTCCATTGTCAATGGATAGGTTCTCGATGTGATGAAATCATTCTCCAGATAATATACAGCATATTCTCCAACTCCTAATAGGTGCAGCTTCATCCTTTTCTGCCATGTAGAGAAACTTGACTTGTTCAGCTTCGGTGCATCCCTCTTATACATCTTTGGATCTTTGCCTCAAGTACCTTTAAACTTTTCTTCCGGAGTCCAAAGCTCTGCTACCAATTGATAGTTCCGATACTTAATGTAAGTATAGATCCAATATCCAACAAGATGAGAGGGGGGGGTGAATCATACAAACTTAATCTTCCATAAAAATATCAGATTCAACCTTGATAACATATACTTCAGTAATATAACCAAAACTGCTAAACATGCAAACTCAAAAGCATATAAACATCATAAACCTCATAACACCAGATTTAATGTGGAAACCCAAATAGGGAAAAACCACTGTGGGATTTCAGACCCACTAAGAAATATACTCTTCTAGAGTATGCTCGGTTAAAAACAAATCCTGTTAAAGATTACAAACCACATTGCTAGATGTGACCCGGTTAAGGGATTTCCCTCAGATCTGTTAGGATCTTCACCTTGTTAGAAGTGACCTTGTTAAAGGATTTCAAACACTCAATCAGAATGTCACCTTGCTACAGGGTTTTACAAATAAGACTGTTAAGTCCACTCGGTTAAGAGATTTTCTGTCACTTCACAAAATAACAGTAATAAAAATCTATCTGCAACTTCACATCTAAAATGCTAAAGCAGATTCTTATTTGCTCAATACAATCTAGACATAGAACTAATCTTGTCCATCTGCTGGGCTTCTATACTCTATTATTCAAACAGGTCTTCAAGCTTCTGTGCTCGGTAATCACTATGTAGCATCCTTGTGCATACATTTGCCCGCATGCATTGTTTATCAATAGTTCCCTATTTATAAACAATTAGCTAACCACTTAATCTCCTTGATCACATTTCCCATGATCAATCATAGCCATCAGATCTTCAAACTTTGACCAGGTTCAATGTATTCTTTGATCTGAAAACATTTTACCCCACCTTGGAACTTGCATACATTTCTTGGAACTTGTGCTAGGGTATTGCGGTTCAATCTGAGCTATAGATCTTCATGTTGATTTTCCTTTGCCATAGATTCATTAACAAACTTCATGCATGACATACCAATCATCTAATCAGTTCCAGCTCATCAGCTTCCTTCATTAAATAACACATGTAACCATTTAATGTACTCTGTTACAGCTTGGTTACAACTCGGTAATAACTCAGTGAATACTAAACTTCACTCGGTAGACATTCTGCCTTCATTAACCGATAGCGATAACCTTAGGGTTTACCGACTAGGTTCCTTAGGGTTTAGCGAATAGGTTCTTTGCTCAGTAACATAGTATAGTATTAACCTTACAATTTACAACATATGTATGATGTTAAAACAATCTAAACATCATGATCTCATCATTGTCTGACTCGGTAATAGTTGCCCATTAAATACCTTATTCATCCCCTTATTCATCATATTCTTTCTATGTATTTTACCAACATCTTTATACTCTTTAAATCATACTTCTCAAGATATGGCAACATCATACTGAATTAGAAAATCAATTTCTTGACATCAATGACAAAATAATAATATCAAGATAGTAAACATCCTTAATCAGTTATATCCATAATCATCAACAACCTTCTCAATATCCTTATCAATCATAGCCATCAATCTCCCATTGTCTGTTATAATTCCAAATGCTAACAACTCTAGCCAATATTCATACATAGCATAACACGGAGAATAACTCAAAAAATTACAAGAAATAACTTTCCTTCTATTTCACAATAAAATGATAAACATTCATCAATTAGAAAATATTATCCTCATAGGTTTTACAATTTGCATGTTGGATCTACAAGATACTCTTCTACACCCTTTAACCACTACCCCCATTTATCTCTGAAGACAAGAACTCAACTCTAAATGAATAACCTTTAGCCCAAGACTCCCTTTTATAGAACTCTTGTGTCTCTCACTCCCCCTCTTGGAGAGAAACACATGGCAATCAAGAAATGCAACACATAGTCAATAGATGACTCTTCAACTTTCCTAGGAAGGTTCCTAAAGAGGTGTATTTTAAAATTTCCAAAGTGGGCACGTAAAGAGGTGTCTTTTCCCATTTTCTTTGTAATGAATTGATTCATGTGAATGCATGACTCTTTCCCTTTCCTAAATCCATGCCAAGATGGGGGTTTTATTAATTTTTACATTGTGAATGATATAATTATGTGCTCACGCATAAAAATTACAATTTCCTTTAAACATAAGCCATAAATATTAAATAATTTCAACCCCTATATCTCCTTGGACACTTTCCTAAGTATATGAAAATAGATAGTGGCTTGCATTTAATTTAATTTTCATATTCTTAACTAAATTAAGAATAAACATTATTTTTGGTTGATGCAAGATCATCCTATTGCCTTGGATGATCATAAAAATGAGATTGGAAGCGGGGGATAGATGAAATACACAGTGGTCTATAAGAATAGAGAGAAGGAGAGAAAGTTAGTGCTAAAGAAGGTGCAAGCAAGAAGACACAGTTTAAGGTATTGAAAAATATCTTCCTATTTAATATAGTGAATCTTGATTTTCTATCATATCCTAGTTAACCAATTAGAGGATCAACCCTAGATCTTAGAACTTTGAAATTAGTCTCAATAGATTTTGTGATGTTTGGTATCAATTAAATAACTATTATCTTGAGGTGCTTCATGGAAAAGGAAACCCTAAAAATAGTCTTGTAAATTTTATATATATATATATATATATATATAAACACACACACACACACTTGTACTCACCTGATGGATCAAGCAAGTGGGCTAGTGGGTCCATCCTGAGGGACTAGTCTCACCTCAAATCACCCAAAATGGGTGTTGGGATGGGTCACGGGGATACCCTATTAATGCAGGAGCATCCCCGGTTCATAGCAATCTTGCATCAACCAAAAACATTTTCCTTTCCATTTGCAGTTTCAGCATTTCTTTCTATGTGTCTCGATTTTGGCTCACCGGATCTTGTGGAGTTGGATTCTACTTGAAGACTTAATCATCTTTCTTATTTCTAGACCACATCACATTTGGATCATTTTATGGAAAGTTACCACTATCGGTTTCCTTGATAGTTTCCTATTACTGGTTGACAGTTTCTTGTTACCGGTTGCTTGGACTTATTTTGGTGATCTACCGAAACCCCTTCCGAAGCTTGCGGAGCCTTGGGCATTGATTCTGATGTTCCCTGGCATGTGGCTGACCTTTTCCATGATCTACACTTCATCCTTTGGACTTTTTGGAGGAATCTCTTGGCAGAGGCCGACCTTGTTGGTTTTATATGTTAGGTCTTGTTCTTTGGGTTTTGATCCTTTTTTGAGCCGTCCGGATCCTCTTGGATCATATATATAATTGTAATTGTGCATTGGAATGTATCAATTGAATAATGAGGTAGCTAGATTGAGCGTAGAAGATATATCTTAAGATTCAAGGTCCCATTTGTGACCTATTACGTGCTTTGAGCATGTTTTAGCAGGCCTATGAGCCAGTTATGTTGTAACCCGGTTGTTACCGTTGGTTGTAATCAATTTTCATGAAATAATTAATCTATTATGCATTGCCTCTATCATATCTTTGTGTTTCCATTGTGTTTACTCTTGCTGACCAGTCCCAATTGATCTCTTTGAGGTCCCTCCTAACCGGTGACTGCTTCAAGTGGTATCAGAGCAATTTTTCATTCTAGAGGTTGCATGTCTTGAGATTTTTGTTGTAGGGTAGTGGATTGTGGATCCAACCTGCAGCTGTAGAGGACTAGCATGAACAATGGCACGAAGAGGAAATAGGAATGGTGGAGCACATGGGAATGCAAACCCTGTTGTGATGGAAATGTTGTGAGGGATAGCAGCCTGATTGGAATTTGTGGAGATAGCCTAGAGAAGAGGCCGACATATTGAATATGTAAGTGAAGATAAAGGAGAAGAAGCCCCGACAGAACAAGAAAACCCACCGATGGTTGATCCGAATGAGGAAATTTTTTTGAGGTTTTTGAGTAGGGTGAATACTAAACCTCAGTTTACCCCACCAGAATATGATGGGAATTTGGATTCTGATGAATTGATGGATTGGATCTCAGAGATGGAGAAGCACTTTGATTTTGAAAACATTGCAAAAGAAAGGAAGATGAAATATGCCTGTACCCAGTTGAAAGGTCATGCATCTCTTTGGTGGGAACATTTGCAAGTTGATAGACAAAGAAGAGGTAAAGAGAAGATTAAGACATGGGATCAGATGATTGCATTGTTGAAGTCAAAGTTTATGCCAGCTAATTATCAAGTGAATATGTTTCGAAAGTTGCAGAATTTGAGATAGAAGGAATCTAGTGTGAAGGAATACACAGAAGCATTTTACAAGTTGAATATCAGATCCGGATATGTTGATGATAAAGTTGAACAAGTTGCAAGATATTTGAATGGATTGTGGATGTATATACAAGATGAACTCAGTTTGATCACACTAGAGAGTGTTGAAGAGGCTTACCAGTATGCCCTAAAAGCAGAAGAGAAGTTAAACAAAAGATATGAGCAGAGGCAGAGAGGTAGAGGTGGAAGGTTTACCAGAGGAATATTTCAAGGAGGAAGAGGATATACCAGAGGTAGAGGAACATGCATAGATCAGAACAAGGACAAGGAGGTGAACAAAGAAGGTAATTTGTACCAGAAAGATGATAGAAATTTCTACCGAAGGAGAGAATGGATGCTACTGGAATGAGAATTTTGGAAGACAAGACAAGAGAACATTTAGAGGAACTTTCTATAAGTGTGGAGGAGAAGGAAATTGTGCTTTCAAGTGTAAGAATATAGATAAAACCAGAAGAGCAGAAGTGGTGGAAGAAAACCCCACTAGATCAGACAATAAACTAGAAGATGGAGAATTGTTGATGATGAGGAGAGCTCTTTGTCATACCGAAAGAGATGAAGAGCCCTTGCAGAGGAAGAATTTGTTCAAGACCAGATGTATGGTATCTGGTAAGTGTTGTAAAGTTGTTATTGATAGTGGTAGCTCAGATAATCTTGTTTTAGAAGAGATGGTGAATAAGTTGAATTTGGAGAGATTGAAACAACCCAAGCCTTATCAGATAGCATGGATTCAGGATGAACATAAGTTGTTAGTAAGTGAGAAATGTTTGGTGAAATTTAAAATTGGGAATTATCATGATGAAGTCTTGTGTGATATTATGCCTATGGATATTTGGTATCTTTTATTGGGTAGACCTTGGCAATTTGATAGACAGGTAGTACATGATGGGAGGAAGAATACATACACTATTTTAGCCAATGGGATGAAGCAAACCTTTTTGCCTTTGGAGGAAACTTTGAAGACTGAATTCTGTACAAATGCCAGAATCTATTTGGTACATGGAAGGAAATTCTTGGATGGATTGAGACATGAGAATGTGTGTTTTGTATTAATTCCTAAGAAGACTAAGAATCCAGAGCATGAAGAGGAACAACCAAAAGAGATAAAAGATTTGCAAATAGAATATGAAGACATCATTTTAGATAATGTACCTGATGGATTGCCACCTATGAGAAGTATCAGTCATTGCATGGACTTGGTTCCTAAAGCTAGTTTGCCTAACAAAGTTGCACACTCGATGACACCGATAGAGAATGAGGAGATGACTAGACAAGTGTAGGAGATGTTGAAGAAAGGTTTGATCAGGGAGAGTCGGAGACCTTGTGGAGTACCAACAGTATTAGCACCTAAGAAGAATGGAGAGTGGAGAATGTGTACTGATTCCAAAGAAATAAACAAGATCACAGTGAAATACCACTTTCCTTTGCCTAGGATGGATGATATAATGGACTGTTTGAGTGGAGCCAAATACTTTACAAAGATAGATTTGAAGAGTGGATATCATTAGATTGGGATCAGAGAAATGGATGAGTGGAAGACACCATTCAAGACAAATGAAGGATTGTATGAATGGTTGGTGATGCCTTTTGGGTTAACTAATGCACTGAGTACTTTGATGAGGCTGATTAATGAGGTATTGAAGAAATTATTGGGTAAGTTTGTTATTGTGTATTTGGATGACATTCTAATTTTTTAGTAAGACAAAGGAGGAGCATTTGTTGCATTTGAGATAAGTTTTGCAAAGGTTGAGAGAAGAAAAGTTGCTGATAAATATTAAGAAGTGTACTTTCATGAAGGATGAGTTAGTCTATTTGGGATTTGTGATATCTGAGGATGGTTTGAAGATGGATCCTGAGAAAGTAAAAGCAATTGTTGAGTGGCCTACACTGGAAATCATTGGAGAGGTAAGATTATTTCATGTATTGGCTAGTTTCTATTGAAAGTTCATCAGAAATTTCAGTTTAGTTTGTAACCCTATGACAAAGACCATGAGGGGAGATCGGAAGGAATTCAAGTGGACCACCAGAGAAAACAAAATTTTTGAACTATTGAAACAGAAAGTGACTGAGCAGCCTGTGTTAGCTTTACCGGATTTCAATAAAGTAATTCAAGTGGATTTTGATGCAAGTGTAATAGCAATAGGAGCAGTGTTGAGTTAGGAAGGGAGAGCAGTAGCTTATTTTAGTGAAAAATTGAATGATGCCCAGAGGAGATATTCAATGTATGATCAGGAGTTTGGTACCATAGTTAAAGCCTTGGAGAAGTGTAGACATTACCTGTTGCCTAGGGAATTTGTGTTGTATACAAATCAGAAAGCTTTACAGTATTTAAACAGTCAGAGTAAGTTTAATCAAAGACATATGATATGGGTAGAATTTTTCCAGAGTTACACCTTTGTGTTGAAGCATAGAAGTGGGAAATCTAACAAAGTTGTTGATTCATTGAGTAGGAGAAGGAATCTGTTGATAGAGATGAGAGTGACAGTATTAGGATTTGAGGAATTGAAGACCTTGTATGATGATGACCCAGTTTTTATAGAACCTTGAAAAGAATGTAGAGAACCAGTTATGGTAGATAGAAGAAAGTGGTTGGATTACTTCATTCAGGATGGGATGTTATTCAGAGGAGTTCAGTTGTGCATACCTAAGATTTCTATGAGGGATAATCTGATAAAGGAGAAACAAAGTGGAGCATTAGTTGGACATTTTGGTACTAACAAAATAGTAGCATTGGTGAGTGAGCAACACTTTTGGCCCCATATTCATAAGGATGTTAAGGAATATGTGAAAAGTTGTAGAGTTTGTCAAGTTGCAAACGGTAGTAGTCAGAATGTGGGATTGTATAAACCTTTCACAATATTGGTAAGACCTTGAGAAGATATAAGAATGGATTTCATACATGGATTACCTAAAACACTGAGAGGGAATGAATATATATTTGTGGTACTAGATAGATTCTTGAAGATGGCTCATTTCATACCTTGTAAGAAGACATCAAATGCATTACATGTAGCAGACCTATTTTTCAAGGAAGTAGTAAGATTGCATGGATTACTTAAGAGCATAGTTTTAGACAGAGACACTAAATTTGTTGGCTATTTTTGGAGAACACTTTGGAAGAAGATGAAGACAGATTTGAAGTTTAGTTCTACTTTTCATCCACAGACTGATGGACAGATATAACTAGTTAACCAGAGCTTGGGAAATTTGTTGAGATGTTTAGTTGGAGATGAAACCAAAAGTTGGGATTTGATCCTTGCACAAGAAGAGTTTTCCTATAACAATTCAATAAATAGGAGTACCAGAAGAACACCTTTTGAGGTTGTTACTGGAGTGCATCCTAGAGGTATATCATAATTGAGAGACATTAGCAGTGAAGACCAGAGAATTTCAGGAGCAGAAGACTTTGCAGATGACATGACAACCTTGCATATTCAAGTTAAGCAACATTTGGAAGACATTAACAACAAGTATAAGGAGAAGGCATATGAGAAGAGGAGACATAAGGAATTTAAAGATGGCAATGAAGTGATGGTATATCTGAGAAAAGAAAGATTCTTGGTTGGAACTTATAACAAATTACAGATGAAAAGGTTTGTACCTTGTAGGATTTTGAGGAAGTTCAGTTTTGTATTTCATATGAAGTAGAGTTACCAGATAGTTTGAGTATTTCACTTGTGTTTAACATTGCAGATCTTCATGAGTATCATGAACCAAAATTTTGTGAGGACAATATTGTAGACTTGGAGAAACAGCTGCTGATGAATAATGATGAAAAATAAATACTCAACAGATACTGAGAGGGGGGGTGAATCAGTATGGACAAAGAACTTTCTCCAATAACTTAAATTGCAAAGACTGCACTAACTGGTAAACAACATCACCAATCTAAATCAGGGCAATATCGGTAAAACATAGTGACTGTAAAAGTCATAAAATGGTAACACTTAGATCATCACAAAACCTAATATAACATTTCCACTTTACCCATATTCTTAAACAAGTAATACATAAAAAATATAATGACCATTGGATCAGCTTGCATTACCGCTTAACAGGAAACATTAAAACATCACATGAAAAATAATCACACATGACACACTGATTTTTCACATGGAAACCCAACTGGGAAAAACCACGGTGGGGATGAATACCCACAAGTTGTTCTTGAAATCTTTTGAAGTTTGCTTTGTTAGGAGCCTAGTCCAGTTAAAGACTTTACAACAGGTTCTGCTAGGAACCAATCCTACTAGGGATCACTCGATTAAGGGATGGCTACATACTTGGTTAAAGGTTAAAACCCTGTTAAAGGTTACCTCACAAGAGGATTTGAAGAACTCAATGATTTTGAGTCACCCAGTTAAAGGATTTACAAAAAGCCCGTTAAAGCTACCTGGTAAAGGGATTTTCTAACTATTGAAATGGTTAGAAGTCAATAGGTAATACACTGATCTGATAACAACACTTAATGCCAAGGCAGATCTACTTCAGTTCCTTTACATTTGCAATTACACTCTATAGGAATCTACTCACTTCTCTGGTCTAGCAAGAATTACCTCACATACAATCATTTACCAACAAACTCAAATAAAAATCATCATCAACCTTATAGACAACAATTAGGTTAGTAGCATAAACTCTAAACCCCTATGCATCTGAGTTATCAATATAGTCGGTCCAATCCTAATCGTTTAATTACATTACATGGGATAAAACAATCTTGAACAAATCTCAAGATGTTCTCCATCGTCTGTTCTTCACCGCTTCTAGAAGCTGATAACCCATCACGCACTCTCCACTGTTTACTGAGATTTTGCACATTCCCAAGGTGGATAGAATCAATCTTCTTCATGCAAGATCCTCAAGAAGATTCTTCACACGCACAAGGTTGATGTGGAAACATGATCTAATCTTCATTTGAATGCTAACTCATCACTGGACGTCGTCAGTCGAATCACACAGACTTGGAATGCATCAACTAGAAACCCTGAAGCTGAGACTACTAATTGATAGTCATATCAAATGAAACCCCGATACAAACTTTGCATATATCGGTTCACATTCCAATATACTGGTTCACCTTTTCGCATATACCGATTCATACCATCATACCGATTCATTTCATACCATCATACCGGTTCTCTTTCCATTTTGCTTACTTAAATATACTGGTTCATACTTTAGAATATTGACATCAATGACAACATGCACCATCATGTCATCAAACTCTGCACATATGCCAACAATCTCCCCCTTTGGCATTGATGGCAATACACAAAGACATCTCAATACTGCAGATATCTTCTCTTCTTCACATCTTCTCCCTCTTTGACAACAATGACAAAGTGGAGGCACAAACATCCATGATCTACTATGCTACTCCCCCTAAGGAGTAGCATCCTTCAACACACCAATCCTAAAAAGATTTGACAATGCAATACCTGACTGATGTGGAGCATATACCTTTAGTTCACCTCTTGAAGGGGCAGCACCCCTAATTCACCTCTTAAATAGGTAAATGTAGCCTTCGGTAGAGGCTTGGTGAATATATCTACTAACTGCTCTTTACTGGAAACATGTTCCAATACAACCTCTTTACTCTGAACTTTCTCCCTCAAGAAATGATACTTGATCTTGAAGTGCTTGGTTCTAGCATGCAATACCAGATTCTTGGAAATATTAATTGCACTTGTGTTATCACAAAATATACTCACCTGTTTAGATATAGGGATTTTGAAACCACTTAGTACATGCTTCATCCAAATTATCTGAGTGCAGTTCATAAATGTTGCTACATATTCTGCTTCTGCTATGGACTAAGAGATACAACTCTACTTCTTACTCATCCATGAGACTAGTCTACCACTGAGAAAGGATGCACCATCGGTTGTGCTCTTCTGGTCATCCACATTACCAACCCAATCGGCATCAGTAAACACTTTGAGATTGAAATCATTACTGTATGGATACCACAATCCATAATCTATAGTTGCCTTCAGATATCTAAGAATTCGCTTGACTGCTACCAAGTGGGATTCTTTAGGACTTTTCTGAAAAATGTGCAACAATGCCCACTATATGTGCAATGTCTGGTCTGTTGTATACTACATAGTACAACTTACCAATCATTGATCGGTATTCCTTCTCATTTACCAATGCTAAGTCATCTTATTTTGACAATTTACAACCGGTCATCATCGGTGTACCAACCAGTTTGTTGTCTTTCATGCCAAAGGTCTTCAACACCTCTTTGACATACTTGGACTGAGTGATAAATATACCATCTTTCATTTGTTGAATCTGTAGTCCAATGAAGAACTTAATCTCTTCGATTAGTGCCATCTCAATTTCCTTCTTCATCTCATCTACAAACATATGGCTCAACTTGTCATCTCAACCAAAAATTATGTCATCAACAAACACTTCACAGATCAGAATCTGATCTCCTTCTATCTTCAGATAGATATTTCTATCTTCACTTGTTCTCTCAAATCCAATCTTCACAAGATGGGAGTGTAAATGTTCATACCATGCTCTAGGTGCTTACTTCAATCCATACAAGGCTTTATGTAGCCTACACACCATATCACTATCTTTTGATAGGGCAAACCCATCTAGTTGCTCTATATACACTTCCTCTTCAAGTGCTCCATTTTAGGAATGCAGATTTTACATCCATCTGATACACTTTGAATCCCTTGAAGGCTGCATATGCAAGTAGCATTCAAACTCCTTCCAATCTAGCTACTAGAGAAAAGGTTTCTCCATAGTCTTATCCTTCTTCTTGAGCATATACCTTACATACCAATCTTGCTTTGTTTCTTACCATTGTGTCATCTTAATTCAGCTTGTTTCTAAAAACCCATTTGGTACCAATAACATTTTTGTGCTCAGGTCTGGTTACCAAAGACCACGTACCATTCTTTTCTATTTGATCAAGTTCCTCTTCCATAGCCTTAATCCACTCTTCATCTTTATATGCCTCTTTAAATGTTTTGGGCTCAAATTCAGAAATCGTACAAGAATTGTTTCTGACCTTTCTTCTTGT
The DNA here is from genome assembly GCF_030272615.1 of Cryptomeria japonica. NCBI lineage: Eukaryota > Viridiplantae > Streptophyta > Pinopsida > Cupressales > Cupressaceae > Cryptomeria > Cryptomeria japonica. The sequence continues at coordinate 466,265,038 of NC_081414.1, forward strand.
TAGTATTCCTGCATCCTTATCCCCTATGATCTTCTTTGGATCATGATGCAACTTTACATACCTAGGAATGATCTTGGCTGATTCCTCTTTCTTTTTCTCTTCATCCTCATCTTCATCTTCATCTACCTCAACATCTACTAGTGTAGGAGCACTGTTACTTGTACTTGGTTGTTTTGCAACCAGTTCCTAGAAGGTTACAACCGGTTGATCTACCACTTGCTCACTGCTGGTTTCCTTAGGTTTCTCAGAGGTTTCATCAACTCTAACATCGATACTTTCAACAATTCTTTGATTCCTATTGTTAAAACACTTGAGAGCTTTGCTCTTGGTGGAATACCCTAGGAATATTCCCTCATCACATTTTTCATCAAACTTGCTATGGTATTCACTTCTCTTGATATAAAAATTACTACCAAACACTCTAAAGTAGCTTACTATAGGAGTCTTACCAGTCCAATACTCATAAGGAGTTTTATCCTTACCTTTCTTGATGAGTACCCGGTTCATAGTGTAGACTGCAGTGCTCACCGCTTCTCTCCAAAAAGTGTGAGCAACCTTCCCTTGAATCAACATCGTTCTGGCTGCTTCAACTACAGTCTGGTTGTTCCTTTCTGCTAGGCCATTCTATTGTAGAGTCTGGGGGTAGATAGTTTCCTCTTGATGCCATTCTCTTCACAATACTTATTCAATTCTCTAGAAGTGAACTCTCCTCCTTGGTCGGTTCTAAGGCATTTAATCCTCTTACCGCTTTCCTTTTCAACTAGTGCTTTGAAGGCTTTAAACTTTCCAAAAGCTTCAGACTTGTCTTACAAGAATGTGACCCACATCATTCTTGAGAAGTCATCAGTAAGAATCATAAAGTACCTATCTCCTTGAACACTCCTAGTTTTCATAGGACCACACAAATCAGTATGCACAAGATCAGGTAAATTATTTGCTGTGAAAGATTTACCTTTGAAGGTTGTGGAAGACATTTTCCACAATTGAGATTCTCTACACAAAGGATTCTTCGGTTTGTTCAGCACAGGAATCCTATAACTACCTTGATCTTGTTGGCCTTCACAATATTATCAAAATTTACATGGCAGAGTCTCCTATGCCATATCCAACTATCATCAAACTTAGCCATTAGACATTGACTGATATTTGTATTTAACTAGAATAAGTTACCTTTCGTCTGCATACCGGTGGCCATTAGTTCACCACTCTTTCCTTTTATTTTGCACACTCCATCTTTGAATTCTAGAGTGAGTCCTTTATCATTCAGTTGGGCAACACTCAGAAGGTTATGCCTAAGACCTTCTACCCAATACACATTATCAGCATTGCTTTTTCCATTTAGAGAGATGGACCCTTTGCCTTTTACCATACATGGTGCATCATTACCAAAATGGACTACACCTCCATCATACTCTTCCAGAGACAAAAACTTTCTCTGGTCACCAGTCATGTGGTGATAACAACCACCGTCAATAATCCACTCATTAGAATTATCAAAGTGGGAGACAAGAGCCTTCTTGTCTGACACATCTTCCTTAATGGCTACAAACACTATGTCTTCGCTTTCTTCATCTTTTGATTCATCATCAGTGACAACTTCATCAACTGCAACAAGACAGTTTCTCCTATTTCCTCCTTTGAACTTTTTGAACTTCTCTGGTTTGTCCTTATTATCACTATTGGGACAATTTACAACAATGTGCCCTATCCTATTACAAGAAAAATATTTCAAAGGGAGCTTACCTCTGTATTTTCCAGTTCCCTTAGGAAGTCTCTTGGCAAGAAGAGCTTCAAACTCCATCAGGATCTCCTCATCATCCATATCTCTACTTTGTCTAGGTTCATAGCTAGTACTAGCTTCTTTTCCCTTTCTAGATAGTGCAATAGATGCTCTAAAGGCTGAATCAGTCTTCTGAACACTGCCATCATAATTGTTTAGCTCATATGCGGTCAACTTAGAAATAAAAGAATCAAGGGATACCTTTGTCTTGTCAATAGATCTCAACACCTGAATAGAGGCAACCCTTATTGCATAGACCGGTAATAAGGTTATCAAAACTTTGCTAACAATGGTAGAATCATCCATTGTACCTCATGCACTCTTGATGTCTCCAACAACAATTTTAATTCTTATCCCATATTGTTGAATAGTCTCTCCTTCAACCATCCACATGTCTTCAAACTTTCCCCTAAGGCTCTCTTCCTTAGCTTTCTTTACATGCTCATCATCGCCATAGATAGACTCCAGAGTATCCCATACATCTTTGGGATTGTCTTTGTCTTGAACATCTATAAACTCAATATCAGATAGACTACTGATAATAACTTCCATGACTTGCCCATTCTCCTGAATTTCTCTTCTTTGATCATCGGTGAGAGTACCGGTAGGGAAAACATAAGTATTCTCAACATAGTTCTAGTGTTGAGAACCCATGCTTTTAATGTATATCTTCATTATATCCTTCCATATCTTAAAGTTATCTCTGTTAAACTTAGGACCTTCCCTCTTCATCATTAGAATAGGATATTTTCCTCAAGCAGTTAAGCTTATAACATAGAGGACCTAGAGGACGCTCTGATACCAATTGATGAATAATGATGAATAGTAAATACTCAACAGATACTGAGAGGGGGGGGCTGAATCAATATGGACAAAGAACTTTGTCCAATTACTTAAGCTACAAAGACTGCACTAACTGGTAAACAACATCACCGATCTAAATCAGGGCAATACCGGTAAAACACAGTGACTATAAAAGTCATAAACCGGTAACACTTAGATTATCACAAAACCTAAAATAACATTTCCACTTCACCCATATTCTTAAACATGTAATACATCAAAAATATAATGACCACTGGATCGGCTTGCATTACCACTTAATAGGAAACATTAAAACATCACATGAAAAAGCATCACACATGACACACTGATTTTTCACGTGGAAACCCAACTGGGAAAAACCACGGTGGGGATGAATACCCACAAGTTGTTCTTGAACTCTTCTGAAGTTCACTTTGTTAGGAGCCTAGTCCAGTTAGAGACTTTACAACAAGTTCTGCTAGGAACTGATCTTGCTAGGAATCACCTGGTTAAGGGATGGCTACATACCCGATTAAAGGTTAAAACCTTGTTAAAGGTTACCTCACAAGAAGATTTGAAGAACTCAATGATTTTGAGTCACCCTATTAAAGGATTTACAAAAAGCCTGTTAAAGCTACCTAGTAAAGGGATTTTCCAGTTGCTGAAATTGTTAGAAGTCAATAGGTAATACACTGATCTGATAAAAACACTTAATGCCAAGGCAGATCCACTTCAGTTCCTTTACATATGCAATTACACTCTGTAGGAATCTACTCACTTCTCTGGTCTGGAAAGAATCACCTCACATACAATCATTTGGCAACAAACTCAAACAAAAAACATCATTGACCTTATAGACAACAATTAGGTCAGTAGCATAAACCCTAAACCCCTAAGCATCTGGGTTATCAATACAGTTGGTCCAATCCTGGGTGTTTAATCACATTACATGGGGTAAAACAATCTTGAACAAATCTCAAGATGTTCTCCATCGTTCGTTCTTCACCGCTTCTAGAAGCTGATAACCCATCACGTGCTCTCCACCATTTACTGAGATTTTGCACATTCCCGAGGTGGATAGAATCAATCTTCTTCATGCAAGATCCTCAAGATGATTCTTTATGTGCACAAGGCGGACATGGAAACGTGATCTAATCTTCATTTCAATGCCAACTCATCATAGGATGTCGTCGGTCGAATCACACAGACTTGGAATGCCTCAACCAGAAACCCTGAAGCTGAGACTACCAACTAGTAGTCATATCAAATGAAACCCCAATACAAACTTTGCATATACCGGTTCACATTCCAACATACCGGTTCACCTTTTCACATATACCAGTTCATACCATCATACCGGTTCACTTCATACCATCATACCAGTTCTCTTGCCAGTTTGCTTACTTCAATATACTGGTTCATACTTTAGCATATTGACATCAATGACAACATACACCATCATGTCATCAAACTCTGCACATATGCCAACAACTTCCTTAGTAGGAACCAGATCAGATTGAATAAATTTTGGACAGTAGGATTGAGTGTAGTACCCAGAGCAGTTAGTATAAGGAGTATCTTGTGAAGTGGAAGGACATACCAGTTGAAGATTCATCTTGGATTTCTCAAGCAGAGGTAGACCACCTTGGTTTTCCTCTGACCCCAGGAAAGTGAGAGGCTCACTTTTTCAATAACTGTGGATGTCTGATGCAAGAGCATCCTCAGTTCATAGCAATCTGGTATCAACCAAAAACATTTTCCTTTTTGTTTTTCTTTCTGTTTGCAGTTTTAGCATTTCTTTTTGTGTGTCTTGGTTTTGGCTCATCAGATCTTGTGGAGTTGGATTCTACTTGAAGACTTGATCATCTTTCTTATTGTCAGACCACATTGCATTTGGATCATTTTTCGACAAGTTATCGCTATTGGTTTCCTTGATAGTTTCCTATTATCGGTTGATAGTTTCTTGTTATCGGTTGCTTGGACCTATTTTGGTGATCTACCAAAACCCCTTTCGAAGCTTGCGGAGCCTTGGACATTGATTTCGATGTTCCTTGGTGTGTGGCCAGCCTTTTCCCGTGATCTACACTTCATCCTTTGGATTTTCTGGAGGAATCTCTTGGTGGAGGCCGACCTTGTTGGTTTTACACGTTAGGTCTTGTTCTTTGGGTTTTGATCCCTTTTTGGGCCAACCGGATCCCCTTGGATCGTATATATAATTGTAATTGTGCATTAGAATGTATCAATCAAAGAATGAGGTAGCTAGATTGAGCGTAGAAGATAGATCTTGAGATTTGAGGTCCCGGTTGTGACCTTTTTTGTACTTTGAGCATGTTTTAGCAGGCCTGTGAGCCAGTTATGTTGTAACTCAGTTGTTACCGGTTGGTTGTAATCAATTTTCATGAAATAAATCAATTTGTTTTGCATTGCCTCCATCATCTCTTTTTGTTTCCGTTGTGTTTACTCTTGTTGATTGGTTTGGATTGATCTCTTTGAGGTCCCTCCTAACTGGTGACTGCTTCACCAATGGCAACATATATATATATATATATATATATATATATATATATATATATATATATATATATATATATATAATTCAAATAAGGATAACTTTAAGAAACCCCTCTGGGTAAAGGTGTAAAATCTTGGCTCATTATTTTGGGGGAAGTATTAATTTTTTTGGCATTTTTTTATTATTTTAAAAGAAAAATTATTAAATTCCATTGGCAATTTTTTCTCAATTGTGTGAAAATTGTAGAAAAATTAAGGTAAAGCTTTCATTATTTTTGGAGAAAACATTAATTTTTTTTATTTTAAAGGAAAAAATATTAAATTCTATTGGTGATTTTTTTTGTTGCGTGACAATTGTAGAAAAATTAAGGTGAATCTTTCATTATTTTTGGGGAAAATATTAATTTTATTGGCGAATTTTTTCAATCGCATGAAAATTTCAGAAAAATTAAGGCGAATCTTTCATTTTTTTGGGGGAAAATAACCCATATTCATAACAAAATCCATTTTGACCTAGATTGTATGGATTTGGTTTCCTTTTTGTTAAGACTGCAAAATTTTTACTTTTAAGTCTTTGTCTGGTTTAGGGTTTAGGTTTTATCGATTAAAATTTTCATGTTTAGGCCCTAGAGTTTATCATCAAGCATGTCACATGGGAGATAGGAGATGGTCAAAAGCTTCTTTTTGGAATGACTCTTAGACCGGGGGTGGGGATCATTGTCCTCAGCCCTAGGCTCAGAGAAATTAGAGAGGCAACTTTGCATCAATGGGAGCACAAGTTCTGTAATTATGGTCACATTATCAAGAGAAATGGTGAGTGTTTGGGAGTGTTGATCCATGCAGGATCTCAATGTCTAGCAAGAGCAGAAAGATTCTCTCATGGAAATCCTAAAGGATCAAGTAATCATCCCTTTTGGAAAAGAGGATACTATTAGTTGGTGTGGATCTAAATCTAGAAGCTACAATGTGAGTTTAAGATAGAAAGCAAAGGAAGATACAAATATAATACAAGATTGATCAGCTAAACTTATTTGGAATAGGCACTGCCTTCCAAAAGAAGAGTTTTTTTGTGGATGACAATCCAAAAAAAATCCTCACAGGTGACAAATTGGCAAAGTTTTGACTTTGTATTTTAAATCCTAAAAATTTGCCTAAATATTTACTTAAAAATTTGCATTTGTGTAAACATTTACTTAATAGTAATGGAAAATTATCTCAAAATTTCATTTTATTCACATTATTTTCTTTTTAATTTGAAGTTATATTAAGAATTATTTTGTTTATTTCTATGTCAAACCCTGATTTTATTTTGCTTTGAAAAATACAATTGAAAAAAAAGAGAAAACACAAATATTTTATATTGTTTATACTATAATGAAATGTAATAATATATAAATAAAATTATATATATATATATATATATATATATATATATATATATATATATATATATATATATATATATATATATATATATATATATATATATATCGATAGATAAATAGTTGTAGAGGGGCAACACCCATTGTATTAATAAATTTTTTTATACATAGCTAGATTTGATATTGTTGTAGGGAGAAAGTGAAACTGGACTTCTTCAAACTACTAACTGCTACACCTATCTAGTTGTATTTGTTACCTAAAATTTCATTACCCATGTAATTTTGGCCAAAGGATGCATTTTTATCAAATTATTGCATTTACAGATATGAAAAAACAGCAAAACAGAAGGTACATTGCAGTGTTTAAAAAAAAAAAAAAGTATTTTCATTTGTATTGAACAATGATAGATTACAAATTGAGTTCATGCATTTGAAGCATATTTATACATGCACTGAATTCCTTAAAACCTCACACAAGCCATGAGCTTAGCATTTCTATCTTTCCTACATATCCAAAATAGAAAAGGATAGAATCAAATAGTGAGTGTAAGGATAACCAGTCATTGCCTTGGGTTGCTTTGACTGGTTATTGGCTGTCCCGTTGTCCTTATGACTATCTTCTCGGTCTTCAAATCCTGAGCAAACCCTACTTTCCTACACAAAAGAGAAGAGGTGTCAGATCCAACAGATCTAAGCAATGAAAGATTATCCTACAATGTACCATTTATCATATCCTATCCTATTTCTTCTTCGAAAGAGCAGGAAAGATAAAGACACAAATCACTGCTTCAGGAGAAAGAAATTTTTATGCTAATGTGTTTGTTTCATGTGCAGATAATTAGTTACTCTAATTGGCATGTGCCCCTGACCGAGGCTCCCTTCGGGTATGAGCCCGACATACCCTTTAGAGTAACTAATCTCAGAATATCAAAATGGAATGATGAAGAAACCAACTGAAGTATCAAAGGGACATATTTGTTTTAAATATGAACCTTTTACTTTACTATTCATGATATGTATAAAAAGAAAGCATTAATGGATAAACTGTTTTAAGGGACATATTATTCTAATGTGAAACCTTACAGTATTGAAAAGTCAATGCTACATAGTGAAGATAAATGATTCAATGCAACAGGTTGGTATAGAAACAGAGCATCTGAAATATTTTATGAATAGGAACAAACAACAAACTTCAATTAAAGCAGAATCAACTGGTAATGAAATGAGTGTCACGAGCCCATGCTCGAACTTCATTTCTACATAAGATCAAAATGCACAGTACAAGGGCAGACAGTAAACATCTAATAGGAAAAGGACAAGTGTTAAATAAATTTAAGGCATAGAATGAACAATCTACCAAGAGAGGATCTAAAAGATTGGTGTTGCTACATGAGATTCAAAATAGTTGCTGCAGGAAGTAAAAAACCGGAATTGAGCAAATGCAATGATAACTGATCAAATGAAGTCTCAGTTTCTTGTTGAGTGAACATGGAAAGTATCAAACATCAAAAGCAGACTTTATGAAGATTTTTAAATATTTCTAGCAATGGCATATTAACAGAAAATAAAGCAAAAAGAAGTCGTTTCACTCAAGAGAGCAAGTGTTTATTAAAATTTCACAAAGGCTTCATACCTATAGAAAATGGGACTTGTATTTAGGAGAAGATTCAGAAAACTTCAGCATGCCTTCAGGAAAAAGTCTAACTCTTAATGCACAGTGGCGACCTGGATTGTTCGAAGACTGCAATCAAATCTATCTAGGGCGGCATCACTAGTAGCAAACACATATTCTTCATTCAAAAACCTTCATAATGGCGGCTATAGAAATAACTCATAATGGTGGTAGCAGCACAGAAGAACTTCATCAAAAGACTTCACAAAGCGATAGAAATCCAAACAACAATGGCAGCATCTTGGGGTCTCAAACCCTCGAAAAACTTCTCCAGTTGTTTTCTTCATTTTGCAAAATGAAAGGCTAAGTCAATGCGGAAGAGTATAAGCTTTTAGGGTTATGACAAAGCCCTTTGTAATATTTGATTTTTTCTTCAAATCCATTGGGCTTAGACAAAGAAAGAACACAATAATAAAATATATTTGGTAATATCAATGTTTAAATGTTTCATTAAGCATTGATGTTATCAAGTATGTTTTATATTTTGTTTTCTTTCTTTGTCTAAGCTTGTATCATTTAATAAAATAGTATTTAATTACAATATCATTATAAATTGTAATTAAGTATTATTATTATTAAAAGTGAAAAAGGTGTATCCATGTGCTCAAAAGGAGACTAAGTCTTTTGACTTAATTTTTGAAGGATGAGTTAATTTTTGAGAGATAAGGCTACCATTGAAGAAGTCTTTTTGGTTTGGAGACATAAGGAGAGCATATAGGAGTATTCATGACTACTTGGGAAATGTTCAAAAGGAGTTGAGGTAATTTTGGAGATAAGAACATTTTAATAGGAACATGAGGTTGTTTGAAATCAAATGGAGTGAATTTAGGGAGGTTGGAGCACTTTTAGGCAAAGGGTCAAGTTTGGACTTTTTCACCATTTTTAGGGAACTTTTATTACTTGGTTGAGCTTTTTGAGTCCATTTCTAGTGATCTGTTGGGTTGGTTATTGATTGAAGAAGACTTTTCCATGTTTGTAACCCTTTTTGGTGGCTTCTAGACTCCTCTTTTTGAGGCCCTTTTCTTGCATCCGACCCAATCAGTTGGGCAGGTTTTGTACTTAGTGTCTTGGGACACTTTATTCCCAGGAAGTTCGGATTTATGCAAGAGCAGTGTTTCTGAGACGACTTCTTGTCCTTAGCATTTCTTTTTGTATGCATTTTGTAACTCAGATTTAGAGATATTTTATATGTGACAGCATCTTTAAGAGCAGTATTCTATGGAATCAAGCCTTGTTTTCTTTCCATATTTTGTGTATAAGCATGATTGATGAAGTTAAATTTGTGAGTTATATTGCTCCTTGTTTACTTGTCTCAGATAGTACCTTGATATAGGAACGTGTGTATGTTTGCAGGTCATAGTATGTGTTTAAGAGTTCAAAACTTTTGAGTGAAGAATTACTCTTCCTCATTGGTTCATCTCAGGACCTTATTATAAAACACTTATGCAAAATTATATAGGAAAGAAGTGTTTATCAATTAAAGTAGAATATTGTAGACTGAGATCGGTTTTTATCATTTATCTCTCACATTTTGGTGTATCACCAGGTTCTAGTTAAGTTTAGTTAAATTTTAAGTTCCATTTCTGCAATTCTTATCCTTTACCCTGCAAAGTTAGTTCAGTATTAGAGAGTATCAGGTGATTATCCAATAGGAACCGGCCTAGGAACTAGAGGTTTCATTTCAGGTTATGCATTGCCCACATGCAGAAGTGAATCCCATGTTAGGCTAGATTGCTAAACTTATAGTTTAGTAGGGTGCAAATTTGTGCATTAACAGTATTATCACCCATATTTAACAAAAAGGGCATTCTTGACTACTATCACCCTAGAAACCATCACTATACATAAGATACATCGAATATAGAGAAATCAGAAGCCCTTAGACCATAAAAATGGGCTTATTGCATTAGAAAATGAAATAAGACAAAAGGAAAATGGCATTCACCCTTCCTCTACATCATCTGCCACATCTACAACCTCCTTTAAAATCTCATCCTCTAGCTCCCTCATCCTCCTAGTCATCACTACTCTCACCACAATCAAGGTGGGCCTTAGAAGCCACTACCTCTTCAACATCCCATGCATAATTTGGGATCCATTATTCTCCTTGGCCTAAACCCCAGTCATTGTCAGAGACCACCTCCCCTTTTTCCTCTAGACCAATACCCATGCGCCCCTATAGGCCCTCTTCTTCGACATACCTCCTCCACTAAGAAATATCAAACCCAGGAACAATACCAGTGACCTTCAAGAGAAAGACAATATTTTAGTTTCTTTCTCTCCTATTGTCCACCAAACTCTGAGGACTCAAAGTCTAAACAATTACATAATTTTCAACCTCAACACCCCTACCTCATGACATGCAGTAGTTTTGTGGTAAGGGAAGATGAAGATTGTCATCCATCTTGTCTAGGTTTGCTTCTATCTCCCCAAAAACATCATGCCTAAATAACATTTGACAGACCTTCTTCACCTTGGCTTTGCTAACACCCATGTATACAAGCATAGCCACAAACATCACATGGATATCAAAGTTAACCCTATAGTGATGTTATCCTTTCATGAATTCCTCTCCAAGAACTCTCTTGGTGGCATGCAAAATAAGAGGATTCCTCATCACCATTATTTCAAGCATCCACTCGTATGTAACCTCCCCTAGGAAAGCCATCTAATGCTTGGTTGCCTCCAATAAAATGGGTGTGTCCATGCTTCATATCTCCTGCAAACTACAACTTGACAAAGAAAATCCTAGGTTATAGAGCTAATGACTTTGGGTGCCCATCTAGCTATCATATTTATATCTTCTCACCACTTGGGATTATGATAGCGCCCAAAGTGGCAATCTCTGCCAAACCTTTTGTATTAATTTCACCTCATATGCTAACTAATGATTCACATGCAGAAAACTCATATCGATGTATGATTAGAAGGCTCACATAAAACTTTCGTCCTCAACCTAAGTTGTAATAAAATGAGCTTCACAAGAGGCTCCACATGTCCTTCTTAACTCACAAACCCATAAATAAAAATTTGGAAATCATTATCCTTACACCTTTGCGTGTCCATATTGAGGTTATGTCCTTTTGCTGGCCTATATTTTATGTTTCCCACTCCAAGCATATGACATGACCCAAATCCAACTAAATCACATCACATCTATCAAATTGCCTCTGTAATTTCTCTATGCATGCCTTGTCCATCCAGTGTCGCCTCCTTTGCTAACTTGTCCACCATCTCATTTCCTTCTCTATATATGTGGCTAGTTTTAAATTCCTCCAAACTATCTAACATGACTTTGATTGGGTGAATCATCTAATTCAAGATTCAATTTGGGGTCTCATTTGGGTCCACACTAATAATAACTCTAAATCTAACCCTAGAATAGAGACATGTGTCAGGAATGAGGTGGAAAATGACTTGAATTACACAACTTCAAAAATTGAGTGGAATGAGGTGACAAGAGGCAATGGTTGAAAGTTCAAAGGACTGTCTCCATATGGAAGATTGATTAACTATACTTAATTGTATACTTAACCAATTATAATCAATTTAATGACTGTTGGATGATATAAAATCAATGGCATAACCTCTATTTTGGGCAATTGTTCTAAAGGACACAAAGTTCTACAAAAAGTCTTTGGAATAGAGACACGTGTTAGGAATGAGGTGGCAAATTACTTTGAGGTGACATGAGGGAATGGTTGAAAGGACTATCTCCATATGGAGGATTAATTAACTGTACTAAATTGTATACTTAATTAACTATAATCAATTTAATGACCATTGGATGATCACAGATCAATGACATAAGCTCTATTTCAGGCCAAAATTCTAAAGGACACAAGGTTCTACAAAAAGTCTCTGAAATAGAGACCATATGTCAGGAATGAAATATTTTAAGAAAAGAAAGAAAGAAAAAAAAAAAAATTTAACATTTACGAGGCCAAGAATAGCCTATGGGACAGATGGATAACAACGGATTTTCCCTTTGAGGAAGCTCTTGAAATTAAGGGAGATTGGACTTTGGAGTAATTATTTAACCAAGGAGATTCAGAATCTAGATTTGGGGATGCACCAAAGTCTGTCTGTGCCAGTCTATTTATTCATCATTTCAAATTTAAATTCCGGGTAAGCTCTTGAGACAAATACAAAACACCTATATCCCATGTTTTTTATTTTTTCAATCTTGCAGTTTAGATTGTAGAATTAGGGGACTAGGGGTTGAGGGTTTACATTTTCAAGCTTATCACCACCACTACCATACCAGGATACCATTGATGGGGAAAGACAAAGAGAAACAAAAAATAGACTATGCCTAATTGGTTAAAATCCTAGGTTTCCCTAATGAATACCATGATATTTATGATCATGTAATCCATGGTAGGTGAACCACATAACTTAGATTTTCATGTGAGAATAAGGCCATAGGGGGTAGGGCATGGAAATTTTTCTATAGTAAAATATTAAGACAAAACAAAAATAAATCTGCAATGTGGGATGTTGGATTTGGATTCATGATGTTACTTGAGGTTTTTCCTTGCTTGGAAATCGTCATGGTCTGCACCCAAAATTAGGATGAAAATAGGAAAGAAATTGTTAATAAAAATTACCAAAAGGAAATTTAATCCATTATCGATGAAGAATTTAAGTGTTTGTTGGACTTAGGGTTTGGAGTAGAAGATTTTGGAAACTCAATCATCTACATTGACCTATAAAAGCTTTCCTATGATTATGAAGCACTAAATGAAGAGAGGAAAATTAATTATCTCAAAGTTATAACAATGGATGGTATCCAATTCAATCAAAATCATAAGCCTTTTTATAAAGTTGATATTTTTTGTCATGGGTTTAGTATACTATTGCCATGCTAACATTTTTCCTTAGATTGGAAAATAATAGGGAAGTGGGTGCAAGCCTCCTTGAAATGATATATAATATCCATTGTGTTATTCAAACTAGTAGATATAATTTTGTTGAGCATGTTGTTAAATCCATGCACAAACAATTTGTAATGATTAAAAGAGGTTCCTCTAAGACATTTAGGTTCACAACCTACTTGTGTCATCTTCTTCTAGTGAAATATCATGGAACATTCAAGACCAAAGGTTCAAATTTAGGTGTATAAGGATGAGGAGGTGAGAACAGTATGTCCAATACATGAATGGACCACTAATATAAGGATGCATGATAAGAGAAGGAACTAAAACCACTTTGTGAACTTATTTTTGGCTCCAATGTATCATGCAATTACAAACACTCCAATGCCTAGATTGCCTAATTCTTGTATAAATTGCATTTAATTGGGGCCTGAAATACAATTGGTTAACTGGTTCCTCATGGAAGAATATATTAAGGTTTTATGGATCATGAGTAGAACCCTACAAACTTCCAATACATGTGACAGAGAGCATTTTTGCATTGGATTATGTATATGGAGAGTAAAAATCAACTCTACTTTGTTGGTTAGCAAAAGAAGATCGCACTTCCTATGTTACCTTTTTCATGTGGAGGGTCCAATTTGAGAGAAAAGCATTCAGTGTGGTACAAGAAATTTTTTAATTTTTTAATTTTGATGTTGACAGTTACTGGCAGTATGATCCATGCAATGCCATTAAAGAAATGGTTGTGGCAAATAGGAACTTTGCAAGGATAATCCAACATGGAAGTAAATCCTTGCTATAAATGTTGAAAAATAAGGATTCTTAGGATGAGGTCAAAAAATTAATGGAGGAAACTACTGCTGATAAAAGTGTTTCTCTAGAACAATTTTCAGCACAAATTATGGCATTGCACCAAGAGAGAACAACAAAGAAAGAGATCCAAATTAGGAGGTCCAACAATTTTTACAAAAGAGTTGATATTCCATCTACTAGAAAAAGTATCCCAAATTCTCTATTAAAAGCTTGTGTAGAGGCAAATTAGACACAAAACAAAATCAATGATTTTTGGTCTATGAGGAATAATCTACATGAACCAAAGACTATTGCAAATTTTGAAGATATCCCAGAGGATTCTGAGTTTAGAAAATTGTGGAATATAGAGAATCCTTCTAAAGCATATACTGATAGTGATAATGAGATACCCTCAGGTCCCACTCCAACAACTATTGTAGACTACAAAAAAATCTATTTTGGGTGAGACCATGAAGAAAACATATACTTTAGGGGAAGCCATATTGGCAAAAATGGGTTATCAAGGTGGTGGTTTGGGGTCCAAAGGACAAGGCCCTTGGATGCCACTGAAAGTAGAACCAAGAAAAAATGTAGATCATCGAGGCATTGGAGTTGAATCAACAGGGAAAGGTAATACTTATACACCTAAACCTCATTTTGTTAGAGCTTCAAATCTTGGCACTCATATTCAATCACAACCAGAACATGGTGGTGAATCAAGTGCTATTGTCACTAGTGGGGATGGTATGGGTACTATTAATAGTTGTGGTCAACAAGTGCAACAACAAAAAATAACTCACAAGAGACCAACAATAGAAGATGCTATACAAAATCCTAGTGATAAGACATTCTAAAGAAGCAAAAGGTTATGACGAGTACAACTCCAACTCCATCAAGTTCCATCTTGAAGGTATTGTGTCCAGCTTCAAAAAAAACCTCTCAAACAAGTCCAATAACCCCAATTATAAGTGAGAGTGGAACATTATTAGGAATGGGTTTTGCAACTTTTTTTAAACCTTAGAATGAAATAGTTAGAGCCACATGCATAGGTGGAGGTGCCTACATCACTGCAAGTGCTCTTTCACCATTCAAACATTCAATTGTGTCAGCAAACCCATATTTTGATTACAATAGTTCTGCTGATAAATTTAGAGGAAGAGAAAATAAAAATAAAGAAAATAGGAAGCTAATGATGAAGGTTGTAGGTACTAAAATTGTAGAGGAAAAACCTGCAATGAGTAGGGTATTTCCCACTTATGACCCAAATAAATAAATGAAGTACATGATTGTTATGCACCCAATTCCAAATCAAAATAAACTAGAGAATCATATGGATCCCTCTCAATTTCACATTATCATCATCCAAATGGATTTTTCTGAAGTAAAAAATCTAGACAAAATTAATGTGCTAAGAAAGACCAACCAAGTGATGTACACGTCATTTCTCAAGCAAGAGAGAAAGAGAGAAATAAGCCAAATAGACAAATACAAAAGTTACTGTTGTCATGAAGGATTATGTCGTGTTTCTAACATGGAAGCTCAGCAATCCCATGAAACATGGAATGATCCTCGGGTCTGTGGGTTGCCTATTTTGAGGATCAATCTTTAGAGCAAGTTGGTTCTCTTAATGAATACCTCCTGAAAAACCATATTTGATGGAAAAAAGATAGAAGGATAACTTTGAAGTAAAAACCTATCCTAGGAGGTGATGCACCAAACATTCCTGAGAATCCTAATTAGCTACACTAACTCACAACCAACTTTGAACAAAAGGGTTTTAAATTCACAGCTCAAATTACAATCATCTAGTACATAATAGAATCATAAGGTCTATTGTTTAATATTTGTTTGAAGGAAAATGATAATTTTCACAACTTCAAATTGTTAAAGCACATTAAATACATCTTACAACTTGTACCAACACAAATTCTCCTATTCTAGCATTCACATAAATGAGACATATTCAAGGTTTTGTACAAGAAAACATAGTAAATGCATCAAATCACTCAATAATAATTGCCAATAAAAGAGATGTTTTAGAAAGAACTATTTCTCTTTATTAAAACTAAAAGGAATTGTTGATACAAACTAAAAATGCTTCAAAATGAGCTATAATGTCTTCATGCCTTGCTATTTTATGCAAAAGGTAGAGAGAAAAGAACTATCTCCAAAGAGAGTTTGAATCATCATGCTTTATGAGGGATTCATCGTTCCATAATGCTAGACTCATTGATTCGTTGAATTCCTTTTACCATCCATATTGCCTTCATTATTGTTTGTTCATCTTAGCTTTTTAAAGAAGATTCATGAGGCTTATTAAGTAATACTATTGATAAGAAACCATAGTCAAAAAGTTTCATAGAACACCAAGGGTGATAGAAGATTAAAGGCATACACAGTCACAAATATGAGCCCAAAAGAGTAGTGACAAAAGAACCTTGAAAGGATGTTTGAAGTGAGCTACAAAATACATAACCACTGTGAAGATTGCAGTCCATTATAGCACTTATGTGAGGAAAGATAGTAACATGATAGTTATTTAAACTCGGACCTAATGCAAATTAGTAAGAACAAAAGGATTTTGGTGACCCTAAGATAGAGTTTACATTCCAAACCAGAGCAACATTTTTTTATGAGTTAATGATCTCTTATGACTGCCCTCCTATTGTCAAAGGATTTTATGTTGATCCCAACTATAGATGTTAGCAAACATTGACAATATTTCAGATTTAGTGCAACACCAAAATAGGTATGAGTAGTACTCAATCCATGAAGGACAACCATTTTTTGCATTATGAACCACATAGGGAAATGATAGAGCTTCAAAACTGTTATAGAGATGTATTGGCAACAAAAAGTGTGAGTGAGAAAATCAAAACCCTCATCAACAATTCACATGATTAAGAGAAGAGAAAGGATAGATTGAGCCTTAGAGAAACTCTTATTACTAAGAATGCTAAATAAAAGCCCATGAGAATCACAAAGAATGGTATATGGACAATAAAGAAGTATGAAAGCAATTAAACTTCCATGAGAATAGCTCAAGGAGTATTTATGTTATACAATCTCTAGTGAACAATGATAAAGCAACCAATGAAAAACCTATTTAAGGTCAGATTTCAAGAAGAGTCCAATGATGGACAATGGTTAAAAGAATAGTAAGGTTGTCGATCTAGGCACGTGAGTATAGTCCAAAAATATTAGAAAATTTGCCTCAGTCAAGGGGCAATGGGTAGAAGGTTGTAATAATTAGTTGTTGTCTCTAAATAGTGAGCAAATAAAGTATTACAGTCCCTAAAGACTATCAAAATCTAGAAAACTTGTAAGGTTTTGAAGGCATGAAGAGTCACAAAGTACACTCATAAGGCATATAGGAATAAGTCATATATTTGACACAAAATAGTAGCATTTAAAGAGATATCGTGACAACCAATAATCAAGAATGAATGAGAGATACACAAAGACAATACATTTGTAACCATATTAATAGAGCATGTTATGTGAATAGAGATAAGAAAAAGGATAGTAAGGACTCAGATCAATAACAACAATCGCATATCAATCCAAGACACCATAGAAAATAATGGTAGAAGTATCCTCCAAAGTATTCCATAGCAGAAATCATATAGTGACAATTGAGTAGAGATTATGCAAGACACATTAGTATGACAGTAAGCCTAAGCATCTCTCACAAGAACATAATAGAAAAACAAAGCAATCATAGTCATGGAAAACGCTTCATAGAGTAGCCACCAAAGAGTTGAGACAATCTAGTAAAGGTCTTGGTATTAGGTGATCACTCTATCTTTAACTAATGGAATAGCCATCCCAGATTAAGTGAGAAAATTCATAGAGTTATAACCCATGAGGACATAGTATAGTGACAGGACAAGGGTAGGTCTAGAAAAGTGAGTAGAGATTCAAAGCCTTTTTGAGAAAGAAATATTGCAATAGCTAGATAATGATTTCCCTACTAGAGATATAGACCAAAGAAGAGATCTCCAAGGAACTAACTATCTAAAGTATCAAGGACAATGAGGACAATATGTTAAAATACGATCCAAATAATGAACAAGATTAACTTTGGCACATGCATTTATGATAGAATTCATTGATATGTTTTGAGAATCAAAAGAAAGATATAGTCATTTGAAGGGCTACTAAGAACAAAGACTAGGATGGTTAGGTTTTCATGAGGCAAGAGAATTGTTCAATAAGCTTGTTAGTATTGAAAGAATTAAGAAGTGTATTGCTTTTGTAGAGTAAAAGAGATAAGATGTTTATGATGCAAGTGTTATGATTGCCATGAAGATGCACACAATTTTTCTAGAGATAGCAAAGAAGTTTAGAAACACTAAAAGGGGAGTCCTGCAAATTATAAAGTGGGTCTTTGATAGTCCAAAAGAGGTAATTTCAATGTTGTTATATAAAAACTATAAAAAGATATAGAGAAATGAGATATTTTATCTTTGAAATGACTTGTCAATGTAAGTTAGGGATGTTTTATCAATAAACATGCATATTGGCAGCAACTTTGAGACAAAATATCTCAGTTTTGAAGTATTTTAAGAGTCCTAAATGCATGAAATAAGATAAATTCAACCCTTTTTTTATTTCAAAGAGAGCTAGAAAATAGTTGAGTCACCATGCATCAGCCCAAAGATTAGTTTAAATGGAAAGATATGGAGTTATCATGCACATCATTTCAGCCTTGAAAATGAGCTTTCAAGGAGTTTACAACAGTTCCTCAACAGGTTAAGGACCCCAAATGGGTTGGAAATCAGTTGAGACAACTTTTTGAGCAGTCTACAATCAATTGTAATCATTTTTTGCTTCCTTCTTGCATTATTTTTCATCAATTTTGAGTGTCCCTCCTTGGCTTAGCTTTTGTTTATGCATCAATAAACTTATTTAGACTCTTATGTGGTGTTTTGAATTATGTTTATGAATACATCTATATATCTAATGCTTATTGATGATGTTAGACATTACATATGGACATTTGATATATGATGGCTTATATGGATGATGGCATTTATCCTTGACTATTATGATGATTGATTATATTACTTAAGGGATTATGATGGCATTCTGATTGTGCTAACCCCACTCTATTATTATATGTGATGAGATGGTACTGTGATGTTTGTGATTTTCCTAGTACTATATTCGTGATAGAGACGATGTCATACCACTCATTGCGAGGATGATATGATGTTGCAATTCTCTATCAATTTCTTGATCATTTATGATATATATTATGGAATATGTTGTAACGTGGTTATTGGTGGTTGCAGGATTGTAGGTATTAGACATCGACTCCACCTGGTCTCGCAGGTCTGAGCATGTCTTTATCCCAATGGCAAGTTGTTGGAGATGGCATGAGCTCCTTCTACACATTCTAGGCTTAAGTTGTCATCATTGTCAGTTGTTCATCATGTTGTGAGTCGTCATGTAAGTAGTTTGAGTTGTGATTGCCTTGTGGCATTGTGAGTATTTTATTATTTAATTAATTAATAATTGATTCATATAGTTTAATTGGATTAAAGTAATATTTAGCTTTGATATTTTATTGAGTGATTTATTAATATTATTTGATTAAATTTTTATTGATTTATTGGTATATATTTATTTGGTGCTTTTATATTTATTTAATTGATTAAATAACTTAGTGTTTAATTGGTTATTTATTTATTTTTTAAATATTATTTCTAAGGTTGGTTATGAATTTATATTTTACTGGGCTATGGTTTATTATTGATGTAGCATTGGTTATTGAAGAAAGAGAAAACATGCGATGAAGGTGCAATGTTAGTTTTCAAAATAAGAACAAACACTCAAGCAAACATCACATAAACCTTTATACCTTCACTATGTTGCCTATTGCTCCTGCAATTTAGCCTTTGGTGAAGTGGAATAGCGCCCTATCTCCAGTTGTTTGGATTGGCTCCAAGGTTGGATGTAAAATTCCCTCCACTACATAACAACAATAAGATTAGTTGATGGTATGATGGATGGATGAAAGAAACCAAGTGTAGGATGGATTTGCCTATAATGAGGATTCTAAGGATGATTCTAATCTCAAATGGACAACATGAGATTACAAAACTATGAGATATAGAAATGAGGGGAGGAGACCCCAATTTATAGATTTGAAAGGACCAAAATGGAGGGCCAAGATCAATTTGAAATGGAAGGTGAGGATTGAATGAAAATGATGGGAAGGATTGAGAGGACATGGTGTGGAGACCAAAATTGAGAAATAATGATAGTCAAGTTTCTAGCTAGAAGAATTAAATAGGCTAAGTGAGGATTAGAAGAAATAATTTGTAGGAATCACATGACTTAAGTTAATTAATTAGAATTAAATAACTAAATGAGTGATAAATCTTCACTTACTCACCTATCCAATTAGGTGATAACTCTTCACTTACTCACTAGTTCCCTCACAAAAACATTGGTTACTCAAAAGGTTACAACAACCGATAGGTACTCCCTTACTCTCAAACTCTCAACCAACCATTGACATACCTTATATTAGGCTTATAAAACTTTCCCAAAACCAACTAAGAACTTCCAACAACTAAGTCACGCCAAAACTCACAAAATACCATCCACACAAGAACAATTCCTAATAGGTCTTCCAATTGTTCATTGACACAACTCTCAAGCCAAGTAATTACTCACCATCCCTAACAACTTCACAAAACCCTTTAGTAATATTCTCTTCTTAGCACAAAAACCATCCTACACTCTCCCATCCATCCTAGAAGACAAAAACAACCTGTTGTCATAACATTGTTCACAGTGACAAATAAGCATCAATAGGACAGTCAAACACTATGGATCATTCTTTGTTCATAGAACTCCAAAAATATAACAAGGATGTTAAAGGAACCCTCCATTCCCTCCTCCATCATCAAACTCAACATAAAAATCATTCCCAATCTTGCTAATGCACTAATTCAACTCACTGTCAACTTATGACAGTCAACACTCATCCTTTGAGATAGTCATAAATCATTGGGGTTAGGTTGGTTATAATGGTTATTAACCACTTATAATATGTTGCTTACAACTCCACACATCATTCTATACCTCCACCACCCTTCCAAGGCTCCACCTTGCATCCATACTCCTGCCACACCACCAACTTACTGCCTTTTTATCAGATAGAGACACAAAGATCAGTTTTGTGTCTTCTCCAACATGTGTCAACCATATCCTAGGACCCTCCAAGACATAAGAAATCAAAAGTACATATGTATAGATATTTACCACCCATTGGAGTAGTTTATTTAGCGTGTAAAAAAAACAAAATCATCATTTTATAGTCTTGGTTTACCCTAGGTTAGGGTATGAGCAATTTTTAGAAAAATTGGTCTATCTCTGTCAAAAATGAATGAAATTAAATGAGACAAAAGGAAAATCACAGGTGATTCATTTCCTCATAATCACCAATTTATTTCTAAAACATTTGAATAAGTTTTAGCAATAAAAAATACCAATGAACAGACTACTACGTCTGGTAAACTCAAAAAATGCAGAGAACTCAGTGATATTTCTTATTGAACTCTTTTTCTTATCCATCAAATTTCCATTAACCCTTACATTGGCTGAAAATAGGCTTATTTAGAGGCCTCCCAAGCCATTTCCAGTGGTTATAATTGAATGTTAAACTTATACTAACAAAAACTAATGTTGCTCCAAAAAGTTGCATTGTCAACTTTTGAAGACATTGGCAATTTTTGTCTAAAAGTGATCCTAGATTCAACCTAAGACCTTCATGGCTCAAGATGGATACAAATAGGCCCAAATAGATCTAAAAGGCACTTATACATCATTGAATAATCACATTGGACCCATTGAAACATATTTTGTACAAAATGACAATGTTGACAATTTTGACAAATTTTATCAACATGACTCCTACTACGACTCCACATACAAACTAATGGTCTTAATGACCTCATTACATCACATATGGTCTTTCAAGACCTTATTTACCACTTTCACTCTTCAAAACACAAAGTTTTCATAATTTGCCTCATACAAGCTTGATGGCAACTTAGGTGCTCCTACACCAAAGAGGTTTAGAGGAATAAATGATTTAAAGGAATTTAGAAGAATGGATAAATGATTAATTTATTGAAAAATTAATTATTAGACTATAGTGACAAAATTAATTAATTTTGAGAGGAATAAAGGGTAACATAATTATATAAATAAATTATGTAGAAAGGCTAAATTAATTAAGTAATTAATTTAATTAATTTTAGATGTCTACATTTTTCCCCTCTTTTATGCAGCGACAAGATTGGAGGTGGGTAAAAGATGGAAAAAGATGCCCCAACATGAAGACGCAGGTGGTATATGCCCCCGTAAGAATCTATCCAGAAAATTATTAAAAAATTCTGGAAAATTCTCGAAAAGAATAAAATAATAGGAGGGAGAAAAGAGAGAGGAAGAGAAAATGACAGGAAGGAAAAGAATTTTGAAGAAAGAGGAGAAATAGCGGTGAAAAGGAGAAGAAAAGGAGAAAATAGATGCCTATATAAGCCACATGGGGCCCAATGAGGGGTCATTTTCACACACGCACTTTGGAGAATTGAGAGAGAGAAGAGAACCTAAGAGCTATGGATCACATTCCTTGCCACAAGCATTGTGCAAAGAGAGTCTGATTGTACCAACAACCACCCGAGTACAGACCACCAGTATGTACCCCAACCTAGCCTTGTCTTTTGGTAGATTAGCATCAATTAGGGTATTAATGAGGTCTAGGAAAGTTGTCAGGGCATAGACATCGATCTTTGTTTTGGCATCTATGCAGTGGATCAATGCTTGTGCAGGCATTCCCTTTTTTTGCAGACAAAATGTTGTATGCATAGACACTGATCAAGCAATCTATGTCTTCACATGCGAGGAGAGGGGAAAAGGGGGAAAATTGCAAAACATCATCTTCACTTGGCGTCTGTGCTTGAGGCAGAACACTGTCTCTACCTAGGGAAAAAAAGAGGATGAAAGAGAGACATGAGGAGGAATTGGGGGGAATTACGAGGGCAATGAGATGCCCTAGGTATAGAAATAAGCTAAAATAGGCTAGAATAGGCTTAGAATAATGGATAATGAAGGTTATTTTATGTGATGCAAGAGGAGTTTAAGGCCATATAGTTATGGGAGAATTAGCCTCCCACAATGGCATTGTACAGATAGCTTGTAGGAGCAAAGCTACACTAAACTCGTTGGGACTTGGATTTGTAGATCGATGGCCTTAGATTTGGGTGCACATAGCCTTGATGACAACTTTAGTTGAGAAGTGAAATAGTGAGACCTATTCCTTTCATCTACCTACAAGTAAGGCCAACATCACCCTCCATGATGTATGGTGGATCCTGAAGGTTCCAATTAGAGGCATGATTCCTGAGTATAGGTTGGATCATAGAGAGGATTATTTGAGGTAGGTATGCAAGTACAAAAATCTACCTATGGATAAGACTAGGATGGTTTCACAGAGAGTGATGGAGCCACAAAGAGGGATTCCCTATCCAGTGTTGTTCATCTATAGGCTGATCAGTGGTTGGGTGATTCTTGATATGAGTGGGCATGGGTTATCTATCGGTTGGACCGGATGCATGTACTATATGATGGAGGATGGGATATAGTATGCCTACGGTGCGATGATGCTTGAATACCTATACCATGATATTTATATGTGTGTGTTCTAAGGTTATAAGAACCTTGGGGCCGACGTTACGATCCTACACATTTGGGCATGGGAGCATATTGCAGTGACACGACCGCTAGGATTGTAGGACTAGAGGCCCTGTTATCCATACGTAGATAGGTACAGGGGTTACAACACTATACTTAGGTTGGCGCTTTTTGGTTTTAGAGATGGATCTTGGTTGAGATGGAAGTCTTCACATGGTTCCCATTCAAAGATTGTGACCATTGGATACATGACTATATGGTAGTGTGGGTGTAGATCAAGTGCTAGGTTTTTTTATAGGACTATCCATGTAATTGATCAGTATCTACCACACTAGGTAGTCAGGTAGTTTGCGCTCTAACAGAACATTGTCAGGTATGAGCACACACATCTGCACATCACTAGGGATCATGCTACATGGGGAGATGTTGTGGGTCCATTTGCAATGTGGTTGAGCTGGACAAGGGTGAGCATGGTACCATGGGATGAGATACTAGAGGTTTGGGATGATCCAGGATGTACAGGTGCATACGACGCATGGTGGGAGGCACATAGGCTAGTTCAACTATTAGTGTCAGGGGTTCTACATGAGGGTGAGAGGAGACCAGTGGTGGAGGAGATATTGGGAGGGGAGGCAGATATGGTTGGGGAGGGAGATGCAGTAGGAGGGGCGACGGGAGGGGCTAGGGGTCAATGACGGTTGTCAAGGAGGAGAGCGAGGAGATAGGTACCAAGTGTAGTTGTACCATTATAGGTGCACATACTAGCAGGACAACTCAAGAAACTTGGGGGAGAGGATACAACAGAGGGAGGAGTGGAGCAAATGGATATATCAGTAGGAGAAGGGGGAGAGAAAGGACAATAGGGATAGGTGGGGGATAGGAAAGATAGGTATCGCAGGTCTATTTTGACTAGGCCATTTTGGAGCGAGATAATGAGAGATCTAGGACATAGAGCTTAGAGGAAGAGCTGGATTGAGTGAGGGAGGATGGGGACTGTCTATGGCAGGATTTGGAGGCTGCTATCTTAGAGCGAGATAGTCTGAGGACAGAGGTCAAGGAGACCTCAGAGATGCTAGAGGCAACAAGGAGTGGTAGGGCCATATGGTAGCTCGGGGAGGAGATGCATAGGATGGATGATGAGCTTGAGACTCTCTAAGCTAGACTGAGAAGGGTCAAGGCAGTGGCGGTCAGACTAAGAGGGGAGATAGATGTGGCTAGGTGGGTATTGGATCCTTGTTAATAGATGACACTATTTATAGAGGCCTTGGATGCATGGGGGGCGACATAGAGGGCTTTACGAGAGGTCCAATATTATAGGATCATCTATGAGAGATGACTACCATAGGATCAGTGGGCTCCCTCCTTTGTAGAGCATAGCCAATATAGAAAGACATAGAGATGGACTTAGGTATTAAGGGATTCTATGGGTACGAGGGCTCCTCGACCACCACCAGTAGGTCCTTTAGGAGGTGAAAGAGATAGGGAGAGTATAGGCTAGCACCCTCATATGCATGTGTGAAATTTTTGACCCTTCGAGGATATCATTATACCATTATTGGACACATTATGATTTATATATATATATATATATATATATATATATGAGATGAGATGCAGTTTTGGCAGTGCATATGTACTTTATTATGGACTATTCATGGACTTTTATTATGGATATGTGATAGATGATGATTTTAATTTTATTATTATGATGATGCATATGTTCTAACATATTTGTGATGTAGGATGTGCATGGCTATATGATATGTATGGTTATGATTATGATGTTAACATGCTTTGGATGGAGGATGCATGTGATTTGTGTAATCCATGTGGGGATATCATGATTATGCCCAACTTATGACATGGGGGAGTTACTTAGCGAACCAGGGTTATATCACCTACGTTCATGGCATACTAAATAATCCCCCTATTTTCAAAAAATAATGCCCTAAACTCCTTTTTTGGCACCCCCTCGCAATACATGACCTGAATTAAAAGCCCCCCTATTTTCACCATATATTGTATTTTTTAATATTTCGAATACAAAACCCCCTATTTTCACCAATAGGAAATATATTGCACCCTCATTTTTTGGATTTTAAACCCCCCAATATGAATGCACGTGATATAATATTGCCTATCTAGTGAAGCCCTCGTGACTTATGATGATATGTAGGATTTATTATGAAATGCAGATGTATGATGCTATATGATATGTAATGTGATGGTGTCATTAATATGTATGATGTAATGCTTATAATGATATATGAAATGCAAATGGATGATCTACATGTCTTGATTATATTTCAAATCATAGCTTGTATTACATTTCAACTCATTATGATTGTCTTTATTACATTGAAGTTGAAATATAGCTAGTAATATATTTTTTGTTATCCTTGATGTGATGATATATTGAATGCAATTAGAAATGATTATGAAACTAAATGTGAAGTGCACTTATAATGAAACTATACTGCAACATGTAATGGTAATGCAACTAAAATGATATATTACAAGAATACAACTTAAAATGATAGTGTAACTAAATGAAATGTGCAACTATAATAATAATTATAATGCAAATGCAACTACAATGCAAGTGTAATTAAAATGATAATGCAACTAGATGAAAAGTGCAACTATAATAAATATGAAAAGTGAAGTGGATGATAATGAGAATGCAAATGAATTTATAATGATGGTGATTATGTAATGAATTCAAATGAAAATGATGATTAAACTAAAAGGATTGCAACCAAAATGACTATGACGCAACTATATGTAATGCACTATTTATATAATGAGTCAACCATAATATAATGATATAGGACTAGAGGGAAGAATAGAAAGGGGAAAGTGAATAAGTTGGAGTCTCCAAGTTAAGGGGGAGATGGAGTGAAAATATGAGTGGATAAGTGAGGGAATAAGTGATTTGTTGTTGTTGTGTAGATGTGGAGAGAATTCCTAGTTTTATATTGACAAGGATGATATACACTATTTATTATAGGAATTAGGATGTTATGAGGATCCGAGATGTGGGCTAGACTCTCAGACAATGGGTGTCTCTATGCACACAAGCTTGCAAGTACAATGATGATGTAGATGCGATATTGCAAGATTGTACAAGAGAAACCCTCAAACACACCATACCAAAAAAGATGCCCCAATATACACCAACCCAAGACATACTAGGATATAGAATGATCTAGGTAGCCTCTAGATAGTAGTCATAGGAAACAAAAATTTAAATCAAAGTAAAAATATCAAACTGTGCAAATGACATGCACATGGCCAACTGACATCTCTTGCCTAGAGTAGGATGAATATTATAATGATGGTATCAGACATGGGAAGGATGCATCCCAATGGACAAAGGTAACTAATAGGACTAATAATACAACAAAATAAAATGGTTGGTGCACATGGATGTAGATTTGAAACTAATTGCGAAGATTTGATTGGTCTCATATGGATGAATGCTTGGATAACGCACAAGTCAAGAAGAAGCTCAGTTTGTTGGGATGAAAGCTCAGAGAATGGGGGGAAGCTCAATGTGATGGGATAAAATGTCAGTTTAATGGGATGATTCTTATTCATGATCTGAATGAAAGCTCATCATCTCATGAAGGTAAGACGAATGCAAGAGGTGAAGGTGGATGACCAAGATGGAATAAACCCGTATAGATGAGGGAGTGTGTAATGGTGCAGTGGGGAAGTTGTCTTATCGATCATATCACTAATAAAATATGGAATGTCAAGGTGCAGGGTGGAGGGGATGTGGAGGTCTGAATGATTGATGTGCAATGTTCAAATGGAAAGGATATGGATCAGCATATGATGTGGCAATTAAGTGATGAATTAATGAATTACACTGCAAGATATGGTTATCAGGTGAGTGGGTGGGAAGAGATGAGTGTCTAGAGAGACAATGGATATGGTTTATTACCTTGATGCCTGAAACTAGGTTTTCACCAAGGTACTTGCCCATAGTGCCACAAAGTGTTTTTCACAGATGGACTGATAGACTTTATATTTTTGTTTTTTCCATTTTTTTTTTGTATTTTTCTAATTTTAAAAAAAAATTATGGTATTTTCTCTTATTTGAAAACTAGAAACCTCCGAAGACTAAGTATAAAATACCTTTAGATACCTGATGTTCATAGGCTCATATAGAGGATCTCCTTCAAGAGTAGCTAACTGATAAGCTCCTGATCTATACTTTGTTGTGATCACATATGGTCCAAGCCAATTAGGCTCAAACTTGCCTTTCCTTTTTCAATCTTGGAGATTCCTTTGATTTTCCATAAGCACTAGGTTACCGATGTCAAATTCTCGGGTTCTAACCTTCTTGTTGTATCTTAGCTAAAGGTGAACCTGATATACCTAGAGATGATTCAAGGCCTTGAGGAACCTTTCATCCAATAGTTATATCTCTTGCAATCTAGCCACTCTGCATTCCTCATTAGCGAGAATGTTATGCAGCGAGACATGGAGTGAAGGAATTCAATCTCAAGGGGTAGGAAAACTTTGAAACTGAAGACTAGGGAATATGGAGTGGTTCCTATGGGAGTATAAATGCTTATGTGGTAGGCCTAAAGGGTTAGATGGAGTTTCAAGTGCAAATCATGGCCAACTTCATTGACTATTTTCTTAAGGATCTTGATGAGATTTTTATTTGAAGCCTCAACTTTACCATTACCTTGCAGGTAGTATGGGGTGGAAAAGTGGTGTTGTATGGAGAACTTCTAGCATAATTAATTAACATCATGATTTTTGAAATGTCAACCATTATCTGTGATGATAACCTTGGGAACTCCATAGTGATAGATAACGTAATTCAGGATGAATTTGGAGATTTGTTTACCAGTTGTGAAAGTGAGTGGTATGGTTTCCACCCACTTGGTGAGGTACTCTGTAGCAGTGATTATCAATTTACGTCCACTGGATGAGGCGGGGTGAATTTTCCCTATGAGATCGAGTCCCCACTAAGAGAAGGGCCATGGTGTGATAAATGATTGCATGTCTTGAGAAAGTGCATGGATCTTGTCACCATGTTTTTAACAAGGAATACATTTCTTTACATAATGATAGGCATCTTCTTCCATTGTTGGCTAGTAGTATCTTGTGCTCAAGAGATTCTTATCCAAAGTGAGGCCACTTGAATGTGCTCCACAAATAATTTTGTGCACTTCACATAGTCCCCATTCAGCCTCCTCTTTGTCTAAACATCTTAGGAGGGTTATCTCAAAATGCCTTCAAAATAGGGTATCACCGAGGATAGTGTAAGGATCGACGGACGAAGGTTTGTTGTTGGGTTTTAGTGAGGTGAGGAGGGATGATTTTATCTCCAAGGTAGACAAAAGTTTCTTCATACCAAGGGGATTGAGGACCAATGAGGACACATACCATTTCTAATTTGGGGACATTGTATGCCAATACTAAGAGTTGCTCAGCCAAGAATTCACACTTGTGACAGTTTGTAGGCATTTGTAGAAGGGAACCAATTGTGGCCATTACGTCGACAGTTCTATTGTTGGTCCTAGGAACTTGATCAAATTGAATAAAGGTGAAGTGCTACTTGAAATCCTCCATGATACTACGATAAGGGATCAACTTGTCATTTTTAGTTTGGTAATCATCATGCTTGTGCTATGACAAGCTGGGAATTGCCATAAACTTGTAGTTCTATGATCTTCCATTGGATATCCAGGTGGAGTCCAATGATGAGAGCTTCATATTCCATGATGTTGTTTATGCATGTGAAGACTATCTTGTAGGACTTAGGGATACAATCTCCTTGAGGTGTAATCAGCAATATTCCTACCCCCAATCGTGTTACATGCAAAAAACATCAAAGTATAACTGTCATTTTGTGGATGTGGTGACAATTATAATGGCATCACCAAGAAAATCTATTATGAGGGGGTGGTCACCTTGAAGGGGAGCATCAACCAATTGGTCAGCTATGACTTTTCCTTTGATTGATTTTTGGTCTACATACTCAATGTCAAATTTTCTTAGGAGCATGACCCATTTTGTTGTACAAACTATGAGGGTGCTTTAGACAATACACACTTTAAAGGATCAATCTTTTCTATCAATTTAGTCTTGTTGTTGAGCATGTAGTGATGTCGTTTCTGTGTACTAAAAACCGGTGCAAGGAAAGTTCTTTCTATTGGGGTATAATTGAGTTCATACCCTACAAGAGTATGACTAATATAGTAAATTTCATGCTCCTTTCCTTTATCATTTGTCTGTGCTAATAATGCCCCCAATGCCACTATAGTTGCTGATATATACAAGAGGAGAGGTTTCCTTAGAATAGGTGGCATCAAAACTAGAGGGGATGCCAAGTATCCTTTCAATTTATCAAAAAGCTTTCTGATATGGGAAATCCCATTTGAATCTAGTGTCTTTTGCATAGGAGATGTGCAAATGGGTGACACTTATTTACAAGCTATGCAATGAACCGACAGATGGACTGAAGTTTGCCTTATAAACTATGTAGCTATCTGAAATGTCTTGGGAGGAGGAAATTCCATGATTTCTTTAACTTTAGCTAGGTCCACCTCTATTTATCTATGAGAGACAATGAATCCAAGGAGTTTTCTTGATGTAACCCCAAAGACACATTTCTTAGGATTTAGGCGCAACTTGTATTTTTCCAATCTCTCAAAGATCTTCCTTAGGACTGGGATGTGTTCTCTTGATTTGGATTTTCCTAGGAGATCATCTACATAATCTTCCATTATATTGTGCCAAAGGTCATGGAAAATAGTGGTCATTTATTTTTGGTAGGTTGCTCCCACATTCTTGAGACCAAATGGCATAACTTGATAACAAAAGGTTCCCCAAGAAGTTGTGAATGCTATCTTATGTTGATCTTCTTTTCCAATTCTTATTTTGTTGTATTCAGAGAAACCATCCATTAGGGAGACCATCTCATGTCCTTCTCTAAGATCAACTATCATATCTATGTTTGGCAAAGGAAAATCATCTTTTAGACATGCTTTATTAAGTCTCTAAAGTTCATACAAATTTTAATGCCCCGAATGGGCTTGCTAATAGATACAATATTTGAAACCCACTCAGGATAGTCTATGGGTTTGATGAATCCAACATCCAACATCTTTTGAAGTTCTTCCTTGAATAGGAGAGCCACCTTTGGATGCCTCTTATGTAGCTTTTGTTTGACAAGTTTAGTATTTGGTTGGACTGCAAGATTGTGCACTACAAACTTCGGATCTAGGCTTGCATGTCAGCATAGGACTAGACAAAGATGATTTGCATTTCTTGTAGAAAGCTCATGAAATTTTGTTTTTTCTAATCCATAAGGGACTTAGCAATGAGAACATTCTTTAGATTGTCCTTTGTTCCCATGTTGATGGTGTTGGTATCTTCAATTAGCAAGGGTGATTTTTCCTAATAAGGGGAACCATGGTAGGAAAGTCAAGACCCACATATTCTAATGCTTGATCCAGGTTTTCAAAAGAAGATGTGCCCTTTATTTTTACTTTTTCCATGTCCAAAGGTTCCTCAGAGAAGTTTTCACCAAGGGAATTTTGATTTTTCTTGTTATTTTCTTTTTTGCGACTGAGGGAATTGACTTGACTACCAAAGTATGCTTCCCGGTTAAGCCGAATCTCATTCACAGATGTGTAATCTTTGAGGTCTTGCATAGTAATTAATGCCAAGAGGCCATTATCATTGGCACAAATGTCAAGAATGGGTAGTCCTTGTTGATTCCAATCAATAAGTTCGGGGTGGACAAGTTGAAGCTCAGATGGAGTGGAAGGAAAAATGGGGCTGAAAATATTAATGTGGACATCGTCAAATATATCATCAAGGTATTCGAAAGGCATTTCATGGAATTCCTCTTCATCAGAGTCTTTGAATTTAGTAGGAGGATTTGTCAAAGCACCAATGATAGTGATCTTAGGTACAAGTGAGTTACCCCAAGCCTCTATTATACTTGTAAGAGATTGGAGAGATGGGGGCTTTTTTGCCTTGTTCTTGTGGTCCAAGACCATGTCCTTTTTAACCCATCTTGTCTACCATGGCGGATGCTTGAGGATATATTTATTTAGGTATATCTATTAGTGCTTCCTCTTCTTCTCAGCACAACTGAGAAGTGATGTCAGTGTCTAGGATTTCTTCATCAAGTGGAACCCACTACTGGAAGGTGGTTTTCTTGCACTTCATAGTGGTTTTTTTTTTCTTCTTGATTTCCTTTTTCTTTCCATATGACTTGGGAGAGGGTAGGAGTTGTCCTGAATAAAGGGAATTTTGAAAGGTATACTCTCCACAACCATTTTCAATGATATTAACCTTGATCTCAATTGGAATGAGGTGGATGTGACATTTGAGGGATTAAATGGAGGAGGTAGAATGGGTGAGTTGAGTGGACAATGGTAGGGGTGCTTCCCTTCAAAAAATTTGTAATATTGAAAGGGTTGTGGGCCAATGAGAATTGTGATTTCTCTACCATTGAATGGGAATTTGAGGCATTGGTGATATGTGGATGGAACATCTTGAATGGAATGAATCCATGGACAGACAAGGAGAATGTTGTATGGGAGATCAAGGTCCAAGACTTGACATGTTGTATTCACCATTGCAAGGCCCACTTGAAGAGGCAAAGTTATGGTGCCTTTGGAAACTATTTTTACATAATCAAAGGCTTTGAATATGATCTTTCTTGATGTTTCCACCAAATCTTTAGAGATTCCTAGTTGTTTGATCAACATATATGTACAAAGGTTTAAGCCAGATCCACCATCTGTAAGGACTCTCTTGATTTTATGCTTATGTACAATGACTTTGATATGAAAGGTCTTGTTTTGAGATTGATCATTAGAGGGTGCATCCTTGGATGTGAACACAAGTTGATGCTATGTAGAAAGCTTACCTATAAGGGTTTGGAATTGGGCTACATTGATATTATCTCGGACATGAGACTCTAGGAGGGCTTGTTCAAGGATCTCTCTGTGGACGAGGGATGTTTTGAGTTCCAAGATAGAGATCTGTGTAGGTATCTTGTTGACATGATCGAGGATAACGTAATGAAGGTGGATGAAATGGGAGGTTGTGGAGGAGGGGGAGGATCCCCCTAGATGGTCACTCTTCCTCTTTGGTTGGTAACATTGCAGTCATTATGAGAATAGGAAGTGGAAGGTGTGGCACCTTGAATGACTATTTTGGCTTGGGAGGGTCAAGTTGATGATTGTGAGGGAGGGACATGTTGAATGGTAATCCTAGGTCTGTGAGATGCAGGGGAGGAATCAGCTCCTTGAATTTTGATGGTGTTGACGTTGGTATCAGCAAGTTTTTTGTTTCCCACCAAGGAGTCAAAGCTAGAAACGTAGTTGGTATAGTCATAATGCACTTCATGTGATGATGAGGCTTTATCCTTACCATGTTTGGGGAATGGATCCTAGTACATTTGATTTTTTCATTAAAATTACCAGGTTTATCAGTTGCAACCTCAATATCACCCTTGTCAATTAGGTCTTAGATGTAGTTCTTATGTTTCATACACTTGCATGTATCGTGACCATTGACACGATGGTAGTCACAATTTTCATTTTCATTATACCATCAGGGTTTAGGTTGGTTTGTATTGAAAGGGAATGCCATTAGAAAGAAAAAAACACCTGCCTTGACAAGTTTCTGGAAGATGACCTCAATAGGTTTGGCAAGTGGAGTATATTCATGTTGAGACTGGTTATTGGAGTGAGGATGTCAACCTTGGATGGGGACACTGTTATGATGTTGGGATTGATTGCGAGGGTTGTATTAAGTGTTGAAAATGTTGTTGGTGGTGGTAATTTTGGATACAGAAGCCATAGTTTGGATGTGCTTGGCATCAATGACTCCATCATTGATAACATTTTTGTTCTTAGACCAATACTTAGGCTAGTCATTGTAGGAGGAGGAACCTTGATTGGATTTTTGATAATATTTTAATGTTCCTTCTTCTAGGAGGACATGTTCCAAGGATAGACCCTTTTTGTAGATTTCTTCAAATGTGTCCAAACATTGACAAGTTAGGGGTTTGGATAACTTAGGCACCAAGTTGCGTTGGAATAATTTAGCTTGATACAATTCTGGTATGTCCCAAGGAAACTTCTTGATAATATACCACCATCTTTGAAGGAAGTTGGTGAAGGTTTCTCTGGACCTCTTCTTTGTATTGCATAAGTCCATCATAGAAGCATCATTCTCAATATTATAGGCATAGTGAGACACAAACTTTTTAGCTAGGTCTTGGAAGGGTTTGATGGAGCCATGGGGTAAGGTGGAAAACTAGGTTAGGGCATCCCCACTAAGACTTTTAGGAAAATTTCTTCTAAGGTAGATATCACTATAAGAGACTTCTTGACATAGGATATAAAATTCATGGACATGGTCTCTAGGATCACCTTTGCCCTTATATTTTTTGAATTTGAGCATTTTAAAACCAAGGGGATAGGGGGTAACTGAGATTGAAGGATCATAAGGACAAGGACATATCTCTTTGAAAGTGTAAGGCCTTTTGTTTGTCCCATTATTGAAACTTTTGATAAGGTCCTTCATGTCCTAGATTTCCTTTAGGAGGTTAGGTTGTTGGTTGTGGACATTAGGGACATAATGACCCATGTTAGATCCTAGAATTCGGTTGGACGAGGACAGGATACCACCGCCACCAATGAACTGGTAGGAAGAATGAGGAGGTTGCAAAGTGTTTGGAGGTTGTGAGAAACAAATTGTGCTAGCGGGAGGCAAGCTTGTGTTGATATAGCTAGCCATGTTGTGAAAGGGGGATGGATGACCATGGAGGATTAGAAGCATTTGGAGGAATAAAAATTGGGGGTAAGGTGGTTGTAGGTATGGAAGTAACAGGTGGAATATTTTTCATCTATGAAGGATTGCACACATAGGGGAAGATCAAGTTGATTAACTCGTTGTTCTTCTTCTTGTTGAGGATCTTGATTGACGGGGTCTCTAGTTTCAGGCATATCATTGTTTCCTTCGACGGTCATCTTCACTTTTTGTGAGCAAGTCAAGACCATACACAGATAACCTTAAAGATGAGAGTAGATGAAAATGAACTTTGAAAATGTTGGAATCCAATAACACTAAGAGGGGGGGTGAATCAGTGTTATACCAAAATGATCAATTTTAGCCTTATTAAAACATGCATACACCATCTGGTATACCGATACATACAAAATTGAAAGAAGTAAAGAAACCAATAAGCCAATCACATAAATGAGAATCATAACACACAAAATTATACGTGGAAAACCTCAAAGAGGAAAAACCATGGTGGGATTTGTGACCCACCATATCAATCCATTAGCCATATGAAGAGATATTATAAAATATAAGGGGCCTGTACTTGCAGGAAGGCTTACAGCCTAGAGCACACTGCTCAATCAAAAAAAGGAGCCTCACTGACTACATATAAATCCAGACTAAAATCCGGAGAAGTGTTTAACTGCTAAGATAGCATCTTCTATGCTAGAATATAGTTTTGGTTTAAGCTTTGTTTGTTTCGATCTAAAACCCTAAACCCTTTACCGGAATAACCCTTACACAAATATCCTCACATACATAATCTCTTTGATATATTTCACATTGTATCAAATTCGCATATCCATCACCATATCTGTTACTCTTATATTAAAATGATCTAATCCGATTGACCTATATACCCTATACAATTTATCATGCTTTATGTCGGCTTACAAAGATAATTACAATATCAAATTACATGTCGGTTAGATAACATAAATGCATGAATATAAAAAAAAAATTGCTGATGCTAGATCCAAGAGATGTCGACCTCCAATACCAATAACCATATTCTAAACCATGTCAGTGTGCATTGTCAGTAACCAAAGTGATTGGGAGGGGTCCTCAAAGAGAGTCTATCCTTGCTCAATAGGAAGTTGGGTGATATGTTAGTGGGATCCTTTCACTCTACACTAATCATTCAATAACCCTAAACATTCAAACTCTCTAGGAGTGCTCCCAATCGAATTGTGCTCAATGGCTACTCAGGCATGGTTGAGATTCACAAGGGTAAATCCAACCTCAAACTAGCAATCTTATAACATATGTTTGAAGGGGTTGTAACAGGTGTACTTAAGGTATTTCCATGCCAATCAACTAGTTTTTCAATTGGTTTTCATTTATTTCTTCATCGATCCCTCCTTCTCCTATTTTCTAGGCCTAGTAGCCTTAGAGCCCCAATTAGCCCTACCTAACCAGTTTTTGTGGAATTACTCAAAAATTTCTCAAAGAACTTGGAAAAATCTTTTATGATATGAGTACCCTTTTGGATGAGCTTTTGGATTCATCATATGGGAAAGTCAGGTTTGTCCGTACAGGTACGGAACCCAAAATTGGTATTTTTGAAGGGTTTTGGGACTTAGTTGTCTTATTTAAAGGGTTTCATGTCTTCCCTAGTTTTCCACACATCCAAACTTCCACACCCTAATTACTCATTCTGAACACTTGGCATCTTCATACTTGATCTTCCCTGCAAGCACATGCAACTTTTCAATCATTTTCCTAATCGGGCTATGACTGAGCTTGCCTAGGAAATGATTTCAAATGGCCTTTCAATGACTTACAAACCAAAACAAAGATTTTTTACACTATACAAAGGTTCCATGGCTCGATTCCCAAGGGTTATTGAGTAAAACTCAAAGGACTTCAAGCTGGAACCATGTTTGGGCTCTAAAACCCTTGCTTTGGCCGAGAGTAATGTAAAATTAAATACTCACTTCAAACCTACACTAGAAACTAACAAAAATACCTTCTAAGAACTAAAAATACATGTACAAAGCAAACATCAAATAACAGTAATAAAATCAATCCATGGAGTACGGACTGCTGCTCAAAATTTGAGAAAATGCAAGGTAAAAATCTGGAAAAAAAAGGTCTTCACAGTGTATTCCAACTTGCTCAAGGTGTTCACCAAATAGTTTACATTCATTCTCATAGTATTTTATATGCCATATAGATTCTAACCAACTCTCCATTAGCTTCCTAACCGCTGATTTGCTCACACTTTCAAAAAGTTGCTCAAAAGTTGTAAAATGTTGTCGAGCAACATTGACAACTTTTGCCAAAAAGTGCATTTTTGCATTTTATGCATTGTCACTCATCCTAAACCTCCTATAATGACTTAAAAACATGAAAATGACATGTCTCAATTCTAAATGAGGATTTCCAAGACATTTGACACCAAAATGCAAGTTTATGCCATTTTAGGCTTACAAGGGCTCATAGGCCAAATTTGAGCAAACAAGTAACCTAGATGATAATCAACCTTCAAATGCATATCCAACACACATTTGGACCTATGAGTAGTCAATTATTCACAAACCTAAACCAAACTAAAGACTAACACACCAAAATCTAGAAAATGCACTCAAAACTAGGTGCTCCTGCACCATACTCCCCGAATGAGAAAGAAGTCAAGTGACTCCTTTACACAAAAAAGAAAGGGGAACTCAAATCTTAGAAAAGTCTGCCTTAGGTAACCAAGTAGCCTTAGATGCTGGAAGGTGCTTCCATTTGATCAGGCACTCCATATAAATGATATACCTTGTCTTCTTGAGAACTCTAGAGTCTAACACCTTCTTGGCTTGTGGCATGGGTGCAGGTGGCTAGGGTAGGTCTAAAAGTTCTTGAGAGACCTCTAAGACTCTACTTCCTTCCTTTGGAAGTGTGCCCTTACACTGCACCAAATATGCAACATTGAAGATGGGAGATAAAGCCATATCTCTGGGTAGGTCTAGTTTGTAAGCATTGTTGCCATACTTTGCCAAGATTTTACAAGGACCAATCCTCCTCATCTGAAGTTTTATAGGGACACCTTTTTGAAGCCTTTCTTTATTCAAGTGAACCATGACCATGTTCCCAACTGCAAATTGTATATCCTTTCTTTTCTCATCTACTTTTTCCTTTATCATTTGAGAGGTGTCTAGTAGGGTTGTCCTAACCTGCTCATGAATCTCTTGCATGGATTGAGCCATGTCCAAAGCATGTCCATTCTATTGTCCCATCTTTCCAACATCTTGGAGCTCCAAAACAGCTCTAGGATGAAGGCCATACACAATCTCAAAAGGGCTTTTACCGGTTGATCTATTCACACTATCATTGTAGGCAAACTCAGCTTGATGAATGATTTGATCCCAAGCTTGTCCATACTCCTTTGTCAGACATCTAAGAAGGTTTCCAAGTGTTCTATTGACCACCTCTATTTGGCCATCCATTTGGGGAAGATAGGTTGAACTAAAGACAAGTTAGTACCCAATCTCTGCCATAAAGTCTTCCAAAAATGACCAATAAACTTTACATCTCTATCTGATACAATGTTGATAGGTAAACCATGAATTATAATAACCTCTTTGAAGAAAAAATGAGCAATGTGACTAGCATCATGGGTGACCTTACATGGAATAAAATGGACCATCTTGCTAGACCTATCTACCACAACATAGATGCTATCAAAACCTGATTTGGTTTTAGGCAAACCAATAACAAAATCCATACTTACACACTCCCATGGCCGGTTTGGGATAGGTAAAGGCTGATAAAGACCAACATTGGAAGAGGTACCTTTAGCTCTTTGGCAAACCACACATTGTTCCACATATTTCCTGATATCTCTTTGCATCTTAGGCCAATAGTAGAACCTTTGGACAAGTTCCAAAGTCTTGTTCAAACCAAAATGTCCACTTAGGCATCCATTATGCTTCTCTTACATCAAATTTTCTCTCATAGACCCTTTAGGTACACATAGCTATCCTCCCTTAAACAAAATTCCATCTTGTAAGGTGTAATATGCATATTCACTATGAAAATGGTTTCCAAATTCTTGACAAACCTTGTAGGCAACAACAAAGTCTTCATCATCTTGATATAAATCCTTGAAACTATCCACTCCAATACTCTTGAGATGCACTTCTTGCACTGTTAGCAACCTTCTACTTAATGCATCAGCTACTTTATTACATTTTCCTTTCTTGTGTTTAATGGTAAAGTTATTTGATTGCAAATACTCTACCCATTTAATATTCCTACGATTCAACTTTTCTTGAGAATTGAGAAAGCTAAGAGCTTGATTATCAGTATAAACCACAAATTTGTTAGATATAAAATAATGCCTCCATTTCCTAAGAGATTGAACAAGTGCATACAACTCCAAATCATAAGAGGAATACATTTTTTTTGCATCATTGATCTTATCACTAAAAAATGCAACCGGTCTGTTGTCTTGGCTTAAAAATGCTCCAACTACTATGTTGCTTGCATCTCATTCAATCGTGAAGAGCTTGTCAAAGCTTGGAAGAATGAGTATTGGCTGAGTAGCCACCTTTGTCTTCAAGAGATCAAATCCTCTTTGTGCTTCCTTTGTCTATTGAAACTTGGTTTTCATACCTCCTTTGATTGTATCAAGCATGGGTGCACATATCTCACTAAATCCTCTGATGAACTTCCTATAGAATTGTGCCAAGCCATGAAAAATTCTTACTTCACTTGCTATCTTAGGTGTAGGCCAACCGATTATGGCTTCCACTTTAGAGGTATCCATCTTCAAATCACCTCCAGGATATATCAATTCCTATTTCATAAACTCACATTTCTCCAAATTGATGGTTAGTTGCTCATTACATAGTTTCCTCAATACAATCTCTATATGCTTAAGATGCTCATCTTTAAACTTGCTAAAAATCAAGATGTCATCTAAGTAAACAACAACAATAGTCTTTGAGTACTTCATTCATGAGTCTCATGAATGTGCTAGGAGCATTTGTGAGTCCAAATGGCATAACAAGTCATTCATAAAGTCCTTCTGTGGTATTGAAGGTTGTCTTCCATTCATCACCCTCCTTGATTTTGATTTGGTGGTAACCACTCTTGAGGTCTATCTTGGTGAAGTATTCAACACCTCCTAAACAATCCATCAAATCTTCAATCTTGGTAATGGGAAACCTATACCTAATTGTAATTTGGTTTACGACTCTAGAATCAGTGCAAAGTCTCCGAGTACCTCCCTTCTTTGGGGCCAAAATGGTGGGTACTACACATGGGCTGATGCTCTTCCTTATTAGTTCATTGTCTAAGAGTTCTTGTATTTGCTTGGCTACCTCCTTGTTCTGATCCGGTGTCATTTTATAAGATGCCTTATTAGGCAATGAAGCTCTGGGTATGAAGTCAATTTGGTGACTTATGGCACATTGAGGAGGCAATGTTGCTACTGTTCCATCACTGATAATGTCCTTAAACTAATTTAGGACCTGTTGCACTTCTTTGGGAATGCATACTTTCTTCTCCTTGTTGTCTTCTTTTGGTTTTACCACAATTGCAAACCCCACTCCTTCTCCATCCTTGAGTGTGTTAATGAGCTCCTTCTCACCAACTAGCAACATATTAGAACCCTTTGATTTTCCCTCTTCTTGGTCTCCTATGGATTGAATTTTATAGGTGATTCCATACTTTTGAAAATTATAGGCATTCTTCTCCCCATGGTGTATTGCTTTTTTGTCAAACTGTCATGGCCTACCTAGGAGTAGGTGGCAAGCATCCATTGGCAAGATGTCACACAAGACTCTGTCCTTGTAGCCTCCTATAGTGAATTCCACCCAAGTTTGTTCATTCACAAGAACATGTTGCCCCTTGTTGAGCCAAGTAACCCTATAAGGATCACTATGTGGTATTGTTTGTAGGTTGACCTTACTCACTACTTCCTCTGACACTATGTTATCTATGGATCCTGAATCCACCACCACTCTACATACCTTTCCCATGATCTTGCATTTTATCCTAAACAAGGATCTCCTTTTGCTAGGTTCCTCCTTAACTGGTTCTTTAATCAAGAATCCTCTTATCATAAGACTCTCTCCAACCTCTGAATCTAAACTTACTTCTGATGCCTTCATGTTTGCTGCATCTTCTTGAGCATAATTTACTCTCCTCTCACCTCCTTGGGATGAAGAATACTTCTTAGGACATCTATAGGTCGGGTGTCCAAGTTGATGACAATTGTAGCACTTCATTATGGCAAAATAGGACCCTCTTCCTGATCCACTAGACCTTCATTTACTAGAGTTGCTAGACCCCCTTCCTCTATAGCTTCTCTTGCTATTGGAATCCCCACTTTTCTCTACCAACTTGGATTCCCCTTGGGATATTTGGTCTACACTTCTTCCACCAAAGCTACCTCTTTGACCTCTGCCATCTCTTCCCCTGCCTCTGCCTCTATTGCTCTGTTCTTGTTTCTTTTTGCTCCTCTTCTACCTTGAGTGCCAAATGATAGAACTTATGAATGGTACTAGGACATTAAAAACTCAATTATTCTTGAATATTCCATCTCAAACCATTCAAGTATTTGGCTACCTTGATTCTTTCATCTTCCACCACCTTGGATCTCAGACACTTCTCAAATTCCTTAGTGTAGCTGCTCACATCTAGGTCTCTTTGTCTCAATTTTTGTCTCCTCTTGTGCAATTGGATTTCATAATCTTTAGGGATATATGCTTCGGTCACCTTGGCTAGCATTCCTTTCCAAGTGGCTATTGGGTCCTTACCCTCCTTTTTCGTCTCCTCTTGGATGCACTTCCACCAAGTCAAGGTCGCTCCTCTCAATCTAGATTTGGCTACCTTCACCTTTTGTGCCTCACTGATCCCATCACATTCAAAGTGATTCTCCAATCCTTCAATCCATTCCATGACTACTTTTGGTTCCATTTTTCCACAAAAAAGTGGCACTCCTTCCAAGGATTTTCCTCCTAAGGCTTTGATGGCTCTAAGGAAAGGTTCTTCAGGTAGAATAGGATCTGGTTCAGGTGTGCTATCCTCTTCTACAACTTTCTTACCCTTCCCTTCATTGACCTTGATTGTCACTTTCTCAGTCTTGTCTTCATCCGCATCTAGTTTTCTCTCCAAT
Organism: Cryptomeria japonica; assembly: GCF_030272615.1. Classification (NCBI taxonomy): domain Eukaryota; kingdom Viridiplantae; phylum Streptophyta; class Pinopsida; order Cupressales; family Cupressaceae; genus Cryptomeria; species Cryptomeria japonica. Next base: position 466,306,520 of record NC_081414.1, read on the forward strand.
GGTTGTAATCTTACCCTGAGGAGTCTATTCTCTTCCTCTTGATCTTCTACCTTCTTGGCTAACTCTACATTGGTCACCATCCTTAGAATATTTTCTCCTACTGACTCAGTGTCTGACATGAACTAGTTTCTGCCCAAATCTTAGTCGCTCTGATACCACTATGATGGGGATGGGTCCTCAAAGAGAGTCTATCATTGCTCAATAGGAAGTTGGGTGATATGTTAGTGGGCTCCTTTCACTCTACACTAATCATTCAATAACCCCAAACATTCAAACTCTCTAGGATTTCTCCCAATCAAATTGTGCTCAATGGCTTCTCAGGCATGGTTGAGATTCACAAGGGTAAATCCAACCTGAAACTAGCAATCTTCTAACATATGCTTGCAAGGATTGTAACAGGTGTTCTTAAGGTATTTCCATGCCAATCAACTAGTTTTGCAATTGGTTTTCATTCATTTCTTCATCGTTCCCTCCTTCTCCTATTTTATAGGCCTAGTAGCCCTAGAGTCCCAATTAGCCCTACCTAACCGGCTTTTGTGGAATTACTAAAAAAGGTCTCAAATACCCTGGAAAAATCTTTTATGATTTGAGTACCCTTTTGGATGAACTTTTGGATTCATTAAATGGGAAAGTCAGGTTTGGCAGTACAGGTACGGAACCCAAAATTGGTATTTTTGAAGGGTTTTGGGACTTAGTTGTCTTCTTCAAAGGGTTTCATGTCTTCCCTGGTCTTCCATGCCTCCAACCTTCACATAGGCTCTGCCACACCCTACTTACTCATTCCAAACACTTGGCATCTTCTTACTTGATCTTCCCTGCAAGCACATGCAACTTTTCAATCATTTTCCTAACCAAGCTATGACTGAGCTTGCCTAGGAAATGATGTCAAATGGCCTCTCAATGAATTATAAACCAAAAAAGATTATTTACACTGTACAAAGGTTCCATGGCTTGAGTCCCAAGGTTTATTGAGCAAAACTCAAAGGACTTAAAGCTAGAACCATGTTTAGGCTCTAAAACCCTTGCTCAGGCTGAGAGCAATGTAAAATCAAATACTCACTTCAAACCTGCACTTGAAACTAAATCAAATACCTTTTGAGCACTACAAAGACATGTACAAAGAAAACATCAAAGAACAGTAATGAAATCAATCCATGAAGTACAGACTGCTACTCAAAATTTGAGAAAATGCAAGGTAAAAATCTGGAAAAAAGAAATTCTTCACAATGTATTCCAACTTGCTCAAGGAATTAATGAACCCATTTACATTCATTATCAAATAATTTAATATTACATATAGATTCTAACCACCGATGTGCTGACACTTTCAAAAATTTGCTCAAAAGTTGCAAAATGTTGTCGAGCAACATTGACAACTTTTGCCAAAAAGTGCATTTTTGCATTTTATGCATTGTCACTCATCCTAAACCTCCTAGAATGACTTAGAAACACTAAATTGACATGTCTCAATGCAAAATGAGGCTTTCCAATATATTTGACACCAAAATGCAAGTTTATGCCATTTTAGGCTTACAAGGGCTCATAGGCCAAAATTGAGCAAACAAGTAACCTAGATGATAATCAACCTTAAAATGAATATCCAACACACATGTGGACCTATGAGTAGTCCATTATTCACAAACCTAAACCTAAATAAATACTAACACACCAAAATATAGAAAATGCACTCAAAACTAGGTGCTCCTGCACCACAAAGTAATCCAACTGTCATGTTGGTACACAATTGAACCAAAACATGAAGCTGGAATAAGATACCATGTTGCCATCAATGACAACATAGTGAAACCAACCAATTCAATTGCCAACAATCTCCCCCTTTAGCATTGATGGCAACACTCATGTGAAAAATGGTCAAGGTTTCATCTACCGGTTCCATCTCGCCTACTCCATCTGAGCTGAATATTCATTAATGCAAAATACTCCACATCTCCATATCTCCATATCTCTCCTTAATGTATAAAACTCCTTCTATTATTTTTCACATCTATATCACCCCCCCTTTGACATCAATGCCATCAAAAATTCTAAAAAGAATGTCAAAGATCAAAAAAACTATACAATGAATATCCAAAAAATATCTTACTGGAGCTTAACAAATTTCAAAATTTTTGGATAAGCCTTCTCCAATAGCTCAAGATAAGTATCCCAACCAGTTTGGAAAGTGCCAGAAATAGATATAGGTTCACTTAATGTATGTGCAAGTGACTCTTTCTCACTTATCTTTTTCGGTGTGGGCTTTCCCACCATATCCATATATTCTTTCTTATGTACACTGAGTGAATCCAACCAGGGACTCACCAAGCCTCTCAGACTTCTGGCTCTTCTAATAATTTTGTCTCTTTCCTTCTCAAGAGCAGAAATTTGGGCTTCCAAAATCAAAATTTGACCATCAATGGATGTAGTCAATGAAGTCAATCCATCAAAAGAATTAGCTATATTTGCAATTTTCTCCTAAAATTATTTTATCTTCTTAACCACATTAACTATAAGTATATCAGTGTTACAAACATACCCTATAAATATGTGTACATTGCTTCAAAGAATTATCTATCAGTTTTAGCTTTTCATCAACCTTCTTCTTCTTAGATTCAATCACTTGATCAAATGCAACTCTTTTGGCTTGAATGAACCTCTCCAGTGCTTTCTGGTTTGAAATTTGTTATAAGGATTGAAAAACCTTTGAAATATGCTTAGTAATTGTCTTAAGCTTTTCGGATGGGCTTGCTTCATTGGCAATCTTGCACTCTGGGACTAGTCTATGTAAAATAGTGATTAACTGATCAATAATCCCTTTATCTATAGATCCCTCCATTAGTTTTTGTGTTGTCATCATCATGAGTTCAGTAGGACTCATCTCTGTTATGTTTTTATTTTCAACCTACGAGGTGTCAATTGACAACAATGATAGACCAACTATCGGTTCTATGCCGGATTTCCCTTTCTTTTCCTTTGATGGTTTATCCTTTATAGCTTCCTCACTTGCACCGGTGGCTTTGCCACTTGGTGCAGTCTCTGTAACTGCCAGTTCCTCTCTAGGAACTGTAACCTCAACCTATACATTTGTATCTAGAGGATTGTTATCCTAAATATTAGTATCATGTACATCATTAAATTTTTCACTCTCGGTATCAGTCGATATCTCAATATTTGTTTGCACATTTGTATCTACTAGGGGATTTATTTCTACTATCTTAATGTTCTTCAAATTGAGGGTGAAGTACCCATAATCCCCTTTCCTTTTCCTTCAACCAGGGTGTCTACAATGTTTGTCTTTGATTCTGGTGAAGTAAAGAAACCTCTATTCTCTCCAAACAACTTAACCCATGCCTTTTGAGTCTCTTTTATTATTTTATTTACCCTTCCTAGCATCAAACTGGTTATTCTATGTTTTCTATTAAAGACTTTTCTATCTGCCACCTCAAGTGTCCTTTTCATTTCCTCTTATACCTGATGATCATGCTACCGAATCTGATGTTTGTGTCGGTAATAGTGCTTATTCTCATAGATCTATTGTCAGGTCGCGCTGGTGATTTTGTTCATGAAATCATTTGAAGCCTTCTTATCTAAATGTTTCCCAACCGATGGTAAACTAGTGATTGTCTTGATGACTTCCTTGGTGATTTTGTAAGGTCTATCTAACCAGATAAACTCCCCATGTACTCTTCTCAAAACATACCTAATTATCTCATCTTCAAATTCTAGGATGTCCAGAATGTCAGTAAACCCTAAGTCTTCAATGTGCTTGTATGCCAGTTTGATCTTTCCAAATTCTCCCATCAGCTCACTCATGTACATGCCCTTTATTTCAAATGTTCCCAAGTCCTCAATGTGATAGTGTATGTATGCCTTAACATCTTCAACATAGACAACTCCCTCTGGAACATGGGAAAATGCTCCAACCGAATCTTCCAGGGTAGCCACATGCGGATACCGGTTGAAAATTGGCTTGGGGCAGTCCTTGACCTCTACAACAGTCAGATTTGCAACAAAGATAGGAATAGAGGATGATCTTGCTTCCATGTTAAAAGATAAATACTTGTTGATCGCTTTCGGTGAAAATCCTTAACAAATTCTTCTAGTCATCGGGGAAATCGCTCAAGAAGAAATTTGATTGCTCTGGAATGCCTTTGATCACTTTTAGTCTCTCTTAATCACTCTGAAATTGCTCAGAATGCAAGGTGATCAATAATGAAGTGAATTCAACCTTTTAACCTCTAAGAAAAACCCTAATCTTCCATTGACATAAATGACTGCCAGTGAAAGATACCGGATCTCAAACAAAACATATCCATGCCAGATAAGAATCTCCAATGTCTGGAACATCTTACAGAACCTCTTCCTGAGGCATATGCAACATTTTCATGAATTATGCCTACCCCTAAGGCATCTACCTCAATTATTGGATGAGCTATCTACCAGTGCAGGAGAAACCTCCTTTGTCGGATAAGTAATAGGTACATTTCCATCTGATTATTGTTCTTCAGTCTTCCTAATCCATCTTTGAGTATAATCTTGCCCGATTTCACTAACCTTCTCTTTCCCTTTCTCATTTGGTCCTCCATTACCAACCAGTAGATTTCTACTTCTATAGAATTTAGCAATATGTCCAACCTCATTACGTGCATAACATGTAACATTGTTCCTTTGAATTGCTTTGCTAAAACCAATGAAATTGCTTGACTTGCACTAATTAGCCATATGTCCAAACTTTCCACATGCATAACATTTAACATTCATTTTGCAATCTTTTGTCTTATGACCATATTTATTGCATTTAGAACATTTACTAGGAGCAGAATCAGGTTTTTGATTTGCTTTGTTTCTACATTGTCTAGCCATGTGACCAAATGTATTGAAAATAAAACATCTACCATTAAATTTATAGGAATTAAATTTCCTTACCCATGCCTTATGGTTTTTATCTTCATTAGCAATATCAGAACTCCGTCCTTGCTCAAATCCAAGTCCACTGGAATCCCCAATAGGCCTTTGTCTCTTTAATAACTCATCTAGCTGTGCTGAGCTAATCTTTAATTTTTCTTTATACTCACTTGCAGTAGTTAAATCTTCTCTCAGAATTATCATTTGTCTCTCAAGCTCTTGTTCATTACTATGGGATTGTACTAAATCAGTTCTCAACATATCATTCTCATGAACCAACCTACCACATTCTTCAAATTTGTTCTATAGGGATACAACAAGATTTTCTTCCTTTTTCTTTTGGACCTCAATCTCCTTAGACATTTTCATAGTTATAACTTGCATTTCATTTTTCATAACCATGTTCTCCTGACTCAATTTATGACATTATTCCTTAAGTGCATCTTTCTCTTCATCATCCGGACTTTGCAAAATTTCCTTCCTCCTAGCCTGAACAAGTGATAACCTCTCTTGTAGGACAAGAATGAACTCCTTAGTAGAATTCAATTTATCTTGTAGCTTTAAGTTCTTCAATCTTTCAACATCATAATCTTCAGCTACCATCTCAAGTTGCTTCTCCAAAGCCATATCCATGGGTTCCGAATTGAGGATCTTCCTCAAGCTGTTAAATTTCCTCTGAGGCACAAGGCTCTGATACCAATTGTTGGAATCCAATAACACTAAGAGGGGAGGGTGAATCAATGTTATACTAGAATGATCAATTTTAGCCTTATTAAAACATGGATACACCAACTGGTATACTGGTACATACAAAATTGAAATAAGTAAAGAAACCAATAAGCCAATCACATAAATGAGAATCATAACACAAAAAATTATATGTGGAAAACCTCAAAGAGGAAAAATCACGATGGGATTTGTGACCCACAATATCAATCCACTAGCCATATGAAGAGATATTACAAAATATAAGGGGCCTGCACTTGCAGGAAGGCTTACAGCCTAGAGAACGCTGCTCAATCACAAAAAGGAGCCTCACTGACTACATATAAATCTAGACTACAATTCAGAGAAGTGTTGAACTGCTAAGATATAATCTTCTATGCCATAATACAGTTCCGGTTTAAGCTCTATCTATTCTGGTCTAAAACCCTAAACCCTTTATCAAAATAAACCTTACACAAATATCCTCACATACATAATCTCTCTGATATATTTCACATTGTATCACATTTGCATATACATATACATCACCATATCTATTACTCTTATATTAAAATGATCTAATCCAACTGACCTATATACCCTATACAATTCATCATGCCTGTCGACTTACAAAGATAATTACAATATCAAATTACATGTCGGCTAGATAACATAAATGCATGAATATAAAAAAAAATTGCCGATGCCGGATCCAAGAGATATCAGCCTCCAATACCGATAACCATATTCTAAACCATGTCATTCTGCATTGCTGGTAACCAAAGTAATCCAATTGTTCTGCTAGTACACAACTAAACCAAAACATGAAGCCAGAATAAGATACCATGTTGCCATCAATGACAACATAGTGAAACCTACCAATTGAGTGTCAATTGTCAACAAAAAATGGTTTGGTTTTGCAAAGCAAGAATGATGAGAGAACTTAATAAGTTTGGTTTGATTTGATTTGGATCAGATTGGATTTGATTTGGATAGCCCTTGGATTAGGACAAAGTTGATTTGATAAAGGTAAACACCTTAGACCTTGGATTAGGACTTAGATGGGGGTTGATGATGTAACCACAAAGCAAGGTGATAACCAAGCTAGGGAAAAATTTAGACATTTGGATAATTGATCAAGGCCTTCTTCTACTTAGGATATACTTACGTTCTTAAGAAAAATAATGCAAAAGGATTAGGGTTTTTATCAACCCAAGATGATTAAGAAAAGGTACTTGGGGGAGATTCTTTCCCAAGAACAAAAGCCATTTGATGATTGATTAAGGATAAAGGTCTAAATCAAACCTTCACAAAGTGTGAGCCTTAGAATGAGGTTGATTGATTGATTGTTTGATTGGGTTGATTATGCTAAGTCCTTAGCAAAGATTAATATTTATTGTGGAAGAAAAGGAATCTTTGGTTGAAGAAAAGAAATGTGATCAGAAGAAAGGTTACCTTAGATGGACTAATAAGTCAATAGGTGATTTGAGGATTAGGCATATTAGATAAAGGAATGCAACCACTCCTATTAATGTCTTTGGATAAACTTGATCTTTGATAAAAAGAGTGGGTCCTCAAAGGCTCCTCATCAAACTCATTTCCATAAACATGAAGATAATTATGAAATCGATGCAAATAGGTTATATGTTTTAGCAAGAGTTTTCGATTGATGTACAAAAAAATTCGACGCTTGAGGAGTTGCTTATAACTACATTTCTTCTTCTTGACTTGGTGATATATTGACTTCTTTGGATGTTTAAGGGACTTGGTTTTATGGTGCATGAGTGAAACTAACTAGAAATTTAACCAGGGTGGAGACGTTGAAACAATGAGGCAAAGACATCGAAGCTCAATATTTGACAGGGCAGAGATGCCAAAGGAGAGTTTGACAGTTTACAATGAAAGTTTTGAAGGGAATCTAGTCAAACTTGGTCAATTTTGGAAAATGTTTGGTTTTGTCTACTCTTGGCAAGAAAATATCAGATAATAAGGACACATTGGTCAAGTTTTTAATGCTTTATGCCAAGTACGAAAGTGATTGGGGCCCTAGATTAGCACAATGATAAAGATACAAAATGAAGACATTTCAAGCATGCATCGTATGTTCAAAAATGGAAACCATTAGATGGGCCTCTTGCACAAAGCGATACCTCAAACAAGTGGACATATAAAGATTCTTGTAGCACTGGCTCCTCCTTACAGTGCACTCACTTCTTGAGCGTACCAAACTCTCTTACCCCAAAGATCTAGAGATCATATGAGGGATTCCTGTCTCATCTTGAGTTCATGAGAGGTAACTTTGGGGTATGATCCACATCCCTTGCACCACTAATGTAGGATTTTGGATTACTAAAACAAGGTTCTTAGTATGGGACTCTCTTTTAGGAATCCATGTATGCTCTCTCCCTTGGGAGGCTTCCTTCCTGTAGAACACAAGTACTGGGAAAGTTGGCATAGGTAGGCAATTAGCACCCGTTGTGAGGACTTTTGTTTCACATGTTTTATATAGAAGCTAAGAGGTGAATCAGATAAGAGCCCATTACTATTTGGGTAATTCTCCCCGCATTGGCCTTATGGGCTTCTTGAGGGGACAGTCCCTCTACCTATAAAAAAGAAAATCGAGCATTGCTAACACTTTTCTTGTGCACCCAAGATTGTGAAAATTAGGGGGAGAGGATAGTGTGTGTTAGTGATTTGGGTCTGCTCTACACAAGTGCAAATGCAAAAAGCATGAAAAACACTAGTTCATTTTAGTCCCACATGATGAAGGTTTTCTAATCTAGGTGCAATGAATGAAACTAAATATAGTAGAAAAATATTGTCTTTGACTAACATGCTGCAAGAAACAAGTTAATAGTTTAATAAGAAGCCTTGGACTCACAAGAGGGATCTGCAAAACTCAAAATTCAGATCAGTAACAAAATCCTAACTACTTCGACATATATGTCAAAGTATAGGCACATATGGTTAACATCTGTGTAGGCACTAAACATCTGCATAGGCACCAAAGCAAGGCCTAGTTCTAAGAAAGAAACAAAAAGTAGGAAAAAATGAAATTTGAATTCAAATTGGAAAATTAAGCATGAACCCTATACCTATGGAGATGATGATGAAAAGCACAGATGTCACTCATCTACGCATATGCTAAAGTAGACTACAAAAAATGGTCAATTGACAGAGAATTCAAAATTCAAATTTAAAAAAATGGGTGGAAAAATAGGTTCAGTAGAGATGCTAAACCAGAGTGCAGATGTCGAAGAACCGTTGGTGCTAAAAATATTGCTAAATTAATCTAAAAGATCTAACTATTGCTAAAAATATGAATGTAAAAAGAAGCACAATCCTATAATCCAACTATTTTTGATGAATTTTAACTAGTTATTTAATGTTTGTGGTTTTTTTAATTAAAAATGTGATAAATACAAAGAAAGTGCTCAAAAAAAACTAAAAGGGTGGAGACTCCAAAATAGTGAATGCCCAGACACTGATCAACAATGCTTGCAAAGTAGAGCGGGAAAGTTTAAATTTAAACGTAGACGCTAATCCTGCACATAGACGTCGATCCAGAAGCTGTGAAGATGTCGAAATGTAGGCAGATGCGCCAAATCGAAACCTACAACTAAAAATTCACAAAAACTCACAAAAATATTAGTACTTAAGGACATGGGTCCCACCAGGAGTGCCAAAATGAAGCAAGGGAAAACATGCAATGAAGGTGCAAGGTTAGTTTAAATCAAGATACACACAAACACTCAAGAAAACACCAAAAAAACCTTTATTCCTTCACTATGTTGCCTCTCGTTCCTCTGATTGAGCCTTTAGTGAAGTGGAATAGTGCCCTATCTCCACTTGTTTGGATTGGCTCCAAGGTTGGATGTGATATGCCCTCCACTACATAACAACAATGAGATTGGTTTATGGTATGATGGATGGATGAAAGAAACCAAGTGTATGATAAATTTTCCTATAATGAGGATGCTAAGGATGATTCTAAGCTCAAACGGACATCATGAGGTTACACAACTATGAGATATGGAAACGAGGGGAGGAGACTACAATTTATAGATTTGAAAGGGCCAAAATGGATGGCCAAGATCAATTTCAAATGAAGGGTGAGGATTGAATGGAAGTAATGGGAAGGATTGAGAGGACATGGTGTGGAGACTAAGAGATTTTTCATAAAGGCATTTCTTGTCTCCACACTCCTCTAGGTGCATGGGGAAGAGATCCCTAGGCACATTGGAAGAATAAAAGGAATTTAAAATTCCTTGGGAAGGGACAAGAAAATTAAAAAATTATCAAATAGAAGATTGCATAGGAAGAATAAAGAAGAAAAGGAATTTAAAATTCTTTGGTAAGAGAGGGCATGGGGATCTACAAAGGATTTGAAATCCTTTGACATGACCAAAGTGGGTGCATTTAAGGTTTGGAAGGTGAGAGGGGAAAGCCATTTATGACAAAAAGTTGACTTGGTCCTAATCATGTTGATTAGGATTGTGCAAATGATTAAAAGGAGAAATTAGGTGGGTTAATGAGAGATTAAAAAACAAGTGGATAAGTTAGGAGGATTCGAGAAGAGGAGAGAGAATGGGTGGAGGAATTTAAAATTGAGAACTAATGATAATCAAGCTTCTAGAAGAATTAATTAGGCCAAGTGAGGATTAGAAGACATGATTTGTAGGAATCACATGACTTAAGTCAATTAATTAGAATTAATTAACTAAAAGAGGTTTAGAGGAATAAATGATTTAAAGGACTTTAGAAGAATGGACAATTGATTAATTTATTGATAAATTAATTATTAGAATATAGTGACAAAATCAATTAAATTTAATTAATTAATTTTGAGGGGAATAAAGGGTAACATAATTAAATAAATTTATTATGTAGAATGGCTAAATTAATTAAATAATTAATTTAATTAATTTTAGACATCTACAATTATTATATGATAATTATTTCCTTTGTTACTAATTGGGTAAATAAATATTATTCAACTTACCTATCCTATTATCCTATTGGTTGAGATTTGGGGTAGGTGAATAATATTATATTTTGTAATATTTTCCCTTGCCGACATATTCTATAGTTTTTGGCATGAAATCTATTTATTTGGCTCTCTAAGCATTGTGTTAGGTTAGCTTATGGATTTATTTTCTGCGTTTTCAAGATCTTGGTTGATTGGAGCTTGCTTGGATTTGGCTTGTTGGACTTGGATTTTGGAATTTCTCTTTTCATCTTCCTTTTTGCCATCACTTCTATTTTCCTAGGTTGGTGGAGTTTTATCCTCTGAAATTTTGTTTCCAAGAAAAGCTTGTATGCTCTGTGTGTGAATGACTTTGTCTGTGGGGAGAATAAATCTGAATATTGTTTATATAGTTTATGATATTAATTATTGGGAAATTAAAATATTTTTGTGGAAACTTATTATTAGATTTTTATTGTGTATGGTGTCCAACATTTATTACCTATATTGTTGTGTACTATCTTGGGCTCCCTGGTTGTGTGGCTTGAGAGTAATGTACTTGTACATGATTGTCTTGTTGCATTGTTTTTATATCCAAGTGTTGGGATGGATCTATTATTTCATTTTGTAGATTGATCATTTTATTGAACTTTGCGGGAGTCCTTAGCTGAGGCTTTTGATTTACTCCATGTATTGGTTTCATTTTGATGTTTGACTAGTTCCTTGACTTCTATTTAACCTTGCGTCCCTGATTTTTAAGTTGTCGGCATCAATAATGATCTCAATGATTTTCTAAGTATGTTGTAAATTCCTCATCTTTTGTTTCTGGGTCTTATTGGCTGCTCTATTCTAGCGAATGCACTAATGTTTCTTATGTATGTGCTATTGTTTCTATTGAATGCACTATTTTATTTAGTGGAAGTGCTACTACACTAGGTGAATGTGCTAATGCAATTGTCGAAGGTGCTAATCTGTCAGGCAAAGATGCTAAAACATTTAATGGAAGCACTATTTTTCTCTGCAGATGTGCTATTATACTCTACAGATGTGATATTTGTTGGAAAATGTTGTCATTTTGGGATGTCGACTAGGGAAGGTTGTAGTTGCAAGTTGCATTCTGATCCATTGGGTTTAATTCATGAAGACTACAAGTTGAGATATGTTGAAAATCTTCATTGATGGCAATTCAACCAAACAGCCTGTGTCACTCACCGACCCATCGCATTTGGCTAAATAAGTCTATAGATGTCCAAGAGATGTTCATTTGCTGGTCTACTTAGGAAAAGTTGGATTTGTGTGGTCCCCACCTTATGTAGGTGTTTTCTAGTGTACACATGTCCACAACTCATTTCCCATTGGTTTATTTAGGTTGCTCTATGTACATGTGGGACTCATAGCACATGTGCTAGTGCCTCACTATCCTGCGTTAGGAATGAATGGAGAAAAGTAACCGCGTGGGGGAAAATAAATGAAGGGAAATAATGTGCCCCGCCATCTCATGACGTGATGGAAGAGAGAAATATGACCCTACGAGGTAACACAAAAATGAGGCAAATGTTGTTCCCCACTATCCCATGATGAAAAATACAGAAGAAGTATAACCTTTGTTGGATAACATAACAATGAAATAAGTTGTAGTCCTCACTATCTTGTGATGACAAAAGCTTAAGAAATTTGGGCTTGCGGGATAAGAAAATAAAAGTAGATGAAGGAATCCTACCACCTTGCATGGGTATGGAGGCCAATGTAAAACCAGTGTGGGATAAAAAAGTGAAAGGAGAAATGGTGTCTCCCGCCATCCCGTAGCATGGAAAAGAGAAATGCGATGGTTGTGCGGGGTAAAAATACCAAAGACAATAGAGGCACCCTACTATCCTACACCAAGGAAGACCAAAGTAAATGGGTTGCATGAGGTTAAAATAAGGAAATGTGATTGTTTCCCTCGCTATCCCATGCCAAATAAAATGCAAGTAAGATAAGCTTGTGTGGAAACAAAGAATGAGGAGAGAGATTGATCGCGCTATCCCGCAGCATGCAAACACATAGTATGATGGCTTTCCAGGGTATGAAATCAAGGTGTAGGAAGTGCATTCTGCCAACTCGTACAGGTAAAATGGGCACATGAATGATGATGTGGGGTAACAAAGGGAAAAAAGATAGTGGCTCCTACCATCCCGTAGGTATACATGTGATGGATAGAATGTGAAAGGGTTTAAGGTCATTGTGACTATTAGAAGTGATTCAGTCAACACGTTGGCTACCGATAGACATAGAGGATCAAGTGGTTGTTGACTGACATTTACTGAGTGACTTGGATGTTGAATATGCAGACATGTGGCTTCTTGGTGGTCGAAGAGGAAATCAGATATGTAGAAGTTGATGATGATGGAGGTATTTGTCAATATTTTTGAGGCAGGTCGAAAGAGAATGGAGAATGCATTAATGGCAATTGTGTTGCAGGTTGTTTGTGTGGCTCGAGGAAGGATACCAGATCTCTTCATTCATATGGAGGTTATTAAAGTTAGCAATCTGTACACAGAGAAAAAAAAATCAAGAGACATGAGGGATACATTTATTAATGACAGCTACTTGTCCAAGAGGCATGTACAAAGGATCGAATCGCTAGCAGATATGATTTCTCAGAAGCTCAAGAAGAATTATTTTCAATTCCATTTTGGAGGGAAAATTGGATGCATACCGATATTGATGAGATTTGATAGTAGTAGTGTTGGCAGTGAGCTAGCGTCCCTCGCAGACATGGTTTAACAACCTCCTATGGATTGTATAAGTCTAGTGGTTGTATCGGGCATTGACAAGTCGATCTTTTGGTGCAACGACAACCCTAGCTTGTAACAAGTGGTATCAGAGATTTGTCATAGGTTCAAATAACACAGGCCACGACGAGTGACATTGGGAGAGGGATTGTTGGTAGTGGGTCAACATCCCTCACAAGGATTTGTGACATGGTTTAACAACCTCTCATGGATTCTATAAGTCTAGTGGTTGTATCAAGAATTGACAAGTCGATCTTTTGGTGCAATGACAACCCTATATTGTAACATGTAGGTGTGATAGCTAAGTAGGGAGATGAAAACAAGTGTATGGTAATAAAATATTTAATGTGATTTGGATAGAAAGAGTAGTTGCAGAACTATTGAAGAGTTGTTGGAGTGTAGAGAGAGGATTGTGTCTAGAAGTAGAGATTGATAGAGAGAGGAAAAAAGAAAAAAAGAACATAAGTGAGTAGTAGAAATAATAGACTATATGGAGAGTTGAGGCAGAGAACACAATAGGTTAGTCATGAGAGTGAAGGGAGAAGATTAGAAGGCAGAGTGAACTATTTCAGAAAGGCAATTTGTAAGTGTTACAAAACAAATTTGTAACAGGTTTTTTCATTGCATAGTAAAAGTTTGATATTATTGTATTTCTCTAAGTGGGTGCTCCTTGAGTAGGTGCTCTAAATTTTTAGAGGATTAGTGATCCTTGAGTTGGTGCTCAAAACCATCAAGGGTTGGTGCTCCTTAGGTTGGTTCACTAAACATATTGTAATCAATGATTTTATTGTGAGGCTAGATTGGCACAATAAACTCCAACAACTATTCTCATCGAGGTTTTTCCCACATTGGGTTTTCCTTGTAAAGCTTATGTCTTGTAATTTGATTTGTGTGTGTGTTCTTATTTGATTTGAATATTTAGTATATGCACACTTAGATTAAAAGTTCTTAAAGGTTCATTGATTCACCCCCCTCTTAGTGACCTATTGTGTTCCTTCAATTGGTATCAGAGCTAGGTTCCCTATTTGGAAATCTTTCTCTAGCTTGTGTAGATTCTGGTTAGTGAACACAATGGATAGGAATGAATCCTTCTCTTCTATAGAAGCTATGTTTGATGCACAAACTGTGCCTTTTGGAGAAGAATAATGGAAACTTATTTATCCTCTTTAGGCTTTGATGTCTAGATGTCAATAAAAAATGGCTATACCATTCCTCAAGTTCCCCTTACCGACCCTGATGCTAAAAGTGAATATGAGAACAATGCCAAAGCTAAGAATGCAATATTAAGTGGCCTGTCTGATATAGAGTTTGTGAAAGTCATACATTGCACTTTAACAAAATCAACATGAGATAAGCTACAAAGTATATATGAAGGAGATACCAAAGTGAAAGAAGCCAAACTACAAAATCTAAGAGCTCAATTTGAAAGCCTAAAAATGAAAGAAGAGGAGAAGATAGATGACTATCTACAAAGAGTGGATGAGATTGTAAGTTCTAAAAGAGGACTTGGAGAGGATGTCTCTGGTGAAGTTATTGTCAAGAAGGTTTTCAGATCATTAACCATAAGGTATGACACAAAGGTATTTGCTATTGAAGAAGTTAAATACTTCAAGACATTCTCTATAGATGAATTGTTTGGATCCCTATCAACTTATGAGATGAGAACAATAAGTGGAGAATCATCAAAGAGAGAGGTTGCATTCAACATAACCAAGAAATGAAAAGAAGAATTTTCTCATGAAGAAGAAGATGATGAATTTGATGTTGCTATAGAAAATTTTGTAAGGAGGCTCAAAAAAGGATCAACCAAATACAAAGGTAAGCTCCCTTTCAAATGTTTCAACTATGGCAAGATTGGATACTTTGCGTCTAAATATCCTTATGGAGATAAGGATGAAGATGAGAACAAAATTATGAAAGCCTTTGGTAAAGAGAAAATGAAGAAATCCTACAAACCAAAGAAAAGGAATTTAGAAGGAAGAACAATCTTTACATAATTGAGGATGATGTCATAGATGAAGAGAGTGTCTTTGATGAGTGCTGTAGTGAGGATGAAAGGGAAGTCAATCTCTTTATGGCACAAGGAGAGTTTCATGATGAACATGTTGTTGATGATGAGGAAGAGGAATTTGAAGTTGAAGTAAATCTTGAAGGTGAACATGTGAGTGCGCTTGAAGAACTTAGAAAGGTGAGGAAAGAATACAAAAAGGCTAAGTATGTTATTGTTGAAGAACAAGACAAATTGAACAAATGTCTTGAGGAGTTTGAGAAAAAAAATTCAGATTTGAGAATACAATTGGATGAAACTAAGAGAATGTATGAGGTAACTAAATTAGATTTAGAGAATAAGGAAAAGGAGTATCAAAATATGGAGGAAGTCGTGAATCTCATAAAGGAACTTGAAAAATGAAAAGATGAACTCAAGATGAGAATCAAGCATGAGGATAACCCTGATGCATTGGATAAAATGTTGAACAAACAAAAGCACTCCAAAGACATGGAAGGTGTTGGATTTGTTGCCGGTCAATTCTCTAAAGGTGAGAACTCATCCAGGAAAAGAATACACTTCACCTCATCAAGTGAAAATAGAAATAAACAAACTTTTATAGTCAACAAACCCACTGAGAAGAAGACATATGTTGTTGCTGCAAAGAACAAACATGCTGGTCCAAAAGGAAAAGCCAAGTTAGATGATGGAGGCTTCACAAAGGTCAAGGACGCAAGGAAGAATTCAAGAAGACTGATTTATGCTACTCCAATGAGACCAATGAGAAACACATTCAACAATAATTGGTATGTACCCCAATTCCATGGCAACTGCTATAAATGTAATACTTATGGTCATAGAATTGTTGATTGTAAGCGTATGTGTAGGTCTCCTAGTTATGAAAGTAGGAAACCTTATGCTTATCTTAAAGATGTAGATATATTTTGTTTTATCATTGAAATGGTGTTGGTAATAGAAGTTATGAGTGTAGGAGAAAAACATCTTAGTCCTACAACAATTTCTCAAGTTCATCATTCAATAGGAATTTTAAATGTTATCATTGTCAAAAATTTGGTCATATAGAAAAGCATTGTAAACTTAGAGCAGCCAAACAAAAGAAGGAGATGTCAACCTTGGAACCAAATAAAAAATTAGATTAAAATGTGACAGTGGAGAAGAAGAATGAAACAAAACAAGTCTGGATGGAAAAGGAGAAGGACAAAAATGAGTCAATTTTGATCGTCCAAACTGTCCTACATGCCAAAAGAAAGAACTTATGGGTAGTAGATAGTGGCTGCCCCGATCACATGACTGGTGACAAGAAAAACTTCATTAAGCTTGAAGATTTGAATGGTGGGTTGGTAAGGTTTGGAGACAAATCTTCCATCAAAATGAAAGGAAAGGGTACACTAAGCATAGATGACAAGTTGAAAGCTCATGATGTATATTATGTGGAAGGTCTAAAACATAATCTATTGAGCGTAAGTTAAATGTGTGACAAAGGATACAAGTTTTAATTTGACTCAAAAGGATTTGAAATCATAAAGGAGAGCAATGGTCAATTGGTTGCAGAAGGAAAAAGGACTAATGGAAATGTCTACAATTTAAAAGAATGTTTTGAATCACAATGCATGATGGGACATGTTGATGAGAGTTGGTTGTGGCATAGAAGGTTACGTCAAATTAATTTTGAAAATCTTGTTAGCGTGAGAAAGATGCACATACCTCTAATTATCAAACCAGCAAGTAATTTTTGTGATGAGTGTCAAAGAGGAAAGCAAACTAAAGTGAGTTTCAAGACTAAGGAGTACTCAACTCCAAGGCCTTTAGAGCTTGTGCATACCGATTTGTGTGGGATAACCAGAACAAGAGCACTCAATGGTGAGAAGTATTTTATGCTCCTCATGGATGATTTATCAAATATGACATGGGTCGCATTCTTGCAAAACAAGTCAAAGGCATTTGAAAGATTCAAAATTTTTAAAAGATTGGTTGAAAAAGAAAGTGGTTATAAGCTGAAATTTCTGAGATCAGAATGTGGAGGTGAGTTCACATCAAATGAGTTTGAGGATTATTATGAAAGACATGGAATAAGAAGACAATATTTTGCTCCTAGGACACCAAAACAAAATGGTGTTGTGGAAAGGAAAAATAGGATAGTCAAGGAAATGACAAGAACCATGCTAAATGAATCTAATCTACCTGATATATATTGGAAAGAGGTAGTCCATATAGTCATATACACATTAAACAAAGTACAACTAAGAGTGAACAATATGATGCCCTATGAACTATGGTATGATAGGAAACCCTCTGTTAATCATTTCAAAGGGTTTGGTAGAAAATTCTTTATCAGAAGAGATGAGGACTAGGAAGCTTTGAATCAAGAGGTGATGGAGGTATCTTCTTGGGCTACTCTACTCACATCAAGGCCTACAAATGTTTCAACAAGAGACTAAAGAAGGTGGTTGAGAGCATACATGTCAGAGTAAATGAGGATCTTCATAAAGGAAAGCATAACATAGTAGATCAGATTGAAGAATCTTATGTTGAAGAGGAAGAGCAATCTGAAAGTGAGGGAGAAGTACCTAGCAAGGCACCTAATAGATATGTACAAAAGAACCATCCAAAAGAGAAAATAATAGGAAATTCAAATGAGGGTGTGCAAAATAGAAGAAGACATGCAAGAAATAATGAATATGTAAATTTATGTCTTATGACTGAAATGAAACCAAGAAATTATAGTGAGGCTAGCAAAAGTGAAAATTGGATGAAAGCAATGGAGAAAGAGTTGCCGCATATTGAAAAGAACAAAACATGGGAGTTAGTTCCTAGGCCACCTAATAAGAATATCACAGGGACAAAATGGTTCTATAGGAACAAAATTAATGAAGAAGGAAAAGTAATAAGGAACAAAGAAAGACTTGTGTGCAAGGGATATGCTAATCTTGAAGGGATAGACTTTGAGGAGACATTTACACTAGCTGCAAAACTTGAAGTAATCAAAATGTTTCTGGCATTTTCAGCATACAAGGGGTATAAAGTATATCAGATGGATGTCAAATCTACCTTCTTAAATGGAAACCTTGAAGAAGAGGTCTACATAGAGTAGCCTAAAGGATTTAAGCTAGATGATGATGAAAGCTTTGTATGCAGATTGAGGAAAGCATCATATGGTCTAAAGTAGGCACCTAGAGCATGGTATTCTAGGTTGGATAAGTATTTACATTAGCAAGGATTTAAAAAGTGGAGTGTTGATAGAAACATATACATCAAAATAAAAGATAATCATATGATCCTAGTTGTATATGTGGATGACATCATATTTGTAGGAAACAAGGATGTATTATGCAAGGAATTTGTTGATCGGATGTAGTTAGAATTTGAGATGTCTTTGCTTGGTGAGTATCTTATTTTCTTGGTTTGCAGATTTTCTAGTTAGGTAAAGGTATATTTATATCACAAACTAAGTATGCAAGAGATATGTTAAAGAAATTTCAAATGGAGGACAACAAACCGATTAGTATCCCCATGGTGACATGATGCAAACTAAGGATGATGAGTCACCCAGTGTAGATTAGACCTTGTATAGATCCATGATTGGTAGCCTTATGTATCTCACAACATCAAGGCCTGATGTAGTCCAAGTAGTGTGCATGATTGTAAGATTCCAAGCAGCTCCTAAGCAATCACATGTCAATGTAGTAAGGAGAATCTTTATG
Organism: Cryptomeria japonica; assembly: GCF_030272615.1. Lineage (NCBI taxonomy): Eukaryota > Viridiplantae > Streptophyta > Pinopsida > Cupressales > Cupressaceae > Cryptomeria > Cryptomeria japonica. The sequence continues at coordinate 466,325,576 of NC_081414.1, forward strand.
TACCTATAGGGAACACTCAATTATGGCTTATGGTACCCAAAGAATGGTGAGTTCACTCTACAAGCCTACACTGATGCTGATTGGGCTGGTTGTATAGATGATAGAAAGAGTACCACTAGTGGAGCCTTCTTCCTTGGAAATAGATTCATTTCATGACATAGCAAGAAGCAAGATTCAATCTCATTATCTACTACTGAAGTTGAATACATTGTTGCTGTAACATGTTTCTCTCAAGTGTTATGGATGAAGCAAACACTCAAGGATATTTAGGTAGAGTTTTCAAACCCTATTCCTATTATGTGTGACAACTCAAGTGCAATCAACATTTCAAATAATCCAAACATGCATTCAAGGACTAAGCACATTGCCATCAAATATCATTTTTTGAGGGAAAAGGTAGTAGAAAAAAAGGTAAAAGTTGAATATGTATACATTGATGAACAAGTAGCTAATATCTTCACTAAGACACTGCCAAAAGGCAACTTTGAATATTTGAGACAAAATTGGGTGTTGTTCCACCCTCCTTCAACACAAGCGTATTTTTAAGGTTTGTGGTTCAGGGGGAGCATACTACTTTACTCTTTTCATCCTTGAACCTCATGCTTGACTCAGGGGGAATTTTGAAATTTTTGTAAGAAGTATTGACACTGCTTTTTATATTGTAATAATGGTTCATCTAGCTTTCAAGCAGTATAGGCAGTGCAAATTTATGCAGAGATGGTCACAGGGGGAGACTGCATATTTCCAGTAGGACATAAATCTTTTTGTTTCTCAGCGGGGGACATGAACTTGTTTGAGTGTGTTGTCTATCAGGATCTTTTCCATTGTTGTCAAAGGGGAAGAATATTAGCATAGTTGACATCGATTCAAAAGGGGGAGATTGATGCAAATGTTGTCATTTATGTCAACTAGGGCAGGTTGCAGAAGAACATGGACTGTAGGGTGCAAATCATTGTTAAATTAACATTGGAAGCTGAAAGAAGATCTGATTTTGTCTTAGAGTGCATTGGATCCATTGGGTTTAATTCATGAAGACTGGAAGTTGAGATATGTTGAAAATATTCTTTGATGACAATTCGACCAGACGGCTTGTGTCGCTCATCGTCCCATTGCGTTCAACTAAATATGTCTACATATGTCTAGGTAGCATTCATTCGCTAGTCTACTTAGGCAGAGTTGGATTCATGTGGTACCCACCTTGTCTAAGTGTTCACTAGTGTACACATGTTGGCAGCTCATTGGTTTGTTTAGTTGTGTTGTGTACGTGTGGGACCTATAGCGCATGTGTTGGCACCCTACTATCCCATTGCAAGAATAGCTAGAGAAAAGTGACCATGTAGGGGAAAATAAATCAAGGGAAATAACATGCCCCGCTATCTCGTGGCATGATGGACAAGAGAAATATGAACTTGTGGGGTAACACAAAAGTGATGCAAACAATTCCTTGCTATCCCATGATGAAAAAGATAAAAGAAGGATAACCTTTGCAGGATAACATAACAGTGAAATTAGTGGATGACAAAAGTTTAAAAAATTTGGGCCTACATGATAAGAAAATAAAAGTAGATGAAGGCATCCCGCCACCTCACAAGGATATGGAGGCCAATGTGAAACCAGTGCTGGACAAAAAAGTCAAAGGAGAAATGGTGTCTCCCGCCATCCTATAGCATGTAAAAGAGAAATGTGATGGTCATGCGGGGTAAAAATACCAAAGAGGATAAAGGCGCCTCGCTATCCCACACCAAGGAAGACCAAAGTAAAAGGGTCGCACGGGGTTAAAAGAAGGAGGCAATTGCTGACCTTGCTATCCCACACTGAATAAAATGCATGTAAGATAATCTTGCGAGGAAACAAATAATGAGGAGAGAGGTTGATCCCGCTATCCCACAACATGCAAACACAAAGTATGATGGTTTTGTGGTGATTGAAAGCAAGGTGTAGGAAGTGCATCCTGCCATCCCGCATGGGTAAAATGGTCATGTGAATGATGATGTGGGGTAATGAAGGGAAATAAGATAATGGCTCCTGCCATCCCACAAGTATACATGTGATGTAGAGAACGTGAAATATTTTAAGGTCATTGTGACTGTTATAAGTGATCCAGTCGACACGTTGGCTACTGATAGACAGAGAGGATCATGCAGCTATTGACCGACATTGACTGAGTGACTTGGATGCCAAATATGAAGATATGTGGCTTCTGATGAATAATGATGAACATTAGATACCCCAACCGATACTGAGAGGGGGGGGGTGAATCAGTACATGCAAAAACTTTCTCAACAACTTATTAGGTTAAAGCAATACCAACTGGTTGTCACCTTCATTGAACTTAACCACAACAATATCGGTTAAACACAGTAAGACATCAGACACCGTAAACTGATAAGTCTGAACACTTTAAATATGATCAATACTTGATATCAACTTTACCCATAAACATATGCATGTGGTATACCAGTAATAGCATAACCTAATAACTCTACATGCATAATCATTCAACCAAATAATACATAATCATCACATGAAAAATGCATAACACATAGCACATAGATTTTTCACATGGAAATCCATATGGGAAAAACCACAGTGGGGATGAATACCCACAAGCTTGTTTTTGAACTCTTTTGAAGCTCACCCTGTTAAGAGCCTAGTCCAGTTAAAGACTATACAATAAGGTTCTATTAGGAACCGATCCTGTTAGAGATCACCTGGTTAAGGGATGGCTATATACCCTGTTAAAGGTTGAAACCCTGTTAGAGGTTACCTCGCTAGAGGATTTGAAGAACTCAATGATCTTGAGTCACCTTGTTAAAGGTTTTACAATAAGGCTGTTAAAGCTACCTGGTAAAGGGATTTTCGAATAGTTGAAATGATTAGAAGACAATAGGTAAAACTTCTGCTATGATAATAGCACTACATACCAAGGCATATCCTTTTCATTTCCTCTACTCTACAATCACACTCTGCAGTTTTCCTCTTACCGGTCTGGCAAGTATCTCATCACTCAGATACACACAACATTTGCCAACAACTTTACAATAACAAACATCATCGACTTTATAGACATAAGTTAGGTTGGTAGCATAAACCCTAAGCCCTAAGTATCTTAGGTTTATAACACAGGTGGTCTAATCCTGGCCATCCAAACACATTGCATAGTGTATTACAATTTCAAATAGATCACAAGACAATCTACATCGTTCATTCTTCACCGCACATTGGAATCAGTAACCCATCACATTCTCTTCTCATACCGCCAAGAAGAATGATCATTCCCGAGGTAGAATTCAAATGCAGTTGATCTTCTCATGCATGTGGTGCCTCAATCTCATTCACATCTCTCAGCTAACTCATCACAAAGTATCATCAGTTGCATCACACAAGCGAGATTGCCAAACCGGAAACCCTAGAGCCGAGACTACCAACTCATGCCTCCATGCCTATTCATACCACTTTATACCGGTTCACCAACTTCTTTCAATCTACATACTAGTTCACTCACTTATTGACATCAATGACAACATACATTATCATCATATCAACATGTCGGTTCATCATATGACAACAATATCCAGCAATCTCCCCCTTTGGCATTGATGGCAATACTCGGTGTAGCATTGCAACTGTAGACATCATAAACTAGTGTATCTTCATCATCAGATATCTTCTCCTAAATTGACTTAAAATAGTTGTATATTCCCTCCAAATGTCTAGCAACTTCTCCTAACTTTCCAATATGCTCTCAATCCCATAAGTTTTGACAATAACCCCCTTTGACTCATCAAAAAAGAAATAAACACCCATTATTCTACATAAATACATGTTTAAGTGATTTATAAAATATCATTTAGCACATTTTTTTACAAAAGGGTTCGATGCAAAATTATAAGGCATATTATTACATTTCTTTTCAATAGATGAAAGCAATATTGTTTTAAAAAAAGGCAAAAAATGCCTCAAAAGTGGCTAAAAGCTTCTTAGGGAAAACAAAAATCCCTAAAGCACAACAAAGAGATTCATTTTGTATTTGATGCTCTACAAATTTCTTTTCTTCATGATGAAGGTGTTGCTATGTTCAAATTTTCATAGGGTTTCTTGAGGATTTCCTTGACAAATACTTGCCACTACTCATGCCTCTATAGGTAAACTTTATTACAGTGAATGATAATGTTGCTTCGAACTCCATTTTTTGATGTCTCTGTCTTAGAACCTTTTATTTCTTTATTACTGCTCACTGTATCTTTTGATGATCAACCTTGTTCTAGGTTTTGATAATACTCTTAATCATGATAAAAGAGCTACATTGTTCAAGGCTGCTACTCTATTGTGGATGGGATTATATCCTCCATATTTGAAACATTGCAATGCTGCTATATACTACATTATGACCCTTGACAACCCTAAATCCATTGTTGTTCAAAACCCTTAACACATACAAGCTCTCTATAGATTTATGCCCTTTTGTATTAATGGTGATATATGACTCTATATTTTAACTTCTTTAATAGTCAAGTGGCTACACTTTTGAGCTTTTGTCGTGTGTTGGGATTGCTATGGCTTATTGACAATGATTAATGCATAGGTGATTGTGTCTAACTATTGCAATTTGATTTCTTTAATCACTACTATTGTGTTCTTCACCTTACTTATGACTTCTCTTAATACATTATGAAGCTTTCTAATTGTGATTTGCTACAAGTATGACTATGAATGAGATCCATGGACAATATCTGCCTCATATAATGGTCAGATTTTTTTATGAGGCTTTAGCACTGTCAATATAGTCCCTTGAAAATTTTGCTAACTTTGGAAGTCTGCAAAATTACCCTAGAACTGTTGTGCACTCTATTATGACTACACAATGATCATCTTGCTTACTCTATTTCTGATTTGCTCATTGTATTTTGTCTTTATCATCATTGTTTACTCATGCCATAGATTAAGACTATAGATACTATATTCCTTCACAAATATTATTGTCTTCATGACTGTTTCATCTATATTTTGGTATTTTCCTATTTCAACAAACACAAGGTTGCTCTAGGGATCTTACTTTCATTTGAGCCTCAAGATCACTATTGATGATATTAGTGCATCTTGAGAATGAGAGATCTTTATGATTACTATCTCCGTTCCTTTAGAATGCAAATGTTTACTTGAAGACTAGTTCTTTTCTATTTGGACTTGTCTTGTCTTATTCTCCTATGACTGTTCATATCTTCACTATAAAGTCTTTCAATAGATTGATCTTTGATAGTAATGCTTCTCAAGAAGACAATTATCTCTCACATGGATTCATGACTATCCCATAACAGTCCTTTCTATTTGTTACCTTTTAAAATATAGATGTTATGATCTGCTCTCTTTCAATGAACTATCTCTTTTATTGTAGCATTGTCTTTTGCTCACTGTTTATTGGGACTGATCATGATTTGTTAAGAAAATATTTGTGAGAGTGAACATGAATGATGTCAAGGCCGCTTTGAAATCTTTGGTGCTATGGCCCTAAGTATTGATGAAGTGTTCAACTCAATTCTGTTTTGGACCTTGAAGGGCTTCAATCGCCATTAATCACATCCCTTGACTATGTGAAGACCTTGTGGTTATCTTTTATGATAGTGAGCTACTCCTCTTGTGTATATGAATATTTAATGTCTCAAATCACTATTCTTGAGCATTGTTCTAAGAGATGGCTTCCCTTTATAATCTGTCATAGTTTGGTAAAGATCTGCATCTTCTTTAGATCCGTGAATTGTGACTGTTGATGAAGGGATAATTGCCATATCTATACATTCACGTGCTCCTTGCTCTATATACCCTACCATTAATTCATAATGAAATTGAAACTTATACCTTTGTTGAAGCTCTGTGACTTTGTCAAAAGCCCACTATTATGTGCTATAGTGCATTCTTAATACTATGATAAGGGTTGTTTTGTATACTTATTACTTGAAAAGTGTATGATAGCTATGTATTAACCACTTATTTTGGCTAGGGTGATACTCTACACTTACTGTCATAGCTTCTTCTAAAACTATTATCTCTATATTTAATCAATGAATTCTTTGTTTGGACTTGTCTTCTCTTTGAGACTCATCCATGTTAGAATGTAGCTGTGACGACAAAAATTTTGTCTCCTTATATAAATGTAGAATGTGAGTACTTTCATATGATTGAGACTTTTTTATATGACTATATGTTACTCTATCCTCCATGTGTTCTGCTCATACCAAGTGGGTCTTGGGTGCTATCTATCTCAAAGGTATTCTAGATTCAATCTTTTTTATGATTATTGTCTTTGTGCTAGAAGCTTTAATTGTGACCACTTTGACTTTGCAAACACTATTTCTATCATTGCTTGATACTCTATCACTATATTATTGTCTTAACAATGTTGTGAAGTGTTGTGATTTCTCTTATGAGACCTTATTACTATCCTAAGCATCCTTTCTCAAGGCTGTTAACCCTTAACAATAATAGTGATCATACTTGCAGCACTATTGGTTGTTGTTATTATATGAATAACTTTATTACTGCTCGATAGCCTTCTCATTTACATCTTTCCCTTTAAATGCATTTATGTGTTAACTCCTTGAATGAACTGCTATTATTCTAAATCTATCATGAGAGCATTCAAACATGACTTAAATCCACCATTTGATCTTTCAAGATACACGACTACTTGGTCTTTATTGATTTAGTGTGGTTCAATTGAGTGGTGATTTGTTATTTATACTAGTGAACTCATCAATTCACTATTGTGAATGATGAACCCTTTCTTGATTGAGATACCATGAAAAAAAAAGACCTTTCCCTCTATTACACAGTAGATAGCAACATGCTGGGCTCAACCCTTATGGGAGCCCATTTTACTCTTCATGCTATGAAATTTTATTTTAGTGTAAAATAATCTAGCAATGAATATGATACCTATACCTGCACAATGAACAAACATGCTAGAAAAAAATAATAAAGTTCAAATTGTTTCCTGCTTTCCTCTCTGATCCATGTAATGAATGCATATCTGATTTGATGTATTATGAGGGTGAACTATGCATTATTTGATGATGTGTAAGTAAAGATCCGGAGTCCTGAGCTCCAACATAATCTCTCCCTTCTTCTTGTAGGTAATTCTGGATGGCAAAGCAAATGGAGATGAGGATAGAAAATTCAATTGTTGGATTCGTCATTCCAGGCAATGATAGATCCCTTTTCTTTTCTTATGTTTCATTCTTATATGCATTATTTTCTCTTTATAATACATTAAAATAGTCATTCCCATGGCTTGTGTGGTACATTTCATCATTAATAAATAAAGAAAGCGGATTTCTTTTAAAAGATGCAACGTTGTATGATTCATCTATATTGTAAATGCTTGCATTTATATGCAATTCTTCTATGAATTTTTGTCCTTTCCAATAAAGAAAACTTAACAAAAAATAATGTATACCTTTCACCTTTAGTTGCACACGCTATTCCAACTCTACTTGATTGAGCTGTAAGCAAAATTAGGTAATGGTAATAGAGGCTATTGTTGTCATATCTTATATTTCCAGTGCCGTATTTATTTTAGATTTGATTTTATGAAGCATTTTCATGATCTAGCAAGTTGATATGCATTTCTATAGAGGTTGTGTTATTGTTGCTCCAACAAGTTGATGAGCCTTGCTATTGAGGATGTTTTCATGCTAGCTCTAGCAATATGACTGAGCCTCATTGTTAAGGATTGATATTGTTTGTTAATGAGTAAGTGGATGTTGCCTTACTTTTTTTCATTGATATTTTGATCAATGTTGAGGCTCTTGTTTATGTATTGGCATTTTAGCATTTGATTATTTTGCTTATTTTCTATGTGATGTGGATACTTTCATAATGTTGCTATTGAGCCTCCTTGTTATCTTGATGTATTTGATTATGTTTACCCTAAGGTCTTTGAACATGTTTAGGGGGCGTGGGCTTTCATGTGATGATCACAATCATGAGAGATAGGCTACTAAGAGGTTCCTAGTAAGGATTATTGTAGTCTAGATCACTAGGGAACATTGGAAGTTTTCCTTGTTTTAAATAAGTGAGAAAATTAATAATTAAATTAGATGGGTTGGGTAATTAGGATTCATCTAATAAGATAATAATTTGGATTTGAGCCCCAAGACTTGATCCTAGGTAGGATGTTTTAGGATAAGCTTGGGAAGGCCATAGAGATGGAAAACCAAACTCCCTTGATATCTCATAGGTTGAGATGGTTCCACATGTCTATCAAGGTTGATATTCACCTTCTTTGTGAGGATAACATGCAGAGACATGTCTATTAGGGTGCGACTTTTCCCCTCTATGCGAGGATAACATGTGATGACACTCCACTCTTACATGTGTCCTTGTTCCCTTTTCCATGGTTTTTGGTATGCCTCTGGGAGTTTCTATGTTTTATGATTAGCCATGTGATGTGATTTGGCTTATTGATTATGTGTTACTTCTTAGTTGTGGTTCTTGAGTTGTTGAGCCTATTTGGTTGTTAGGTGTCAGCCTAGGTCTAAAGTGTGTGTGGGACCTTGTGTCATCTCCTAGCACAAGGGGGGTGGTTCCTTTGGTTCTACATGGTCAGGTGGTTTGATGTCTTCTTCCATTGGGATGTTCTTTGTTGGATGCTCTTGTGTGTGGATGTGGATTCTCATCTCTTCAGCTTATTGATGGATATTGTAGCAGATAGATGTATGTGATTCTTATGGCACACATATTTTTAGGTTTCATGAGATGGTTGTATCTATAGTTTAAGTGTTATGCTCCTTGATGTAAGTAGATATTGTATTCATATGTGATGATAGTTAATGTATTAGGATATGGTTATTATTATTGTAAGAGAACATATAGATGTATCTTGTTGTATATTGGACAATGATTCATTAATCTGAATAATGGAATTGGACTCTTGGATGACCATTTAGTATAATGTGAATGTTATGCGTGATAATAAAAAAAGGACCAGTATGGTGGTAGATAGTATTGGAAATGTATTTATGGGGTTACATTAATGTTTAAGGAATGGGAGTAGGAACATTTAATCTGGTGCTTCTAAAATTAATCTAAAGGTTTAAATGGCATATGCACTATTAATAAAATATTTAATGGTAGGTAAACTAGTGAATGTTCTATGTATACACATTAATAGTAAGTGATACTGGTGATAGAATGCATTGGATTATAGAAGTAATCAAGGTGTTGTTTCTTATTTGATATTGTAGGTAATGATGTTGAGATGCCCTAGGGAAAGATAGATGATGTGTTGTATTTATTTCTGCTTGCATTATGAGTTCTTATGATTATTCTTTTATGATTATGTTCATGATGGATATGTGTATGTCATGTTAATGGATATATGTGTTGTATTAGATCATGTTTTTTCTTTTAAAATCTCTCTTTTTGCATGTTAGTTAGCCTTATTTCTCTAGGGTATGTTAGTGGGCATTACAAAATTTGACCCAAAGAGCAACAACCATGCAAAGTGGAGATAGAATCAAGGTTGAAGACCAAGCTAGATCTCTAGTTGAAGCTAAGTTCGAGGATCCAAAGTAGTTTGACCTCAATTCATTCTTTTAGTTAAGATTAGGAGACCTTTCTATAAAGAATTATTCATCTATCTTTCTTAGATGGTTCTTTCTTCCTTTCATCATGTATTGTAGACTGATTTGGTCTCTTTCATGCTTAATGGCAGACCTATAACTCATTTTCTGAGTTTGTAATAGTAGCATTCCTTTATTTTTCAATAAAATAGCAACATTTTCCTTCTTAGCACTTCTTGTATTGTATCATGAATGAATGATTTGATGTTATTATTGTGATTTATGTGTAATCCTTTAAATGTGTCTCATTCAAATATGATATGTATATGAAGATACATGACAGGCGCGGGTCATAGATTGTGCTAGCTGATTTTAGTAGTTTGTAGTTGTAAAAATACATTTTTTTCCTTCAAGCAAGATCTGAATTCAATCCTTATAAAATATTGATGCATCACATGTTTAGTTAATTTGTGAAAGGTTTAGGCTTATTTGTTGGAGTGTATTGTGAGTTAAGCAGATTGCAATCTCAGTTAGTTTTTGGGTGCATCACCTCCTCCTAGGATAGGTTTCAATTTAAGAAATTCTTCCTATCCCTTTTCCCATCAAGTTAGTTTCAGGAGGTATTCATCAGGAGAACTAGTTCACTCCAGAGATTGATCCTAAAGATAGGAAACCCATAGACCTGAGGATTTTTCCATGTTTCATGGGATTGTTGAGCTCCTAGCTTAGCAACACGATGCAATACTTCGTGACAATAGTTACAAGTAGACCTAGAAAATGAGAAAGCAAAGAGGACAACAATAGATAACAAGAGCAATGAATTATAGAAAAGGATAAAAAATATACCTCTACATCTACAAGTACAAAGAATGAGCAAAAAAGGTGTAACTGAATGGACTGAAGAAAAGCTTAGCTGAAAGCATTAAAAAATTGATAATGAAAGAGCCTCTTCAGCACAATTATACAAAAAGTTGGAAAATGTCATTTCCTCAACAAAAAATTTACAAAACCAATTGGAACATAAGAAGGAAAGAGGAAATCAATGGGAAGAAAAAGTGGAGGAAGAAAGAAAAAACAATGAAAGACTGACACAAGAGATATATAAGGCATACAATGAAATTAAAGCTTCCAAAGACAAATTGACTGGATCTTAGAAACAAACAATGAGGTATATAAAAAAAAACATTTGGGAGTAAATAATGAAAAGGACTGACCAATTTTGTCAGTTGTTTGAATTTATTGAAAGTCTAACAATACATTATGGGAAGCTCACTGAATACATTGCTTGGAACAAAAACATGATTTCGAGAGAGAAAATTGCAAAACAAATTTTGCAAACAATCTACAAATCCAATGAAAAATATTTGTCAGCCAAGGGAATTAACAACCACATTGATGCCTTATTAAAGGCATCATCTATCATAAAAAATATCATGAAACTATGAGAAGCATAGGAATATCTGGATAAGGCTGCAAAAAAGATGAAGCTACATGGAAATGTACATAGGTTGATAGATCTTGGTTTACCGAAGAGTTTTAACACAACACAAAAATGCATTGGAAATGTTTCTTTCAAAAATAAGATGGAGGAGAAAATGAAGTTAGATTTAGACCTATTTCCTAAGGACACAAATGAGGCTAACTTTCTAGGCTTCACCAAACCATTTATAACCTTGAATGCAACTTTGGATGAAACATTGATGTCAAGTTCCACTTCCAATTATGGATTGCTGACAAATTTGCAAGTCACTTACTATATGTTAGAACAAATTGGAATTCCATAAGATGGAGAGTGTAGCATGCTACAAAATCTGATACAATGATTTCATAATATGTATTGTGTAGTTTGTATTCCCAAATTCTTTAGGTTTTCTTCTTTACTTTGTTTATAATTTCAAGCATATTGTAATTTGTCATGGCTTGAATGAACTTTGTTTTATGAATGTGTAATTACTATTAATGTCTCTATGATGCAATTACTAATACAACACTTTTTTTAGTCTTGAACACTGAAAAATAGAAGTACATTAGTTTATTAACTTGTAAATAGAAATTTGAAAAATGTAATTGCATATCAATATTAAATGACATTGAAAGAAACATAAAATATCATCAACCATACTTAGGATTTTGTAATATGAATGATGAAATACATTATACAGTAAAAGTTCAATAAATACCTAGTAACTGCTAGTGCTAGATCTCTTAAATTTTCCAAATCACCTCATCATCCTGATCATCAAATTGAGAGCTTCCTTGATTCTTGTCTATGTTTTATTCACTTTGTATACTTCCACTTAATTGCATCTCAAAAATACTAGCACATTTGTCATTTTCATTCATTTTGTCACTGTAAATTATCCCACTTTGGTTTGAAGTCTTTCCCAACGCTCTTCTGTCACATTTGGACTTCCAGATTCCTAGCGCACTTTCATAAGGAAAACTTCAAACATCATACCTAGATGTACATAGCCGCAAGCAATTTTCCAAATTCTTCTCTAGTTTATTTCTTATATTTGATTTTAAGAAACCCAAAGCACTGAAAACTCTCTCATCCTCCACTGAACCCAATACCATGTTTTGACATAAATCAAAAAGTTTAAAAAATTCTAATTTTAAATCAAGAAAATTTTTGCTCTAGCCTAGGTTTGTCCAAACCTTTGTTACTGATACCTCTTCCAAGGGGTTCTCCATTTTTTTCAAATTTCCAAATGATGTGATGCAGGAGCATCCCAGTCTATGAGAAATATTGCATCATCCAAAAATATTTCCTTTTAGCTTTGTTCTTGTTTAGTTCAATATTGTAGTTTATGTGTTCTTTCAGTGTGTTCCGATAGCTGGTTATTTTTTGGTTTCCAGGCCTGTTCTTGATCATCATTCTATATTTTCAGTCCATTTGGATTCTTTTCGGGTGAGTTATTGCTTTCGGATTGGCTGTTCTTGGTTCCTAGAGCATTTTTTGAGCTTAACAACTAGTTGGTGATTTCTACTCATGCAAAGCAATTTCGTGGCTTACAGATCTATTTGGTGCCTTGTTCGATGTTCTTGAGTCCTTGGCCAACCTTCTATTTGATCCACGCTTCTTGCTTGTTCTTTTCTGGAGGATTTTCCTTTCATTATTGGGGCCGACCTATTTGCACATTTCATTTTTTTCTTGGTAAATGTAATCTATTGTGGCCGACCCGAATGTGTTCCAGAGGGTATATCTATTGTTATATGTGATCCTTAGGAAGCAATTCGAAGGTTATGGGCATCTAGTTTCTAGAATTATAATTCGGATGCCTCTTGGAGGTCTGGATGGATTGTAACCTGGCATATAGTCTAAAACAAGGCATGTTAGCCTACATATAACCAGATGATTACTAGATGTTGTATGGTGATAATATGATGATGTGGTTATCTGGTTTTGCATTTTATCTATGTTTTGTTGTTACTTCCATTGTGTTACTCTTGCTGCATTATCTGGTTAGTTCTCTTTGAAGATCCATCGAACCATGGTTGTACCAAGTGGTATCAGAGCTAGTTGTGAACCTTGAGGCATTCCTTTGGGTGAACAGATCACTGATATGAGGCAAGTTGCAAGCATGTTCGATAAATCACCGAGTTGAGGTAGTTGCACCAGAGCAAAGGAGAAGATGCCGCCAAGAAGGATGAACCCTCGGAGGGTGGAGTAGATGATGTAATATTTCAATAATGAGATGCAAAATGAGATCTAAAATGCATTAGCTGGTTTGTGGAGGAATCCAGAAAATAAGGATGAGTATGAAGAGGCTAGAGAAGAGCTTGAGGTCGAAGAAGATAAAGGACCAAAAGATGAAAGAGAAGAAATATTTTTGAGAGTGGTGGCACAAATGAGTAAAGTTCATAAAGTGGATGTTTTAAAATTTTCTAGGACACTGAATCCAGAAGATCTGATTGATTGGATCAGAGAGTTGGAGGACTAATTCAAGTTTGAGGATATTAAGAACCCGTAGAGAGTTTGGTTGGCACAAACTATGTTTAAAGGGCATGCTACTTTGTGGTGGAAAGATTTGCAGAGGGATAGAGTGGAGAATGGTGAAATAAAAATCACCTAGTGGAGATAGATGGTAGCAATATTAAAGGCTAAGTTCATTCTGAGAGACAATGAGTTGGAGTTGTTCAAGAAGTTGCAGCACTTGAAGTAGAGAAACATGAGTGTGAAGGAGTATACTGATGAATTCTATAAGGTAATGATCAGATCTAGACATAGAGTGAAAGATAGAGAGAAGGTGGCTAGGTACATAAATGGACTTGCATTTGACATTCAGGATGAGATGAGTATACTAAAGATTTCCACAATCAAAGAGGCTTACCAATATAATTTGAAGGTTGAGGAGAAAGTGAAAAGAAGACAACAAAATAACCCTAGAGGAAAGGAGAGATATAAAGGGAAGATGAGTGGTAGTACAGAGAAGTAGAATGTTGAAACAAAATTAAAACCTGAGTGGAGTAGAGAACTGGATCAGAAGAGAAAAGAGAGTGGAAATAGAAGCAAGGAATTTCTAGGAAGATGTTTTAAATGTGGAGAGATAGGACATAGATCTTTTGAGTGCAAGAAAGGGATGGTAAGGAATTGTGTGGTAAATGAGGATCAGGAAGTTGGAGTTACCAGTGAGAACATGTTGGAATCGGAGCAGGGAGAATCACTTATGTTCAGAAGAGTCTTGATGGAGAATAGTAGTGAAGATACCAAACCTACTCAGAGGAAGAATCTTTTCTGGAGTATGTGTAAATCAGGTGGTAAGTGTTGTAAGGTTATTGTTGATAGTGGAAGTACTGATAATTTGGTATCTGAGGAGATGGTAGAGAAGCTTGGATTGAAGAGGTTTAAGCATCCTTGTCCTTACAAAGTAAGTTGGTTACAAGATGATCAGAAGTTAGAAGTAAAAGAACAGTGTTTGGTGAATTTTAATATTAGACCTTTTAGGAATGAGGTCTTATGTGATGTTTTGTCTATGAGTGCTTGTCATGTTTTGCAGGGTAGAACTTGGCAGTTTGACAGAGGAGATATATATGAATGTAGAAGAAACCTAATCACTATTCAGAAGGATGGGCAGAAGTTCACATTGGCTTCTTTGAGGGAGAAAGAGAAGGAAGTGAGGAATTTGAATCTTGAGAGAAGTTCCAGTACTAGGAAGTAGGTTGCAGAGGTTACACCAAATGGTGGAAGGATTTGTAGAAGGGTTTGATAGATAATCCTGATCATAAGAAGGAACCGGATGGCAATAAGGTTATGGTGGAAAACCGGATGAAATATTGTGGCAAAAATAAATCAGAGTTGCAGAAGAAGGAGAGTATCGGTTAGAGACAGTGTGTAGGTGGTACAGGAGCACCTAGTGAAGTTGATGGACCTGTTGTATGTCAAAAGGGTGTGTTTAGTGTGTTTAAGTGTCCTTTGTGTCTTAGTTTTGTTGTTTGTTGAGTTTTGGGTCTATTTTTGACATTTTATGCTTTGTAAGCCTAGAATGGGCAAAATATGGAAAAAATGGTCAAAACACCCTATAAATCCTTGTTAGGAATTGAAATATGTTTTTGTGGTTATAGTAAACCATTTCACATGGTGGAGTTAAGTCTATTTGGCTCACAAGTAAAAAATGCTCATTGTACTAAAAATTGTCAAAGTTGTCAAGCAACATTTTGATAATATTTGGAAAATCTGTAGAAGTAAGGTAAAAGGTGGTTATTGGTCCATACCTAGGCATGATTTGGGGGGTGAGTGTCTATTTAAAGCCTCAAGCAACTTTGTATCAGGTTGGCATTCGAAAACAAGAATAATTCAATACAAAAACTAAGAATTTTGTCACTTTTCTTGCATTTTTGCTCCATATGCTATAGCAGTTCATACTTCCTAAGCATTTGGCTATACTATTTTCATTTGGTCAGTTGTGCCATGTTGTGTTAAATATTTCTCACCTGGGTTTGTGTGCTGGTGTGAAGTTTTAACATTGTAACAAAATTATTTTGTTTTAGCCCTGTTCTCGGTTGAGTAAGGGTTTGGCTTCAACAATGGAAGCAACTTGATTTTATTTGGCTCTTTCTCCATGGCCTCTGAGAGTCAAGTTTTTTTACATATTTTTTTTTTATGGAAATGACAAAGAAAATGGTTTTTGTTGCTTACTAGGCGAGCTCCTATAGACCGACTAGTGAATTTTCATGGTGTAAAACAAAGCTTCTTTGCAAACCCCCACCAAGTGGACCTCATTTTAGGTTTCCTAAGGTGGAATGAAGTTTGTAAATATGTTTTAGACCATATGGGAGGATGTTTCAATGAATATTATGTTGGAAATGCATTTTGAGTAGCCAAAGTGTTGATTACAATGGTTTTTTAGCACTTTTCCTCTTGAAACTTGGTTGCACATCAAGTGTTTATCTTTATGCTTGCAGGGCAGGAAGTTGGAAGGCTTCACAATCATGGTATAGACCTTCTCAAAATATTTGGTGGTCTGAAGAAGAGTTTGGAATGGTGATAAGGTGTTTGAAGACTCAAAACCCTTGAAAACCCTTATTTTTAGGCACATTTTTAGGACAGCAGTTGTACGGTCTTGTAAGACCTCCTCATAGCACAAAATTGAAAGATCTCCATAAAGAGTATCTAGATATGCAAGGTTTTAATGAAGTGTTTTGGCAGTTTGTGTAGTTATAAGCGGTTTAGCAGTTTTGGAGGGTTAATTGGGGCTCTTTCCTTGTAGCCCTATTTTGAGCTTTTCTTCAAATTAGGTAAGAAGACAATTGAATAGATCACCAAACCAAGTTGAAATAAGCCTAATAGGATGTTAGACAATGTCCTAGACCTCCTAAAACTCTTGGTGAGATATTTTTGTGTTTGGAGCTAAGAAGCAAAGTTGCACTTTTGTGAGTCTTGAGAGCAAGTATGAATGAATATAAGAACTAACATGGTAGGAAGATCTCAAGGTTGATATGAAGCATAGAGAAGGAAAGACATCAAAGAATTAGTACCTAAACAAGTGGAAAAACCTTCAACAATTACCTTTGAGGGAACTTGCAAGCCAAATTGATTACAAACACACAACTTTAGCTAATTTTTGAGTATCTCCCTATCATAGTGGTATCAGAGCAAGAACTAAGTCTTGGCTAGAAGTGAGTAGTTTCAAGATGGTGACCAATGCTGAGTTATCCAAGAAGATAGAAGACCAAGAAGAGGAAAATAGATCACTAAGGGAGAGATTGGATCAGCTAGAGACAAAACTAGTTTCAGTAGAGGTCAGAACTGAAGAAGTGAGCGATAAGGTAGGAGATAGGGGCAAATTGGTAGCAATAGAAGATAAGATCCCTATACCTGACCCTATTCTTGAACAAGAACCTTTCTTGAAGGCCTTGAATGCTTTGAGTGGCAAAACCTTAGAAGGTGTAGCTCTTTTTAGTGGCAAGATGGATCCAGATTCAGTCATGGAGTGGATTGAAGGCCTGGAGAATCACTTTGAATGTGATGGAATGACAAAGACCCAGAAGGTGAAGGTAGCCAAGTCTAGGTTGAGAGGGGCTGCCTTAACATGGTGGAAGTTCATTCAAGCTGAGAGAGAAAAAGAGGGGAAACAACCTATAGCAACCTAGAAGGGAATGGTGTCTAAGATCAAAGAAACCTACATACCAAATGATTATGAAATCCAACTAGATAAGAAGAGGAAGAATTTGAGGCAAAGGGATTTAGATGTGAGCAGATATATAGAGGAGTTTCAAACAATATGTTTGAGGTCAAAGGTTGTGGAAGATGAGAACATAAAATTTTCAAGATATCTCAATGGCTTGAGATGGAATATACAAGAAGAGTTTAGTTTATTGTGTCCCAATACAGTGCAGAAGTGTTACAAACTGGCAGTCAAAGTGGAAGAGAAAAGTAGGAAGAAACAAGAACAAAGCAACAGAGGCAGAGGTAGGGGAAGAGATGGTATAGGCCATAGAAGAGGAGCTAATCAAAGGTCCCAAGGAGAGTCCAAACTTATAGAGCATAGTGGGGATTCTAATAGCAAGAGCAGCTATAGAGGAAGGGGATCTAGCAACCTAGGAAGAGGTAGATCTAGTGGACCAAGAAGAGGGTCCTACTTCTCCGCCATGAAGTGTTACAATTGCCAAAAGTTGGGTCATCCCGCCTATAGATGCCCTGAGAAATATTCTTCATCTCAAGGAGGTGAAAGAAGAGTGACATATGTGCAAGAAGATGTAGAAAGTGGGAAGACACAAGAAGTGAGTTTAGCTTCAAAAGATGGGGAAATTTTAATGATGAGAAGAGTCTTGATCAAGGAGCCAACCAAAGAGGAACCAACTCAAAGAAGATATTTATTTAGAATCAAGTGCAAGATCATGGGTAAGGTTTGTAGAGTGGTGATAGATTCAGGGTCTACTGACAATATTGTGTCAGAGGAAGCAACAAATAAACTTAAATTGGAGAGAGTTCCACATAGTACTCCATATAAGGTCACTTGGCTCAACAAGGAGCAACATGTGGTGGTGAATGAACAAGCTTGGGTTGAGTTCACAATAGGGGGTTATAAGGATAAAATCTTGTGTGATATACTCCCAATGGATGCTTGCCACCTACTTATGGGTAGGCCATGGCAATTTGATAAAAAGAGTTCATAAACACTCTTGAAGAGGGTGAAGGAGTGGGATTTTCTCTCATAGTGAAACCAAAGGAAGAAAAGAAAGAAAAGAAGGTTCAAATACCTCATGAAGTGCAGAAAATACTAAACAACTTTAAAGAATTCATAAGTGATGGAGCACCAACAACCCTACCACCTACTAGAGCCATAAGCCATCAAATTGACTTCATTCCAGGAGCCTCATCACCCAATAAAGCAGCCTATAAGATGACCCTAGAACAAAATAAAAAAGTGGTTAGACAAATACAAGAGTTGTTAGATCAAGGTTTGATAAGAAAGAGCATAAGTCCTTGTGTCGTACCTATAGTGTTAGCACCAAAGAAAGGAGGAACATGGAGGCTATGCACATATTCAAGAACCATTAACATAATCACTATCAGATACAGATTCCCTATCCCAAGGATCGAAGATTTGATGGATTGCTTGGGAGGTGCAAAGTTTTTCACAAAGATTGATCTCAAGAGTGGTTACCACCAGATCAGGATAAAGGAAGGTGATGAGTGGAAAACAACCTTCAAAACCAATGAAGGAATTTATGAGTAGCTTGTTATGCCATTTGGTCTCACTAATGCTCCTAGTACATTCATGAGACTCATGAATGAAGTACTTAAATATTTTATTGGTAAATTTGTTGTTGTATACTTAGATGATATCATGATTTTCAGTAGAACTAAAGATGAACATCTAAAGAATATCAAATTTGTATTGCAACAATTGTATGATGAGAAACTAATAATAAACTTGGAGAAGTGTGAATTTATGCAGCAGGAACTAGTCTATCTTGGCTTTGTAGTTTCATGTGGAGACTTGAAAATGGACACATCAAAGGTGGAAGCCATCACCAATTGGCCAACACTGAAAACAAGTGAAGTGCAAAGCTTTCATGGTTTGGCACAGTTCTACAGGAAGTTTATAAGGGGATTCAGTGAGATTTGTGCACCTATGCTAGATACTATTAAAGGTGGAGTCAAGACAAAGTTTCAGTGGACCAAAGAGGCTAATAAGGGGTTTGAACTCTTTAAACAAAAGGTAGCTACACAACCAGTACTCATTCTTCCTAGTTTTGATAAGTTGTTCACTATTGAATGTGATGCAAGTAACATAGTAGTTGGTGTGTTTTGGGTCAAGATAATAGACCAGTAGCTTTCTTTAGTGAAAAGCTCAATGATGCAAAAAAGAATTATTCATCCTATGATCGTGGATTGTATGCTCTTGTCCAAACTCTTCGAAAATGGAGGCACTATTTGTTGCCCAAAGAGTTTGTTGTTTACACAGATAATCAAGCTCTTAGTTAAATGGGTTGAGTACTTGCAATCATATACATTTTCCATTAAGCATAAGAAGGCACAATGTAATAAAGTAGCAGATGCTTTGAGTAGAAGGCTACTAACAGTGCAAGAAGTGCAGATTCAGAATATTGAAGTTGATTGCTTCAAGGATTTGTATCCAAATGATGAAGATTTTGTAGCCATTTACAAGGTTTGTCAATAATTTCAAAACCATTTTCATAGTGAATATGCTGACTTTACCTTGCAAAATGGTTTGTTGTTTAGAGGTGGATAGTTGTGTGTTCCCAAAGGCTCAATGAGGGAAAATTTGATCCAAGAGAAGCACAATGGGTGTTTGAGTGGTCATTTTGGTCTAGACAAGACATTGGAACTTGTGCAATGTTTCTACTATTGGCCAAGAATGCAAAGGGATATCAAGAGGTATGTTGAGCAGTGTATGGTTTGCCAAAAGGCAAAAGGCACATCTACCAATGTTGGTCTTTTTCAGCCATTACCCATTCCTACAAGGCCATGGGAATGTGTGAGTATGGATTTTGTGGTTGGTTTACCCAAAACAAAGCTTGGTTTTGATAGCATTTTTGTTGTTATTGATAGATTCTATAAAATGGCACATTTTGGTCCTTGCAAAACTACTCATGATGCTAGTCACATTGCACATTTTTTTTTCAAAGAGGTTATTCTAATCCATGGTTTTCCTATTAGTATTGTTTTAGATAGAGATGTCAAATTCCTTGGACATTTTTGGAAAACTCTTTTGAAAAGATTGGGTACTAACTTGTCTTTTGGTTCAGCCTATCATCCCCAAACCGATGGCCAAATAGAGGTGGTCAATAGGGAACTTGGTAACCTCTTAAGGTGTTTGAAAAAAGAGTGGAGATAGAGTTGGGATCAGATTCTTCACCAAGAAGAGTTTGCCTACAATGACAGTGTCAACAGGTCTACTGGTAAGAGTCCTTTTGAGATAGTGTATGGTATGCACCCAAGGGGTGTTATGGTGTTGAGAAACCTTGGTAATGTGCAGAAAAGAAGTGGTCAAGTTGATGATGTAGCTCAGTCTATGAAGGAGGTTCATGATCAAGTAAAGAAAGCTCTCCAAGATGCCTCATAGAAGGTCAAAACTAGAGTTGATGCAACAAGGAAAAATGTACAATTTTCAGTTGGTGACTTTGTGATGGTGCACTTGAATAAGTCCAGACTTCAAAAAGGAATTCTTAGCAAACTCCAAATGAGGAGGATAGGTCCTTGTAAATTTTTGGCTAAGTATGGCTCTAATGCTTATAAGATTGATTTGCCTAATGATGTTGCATTGTCTCCTATCTTCAATATTGCAGATTTGGTTGCATACAAAGGGAAGCTTCCCAAAGAGGATGAGAGAGTTCTAGAAGTTCACCAATCACTTTCAGACCTATCTCTTCCTTCTACACCCATGCCTCAAGCTGAAAAAGTTTTGGATTCTAGGATTCTCAAAAAGACTAGGCACCAAGTCTATATGGAGCATTTGATCAAGTGGAGGAACAAACCAGACTTTGAGACTACTTGGGTACCTAAATCAGACATTCTTCAGTTTGAAATTGATCCCTCATTGGTTCCAAACTGAGTCACTTGACTTCTTTGTCTTTGGGGGAGTATGGTGTAGGAGCACCTAGTGAAGCTCATGGAGCACTTCATCAAATTTTGGTTTGAAATGGCCTATGTTGGTCCCAATTTAATAATGGACTTGTTTTATTTCAAAAGGGTGTGTTTAGTGTGTTTAAGTGTCCTTTGTGTCTTAGTTTTGTTGTTTGTTGAGTTTTTGGTCTATTTTTGACATTTTATGCTTTGTAAGCCTAGAATGGGCAAAATATGGAAAAGTGGTCAAAACGCCTTATAAATCCTTGTTAGGAATTGAAATATTTTGTGTGGTTATAGTAAACCATTTAAAATGGTGGAGTTAAGTCTATTTGGCTCACAAGTCAAAAATGCTCATTGTACTAAAAATTGTTAAAGTTCTCAAGGAACATTTTGATAATTTTTGGAAAATTTGTAAAAATAAGGCAAAAGGTGGTTATTGGTTTGTACCTAGGTATGATTTGAATCGTGAGTATCTATTTAAATCCTCACACAACTTTGTATCAGGTTGACATTCAAAAACAAGAAGAATTCAAGAAAAAAACTAAGAATTTGGTCACTTTTCTTGCATTTTTGCTCCATATGCTATAGCAGTCCGTACTTCCTAAGCATTTGGCTGTACCATTTTAATTTAGACAGTTGTGCCATGTTGTGTCAAATATTTCTCACCTAGGTTTGTGTGTTGGTGTGAAATTTTAACATTGTAACATAATTATTTTGTTTTAGCCCTATTCGGTTGAGTAAGGGTTTGGCTTCAACAATGGAAGCAACTTGATTTTCTTTGGCTCTTTCTCCATGGCCTCTGAGATTCAAGTTTTTGTACATAGCCTTCCAAGTTTTTTTTTATGGCAATGACAAAAAAAATGGTTTTTGTTTCTTACTAGGCGAGCTCCTATAGCCCGACTAGTGAATTTTCATGGTATAAAACAAAGCTTCTTTGCAAACCCCCACCAAGTGGACCTCATTTTTGGTTTCCTAAGGTGGAATGAAGTTTGGAAAGAGCTATTAGACCAGATGGGAGGATTTTTTAATGAATAGTTTGTTGGAAATGCATTTTGAGTAGCCAAAGTGTTGAATACAATGGTTTTTGAGCACTTTTCCTCTTGAAACTTAGTTGCACATAAAGTGTTTGTCATTATGCTTGCATGGAAGGAAGTTGGAAGGATTAATAATGATGTTACAGACCTTCTCAAAATATTTGGTGATCTGAAAAAGAGTTTGGAATGGTGATAAGGTGTTTGAAAACTCAAAACCCTTGAAAACCCTTATTTTTAGGCACATTTTTAGGACAGCAGTTGTACGGTCTTGTTAGACCTCCTAATAGAAAAAATTTGAAATATCTCCATAAAGGGTATCCATATATGCAAGGGTTTCATGAAGTGTTTTGGTAGTTTGTGGAGCTATAAGCGTTTTAGTAGTTTTGGAGGGCTAATTGCGACTCTTTCCTTGTAGCCCTATTTTGAGCTTTTCCTCAAATTGGGTAAGAAGACAATTGAATAGATCACCAAACCAAGTTGAAATAATCCTAATGGGATGTTAGAGTATGTCCTGACTTCCTACAACTCTTGGTGAGAGATTTTGGTCTTTGGAGCTAAGAAGAAAAGTTGCACTTTTGTGAGTCTTGAGAGCAAGTATGAATGAAGATAAGAACTAACATGGTAGGAAGATCTCAGGGTTGGTATGAAGCTTTGAGAAGGAAAGACATCAAATAATCAATACTTAAACAAGTGGAAAAACCTTCAACAATTACCTTTGAGGGAACTTACAAGCCAAATTGATTACAAACACACAACTTGAGCCAATTTTTGAGTATCTCCCTATCAGTAGGTCTAAAACAAGGGAAGAGAAATAAAGGGAAATAGGAGTTAGGGAATTTGGTTGAGGTTTTGAAGGAGGTAAGGAAGAGGTTTGCAGACAAGGAATATGTTTGGATCACAAATGAGCATGGGATCGATATCCTGAATCCTTTTCGATGTTCATGAGTTGCATCTCATGAAACATCTCTTTCTACCTGGGGTGTCTGATGCAGGAGACTCCCTGGTCTATGAGAAATCTTGCATCAACCAAAGATATTTCCTTTCAGATTTGTTCTTGTTCAGTTCAGCACTGCATTTTATGTTTTCTTTTAGTGTGTTTCGGTTGTAGGCATCTAAAAATGGTCAATGCTTGCGGCGCCATACTTTAACATGTCTGTGTGACCTTATTTTAGGGTTTTCGCATCTTATTCACATTTCTTCTATGTTGTACACTTGATCTTCATCATATGTCACTTTGTTATTCCTCTGCATTTCTTCCTCTTTCTATTGTGTTTCTCACATTTTCAATTAGGTCTTGTTGACATCATCATGACTTTAAATCTTTGGTCGTTATCAATCTTTATCATATCAATTGGACATTGTCAACCCTTTGCCATGTCGAATTAGGGTTTTTGTCCTCAATCTTTATCATTGTCAATCATTTTATCATGTTTATTGGATATTGTCAACCCTTCTTTATGTCTAATTGAGATTTTGTCCTTGATCTTTGTCGTCTTCAACCAATCTTTGATCTATTATCAGTCATTTTGGATAATTTTGCATGCTTGTCAATCATCAATATGTCAATATTTTATCAATTTGCTCCCAATTCATTATTGGTATTTTGTCATTCGACCTTCATCAAGTTGACCTTTTATCAATCTTTGATAAATTTTTCATCGATCTCAATCAATCATCATTTCTTGTCAATTTGGACCGATCAGTCATTGGTCCTTGTCAATTGGTGACTATCAATTTTATCCTTGGTCAATTATTTATCAATTTGTCATTGATCCTTATCAACCAATTTTAACACTTTATCAATTATTAGTTCTCATCATTTAACCATGATAGAATTGACCTTATATCAATTGCATCAATCATTCCAATCATGTCATGACCTAATCAACATCCTTTCATCTCTAATTTTCTCCTAGGGTTTTATGATTTATTCATCTAATCCTATTCATCATTTCCCTTTTAGGTTAAATAAATTTATTTATTTAATCCTAAGTCTCCTCTTGTCACAATTAAATATTTATTTAATTGGCTAATTATTCCCCCTTTTGTGAATTAATTATTGAATGATAATTTATTAATTAATTTCACCTTTTTTCCTAATTTCCTAATTTTCCCTCATTTACTAATTTCCTGATTTCTAATTCCTTTTTTTTCCACCTATTTTCCTAATTTTCTAGTTCTAATTTCCAACTAAGTTGTCCCTCTCTAGTTATCCCTATTTTCGTGGTTCGCTTGTCATAGACTAGAGGCATGAATTTCTCATGCATCATATTGCTTGACATAGAAGCATGTCATAACACTTAACTTGGCATTTATTCCTTGCACTTCGCATTGGAAATATATCATGATTTATGACATAGAAGGTGTCATAACCTTCTTTCTTCAATCCTTTTTCCCAATTTCGAATCAAATTGCCTCTTTAACTCTTTTCATGCTAATTTTCTCATCTCTCCAATTTGCCTATAAATTGGATGCATTTCTTCAATCTTCAATCAACCACATCTCAAGTATCCTCATGCTGGCAATTTTGTGATCATCTTTTGCTTCTATCACACTTGCATTTTGTAGGTGATAGCCACAACACACTTGGAGGAAAAAGAGAAACAATGGAGGAGCGATGAAGGAGATTCATGTGCATTTTTTTCGAATCTCACTTTCATTCCCTTTATTTAATGAATTAGGATCAATTTCTTAGCTAGTTATGGTTTGTGGTTTCCTAATATCATATTTCTTTGATGTTTTTCTATTTTCATAGTTACATTTTTTGGTGAACCTGATGTGAACA
Organism: Cryptomeria japonica; assembly: GCF_030272615.1. Taxonomy (NCBI): domain Eukaryota; kingdom Viridiplantae; phylum Streptophyta; class Pinopsida; order Cupressales; family Cupressaceae; genus Cryptomeria; species Cryptomeria japonica. The sequence continues at coordinate 466,350,494 of NC_081414.1, forward strand.
CGTAAATCTGACAATTTTGTGCATCCAATATTTGCATGTAGGTTTTATGTATTGATATATATTTGCATGCAGGTTTTATGTGTTGATATATATTTGCATGCAGGTTTTATGTGTTGATATATGTTTGCATGCAGGTTTTTGGTGCTGATATGTTCTTGCATGCATGTTTTTTGTGCTAATATGTTGTTGCATGCAGGTTTTTTGAACTAATTTGCTGTTGCATTCAGGTTTTATGTGTGTATATGTGGTTGCATGCAGGTTTTTTGAACTAATTTGATGTTGCATGTAGGTTTTACGTGAGGATCTATTATTCCATGTGGGTTTTATAGATTCTAAACAATGATTCATGCAAGATTTATTAACATGCGATGAACAATAATTATTCACATAGCCTAATTACGAGGTTTTAATGAACAACATTTTTTCACATAGCCTAATTAGGAGGTTTGAATGAACAAAAATTCTTCATATAGTTTAATTAGGAGGTTTGAATGAATCCTACAATTCTCACATAGTCTTAATTAGGATTTGGATCAAAGAACAACAAATTTCACATTTCATGCATGCAAAGGGTTTAAAATGAATTAAAAATTGCATTTAATAATGGTTGAAATTGTTCAAATCCTTTTCAAATTAAGGTGGAATTAACCTCATTTAGTCTTAATTAGGATGCAAATGGATCAATGAACATTTCATTTTCTAAAGGTTAAACAATCAATGTTTGTCATGTCTTCTTTTATTTTGCTTGTGTGTTTTTACCCTTAGAAGTGGGTCTACCTCTCAATTTGCCTAACACTTTGCATAGGCATTGGTGAGAGGGAATGAGCCAAAGTGGTGACGGGCTAAGGCCAAGCTCTTCCAAACTACTCTAAATAAATATTTTTGGAATGAAAGATGTAAGCAATGGGTGCTGGAATGGCAAAGCGATGATTAAATTCACTGGATCTATGCCCACCCGAACGGATGCCCTGACTAAAACCTCTTGTGTTTAGAGACCCAAATCCCTCTATTTTTTGACTCAAGCATTGTGATACTTGCATGCTAAAGAAACCTTTCATGTACCCCTCAATTAGAGATAGTAAATTCTTGGGAAGTGATGCCCCTTGAATTTGAAGCTTGGTATGCCTGTAGAAGTGAGTGTCATGGAGGGGAGCTAGTGCTGCCAAACTTCTAACTATTCAGTTGAATGTGGTATTTTATAGTAAGAGGATTCAATAGATATTTTCATTGTGAGCCTTAGGAAATGTTTTGAAGGTGAATGATTGTTTTGGGTCAAAGTCCAACAAACATTTTTTTTTCTATGTTTGCCAAAAGTTGAATAAAAAACATAAGTGTCACAAAAAGTCATTTTCAAGCAAGTCCAAACATTCTCCAAACATAATTCAAAACAAATTTTAAACCAATTTTTGTTCAAGTATTCATCCAACAAATTGCAAAGATTGTATAAACATGGATTTTAAAAATATTGGACAACCTAGTTTCAACAATTCATGTCACTTAGGGCTAGTTTTTGCATAGTTCAACTTAGGTCTTAGGACATATTGTCATCTTCCTTCATTTTAGTCCATTTCATTGTAAGCATCTTCATTTTGCACTTAGGTTTAGATTCATTTTCCTGTCTTTATTACATTATCATCATCCCAAAATTAGGTCTTGGCTTAGGTTGCATTTTGTATTTCCAAAGTCATTGGTCCTCACATATCCATATCACATTGGTTTTATCATTGCATACTTCAGACCCTAGGTCTTTTCTTAGGTTGACATTGTCAAACATTTGCATTTATATCATTGGTTCATATCATTTTGTCATATTATATCATATCTTGAGACCATATCATATTCATATCATATCCTTAGGTCCTTGTCACAATCATTGTCCTTTTGCATATAGTTTCAAGATTAGGTTTTGTCAAACTTGAAGATTCAAATCTCTAGATTAAACCCTAAGTTGTTGTTAGGGAGTCTTGACCTTGTCCAACATTTGTCCTTCTTGTCATCAGCATCATTTTGTCGAACCTAGCTTAATATCCAAAACCAATGACTAACTACACACAACAAAATCTTATATACAAGACCTATAGGGGACTCTTGTTTACAATTGATATAATTTCAAATCCTATCCATTATAAGACAAGGGAAGAACTGTACCATTCTGATAGGCAAGTTTGAATGAATTTGGCCCTTTTACCTCATGAATCAAGAATGGTCCTTTCCAGAGTGATTCAAACTTTGTATGTGCTCCTTTTGGTTCCCTTATTCTGTCCTAGAGTAGTACCTAATCACCTAGCATGAATTTTCGCAGCCTGGCCTGCTTGTCAAATATCTTCTTCACTCTCATCTGATGCTCTATTATCCGGTCTACTAATTTATCTCTTTCTTCATCAATCCTCATCAAATGCATAATCCGTTTTTCCAGAGAATCCTAAAAATAAGCATCCTCAATGACAGTCTATAACTTAGTAGCTGCAAGTTCCAGAGGAAGTTCTAGTTGAGCCCCTACACCATAGACCAGTTCAAATGGTGACATCCCAATAGCTCTTTTGGTGATGTACGATCGACCCAAATAGCTTCATACAATTTTTATGCCAATCTTTAAAATTTTCGCTCACTAATTTCTTCATAATATTTATAAGATTTTTATTGCTAGATTCTGCCTGACTGTTTCCATGAGGATAATAATCAAAAGAATGAGCGAGGGATATCCTATGATCATAGTAGAATAATGAAATCTTAGCAAAAGAGAAATTAGTGGCATTATCGGCCACAATTTTTAGTAGAACTCCGAATCGAACAAAGATATTCTCTTTAAGAAAGTTACAAACAACCTCTGAAGATGTTTTCTGTACCAGAATGGATTCAACCCATTTAGTAAAATAGTTTGTAGCTATCAATATATGTGTATGTCCTGCACTTGAAGTAGGTGTCAAAGGACCTATAAAATCCAAACCCCATTGTTTGAAGGGTTCATCCACAATCACGGGTCAGAGCGGTAATGCTACAAGTTGTGGCTTACCTATGAACAATTTACATTTCTCACACTTGGCTACCCATGCATACGCATCTTTGAACATTCCTAGCCAATAATAACAATTCCTCAAAATTTTGTAAGCAGTTACTATTGAAGAAAAATGACCGCCATAGGCTTCATCATGGAAATTTATCAACAGTGACTCTTGGAGAGATTTATCTACACTGTGTAAGAAAGTTCCATCTAATCCCCTTTTATATAATACATCATTAAAAATGACGTATTTGGCAGCCTTTAACCTCAAGTTCCACTTTTCTTTTGAAGAAAGATGTATTAGGCAGTCTTCATAGGTCAAATAGTAAGCAACATCTGCAAACCAGGAATCCTGGAGTCTGACAAACAAGACTAAGGGTAATTCCTCTGTCATTTCCTCCTTAATTTCATAAATTAATTTGCACGGACCCTGTCCTCTTACCAATTTTGTGGGCTTAATAGCTAAATTGAACTCTTGAATTTTTGACACCTAGGAGGCTCTATTATTCATTCCTATATCTTGTTGTGTCAATATGCTCTTGAATGCAGAATGAGGCACATAAACAATAGCATGGGAATGGAGAATATAGTACCTAAATTATTTTATGGTCTTCACAACCACATATGCTTGTTTTTCCATTAGTGAATATTTCAATTCATGCTTTTTCAATGGTACACTCATGAATGATATTGGGACTTATTCATTATCCTCATTATTCTATAATAAAATTCTTGACATAGTATGCTCCGAGGCATAACAGTAGACAACAAAATCCTTCCTAAATTCAAGATTAACCAAAACAAGAGCATGAACAATAGCATTCTTTATTGATTCGAATGCTTTCTTCCCTTCTTCATTCCATTTAAAGGCTTGTTTTTCACTCATCAAATTTACAATATATCTGGTAGTCTACAAAATCTGGGATGAACCTCCTTAGAAAATTTACTTGTCCAAAGAAGGATCTAATGACATTTCTATTTGATTGTATACCTAGCTGTTGAATTGCTTTTACCCATTCAAGATCTATTCTTACTCCTTCCTTAGAAACAATATGGCAAAGCAAATTACCCTCTATCACCCCAAACATTGAATATTTTGGGTTTAGGGACACCCATGCTCACGACACCTTTGTAACACTTGTCTCAGATCCTTCAGGTGATGTTTTCTTCTTTGAGAAAATGGTTAAATCATCGAGATATGAAACAATTATATTATCCTTCATAAGACCAAAGGACAAATCCATAGCACGTTGAAATGTTGCTCCTGCATTGATTAAACCAAATGGCATTTTATTATAAGCAAAGGTACCCTAGGGAGTAATAAATGAAGTCTTATGTTGATCACCTTCCAAAACACTGATCTAATTATAACCCGAAAATCCATCAAGCATGGACATCATCTCAAAACTTGAAACTGTTTGTAAAATGTGGTCCATAGCTAGTAATGGATAGTTATCTTTTAGGCTAGCTTGATTTAGATTTCTAAAATCTACACAGATCCTTATTTCTCCATTTTTATTCCTAACAGGAACAATGTTCCTATCCATGTAGAATGATGGATAGGGTATATAATCCTATCCTTTAACATTTTATCTACCTCTTGAAATATGGCCTCAGCTACTTTAGGATTGAAACTTTTAAGATTTTGTCGAAAAGGACTTACTCCAGGTTTCAAAGGAATTTGATGCTGAAATTTTCCCTCTCTAAAATTCTTTAGATCATCATAACACCAAGCAAATACATCTTTGAACTCCATCAGGAGACTAATGAATCTCTCTTTTTTTGCAGGCATACAACATTTTCCCAAATTGATATATTTAGGTTCATCTTCAGTACCAATGTTAATCCTTTTGTAACCTCCAACATTTTGAACTTCGGGAGACTTGTCACCTTTGTTTTTCTTATAGGCATCATGACGATTGAATAGATGCTCTAATTAAACCAACCCTTTAGGGATCTTGTTACCTTTTAATTGCATAAATCCATCAGTCAACAACTTGGCCTGTTCTAGTGAAAATTTCTTACACTCTACATCTGAACCTTCAAAATATGTAGCAGCAAATGTTTCTACACTTTGTTAAAATTATTAATTTGTTTATCATTTTCAAATACTTGCCAAAATTTTGAGTTATCTGGGACACTAGGCCGATATACTAACTCCACTCTGTAAATATCATTAGCAAATTCAGGGTGTGGAGTCGGTAAGGAGGTTGACATGGCTAACGAATTTTCTTTTGAATTCAGTTCTCTAGGAATAGCCTCAATGGAAAATGCATCAAAAGCTTTGATTTCCTCCCAAACTCTATTCAGATAGTGTTTCAAACTTTCATTTTTTACATTAAACAACCCTTTGACCTGTTTTACAATCAATTCAACATCTCCTTTGACTCACACGAATTTTATTCCCAGTCTCTTAGCTTTAGCTAAACCTAACAACAAAGCCTCATACTCAGTTGTATTATTGGTGTTCTTGAATTCTAATTTAAAATAAAAAGGAATATGATTACCAGAAGATGGAATTAACACTACCCCTACGCCTGAGTCTGTCGCTGCACAACTACCATCAAACTCCATTAACCACAAACTTTCTTCTCCCTTAGGCTGTGATGGATCTCCCACTACCTCATTATCAGACAAAATCATGTAGTTTCCAAATTGACATTCATGATACAAAATTTGAGCTCTTGGATCATCAGTAGGGAAAACAGTGAATTTAGATTTTGGTTCAGGCTGCAGAATGACTCCCTATTTTCCAACAGGAATTGTGGCTTGAGACCAATCCATTTTTATTTCACCTCCTAAGTTTCTACAGAATGTACGACTTAGAAACATGCCATAGCTAGTTGGGATGTCAACTATTAGAATAGTCAACTTGATTCTTTTATTCGGGTGGCCGACAAGAACTACTTGAGTATCCTTAATTTGTCCTAACAGAGGAATTTGTTTTGAATCCATAGAGTAACATCTGCCAAAAGTGTTTGTCAAGGATAACCCTAATGCTTTAGCTACTACAGAAGGGCTTATATTATCAGATGCCCCTAAATATATAATACAATTGTTTAATTTATGACCATTTATAAACAATGATATGTAAAAGGGCTCAGGTTTTGACTCAAGAGATGACAAATCATCATCTATTTGGAGGGTGGTTATTTCAAGCATCCTTTCACGAGCAACAGGGTAAACTGATTCATCATTGTGTAAAGATAATGTAGCATTTACTGACTATTGTGTTCTATTAGCTTGTAACACATTATTTCCTTTTACAAACTGAACAAGTCTATCTAGCTCTTTGGGGTTTAACTTAAGATACTCGACAGGTGTAATTTGAATTTGGGAGGATTTGCAAAATTATACAATATCAAATGAACTTTCCTTTTCAATGGACCTTACTGATGAGGGCTCTTGCAGTTTTTTATCATTGTTATAAAATTTTGATATAATCTCCTTACCTTTGAAATTCATAGCAGAAGATGAAGAGGTGCCCAGAGGTTTTACATTTTATTGATTCCTTGTGAGCACAACACATGAAGGATCTTCTAAAGTAACCAAAATGTCACCTTCTCTTTTTGAATCTGACTCATACTCTAAGAAGTGGATTTCAGAGTCGCCAAGTTGCTTTAAAGATTCTTCCTCACTCCACTCATTTGGGGTATCTTTACAGTTCATCAATTGTGCATAACGCACCATCTCAAGATAGGAACTACCATCATGTTCATCTATGAGATGAAAAACACACATACTCCCTTTAGGTGGCGGTGCCTCAATTGGCAATCTTTGCTAAGCGAGGGGTAATTGCAAAGACTTGTTTCCAAAGCCCAAAGACTAATTTGTATTTCTCCTAGGTATGTCTTGATAAGGAGATGGGTATGATGTACTAGCTTTAGGTAATTGTCTTTTAAGAGTAATCACATCATTCATCAGTCTCTGGATCACAGGGTCAGAAGAAGTAGAAGGTTGGGTAGTGGGTATCTGTACTTCTCTTTTCCATTTCCCTGTCGTGATTATATGATCTTCCAACTCAATGGAAAGTGTTTTGGCAGAACTTAAATTTGTAACTCTTTGCCTATGTATCTGGAAACCTATTTCTGAAGGCATAAAATTTATTAAAAACACTTCAAATTATCATCTGAGGGTTTTTGATTGACTAGAATTTTATGCACAATCTTATCAAATTTTGCTAGAAATTCCCTCATAGACTCTGGAATCTCGTTCTTTAACTAGGCCAATTAAGCCAAGAGAGAGTGTTCATCTTCTACCACTTTGAATCTTGCGTCAAACCTTGTTTTCAAATCCTGCCAATTTGTTATCACACTATTTGGCAGGTGATAGAACCAATCTGCTGCTACTCCAGTTAGTGTTTGGACAAAGAGTCTTACAACAACATCCTCATGTTGAACAACTATTATCCCACAAGCCACATTGAATGCATTCATGTGCTCATCAATAGTGATTATCCCATCCCCACTGAATTTTGGCAAGTGATCTCTAGCACCTTTGGGTAAGGGATTCAGATTTAAACCTAAGTTCAATGGACCTACAAGGCCCCCCAAGGGTTATTTACTGCCATTGGAAAGATGATATTGAGCGGAGTCGGGTTGATTATATTAGGTAAAGCAATACCATGCAAGGTCAGAGATTGACAAATTGAGGACACAGGAGATGATGAGGATGGGGAAGGAGGCCTACTTCTTGCTCATCTTTGAGGGGAAAAAGTGGGTTAAAAATTGAGGTTATGCAACTCTTGAAAAATAGAATCAACTATCCCCTCCCTTCTTTGGGACCTAGTATATCTCTTTAACTGCAGACTTGGAACTAGGCGACCAGTCTTGTGATTCGACTCCCCAATAGAGTCGCCAAAAATCTGTTGGTTAACAGATTTGTCCCTTTCTTGAAATTGTAATATTTTTTTTCTCTAAATAGTAATATGACTTCTATACGCCCCTTAATGAAAGGACACAAATAAACCAACAGTTGGATGAAATAATCAAAATCCATCCTCTGTATTAGAGGGCAGCTCCTCATATTATTTGCAATGAATTCTACATAGAAAATCTTTGAAATGAAGACACTTTTAACCAGAAAGCATAGAAAGGCTTTAGCACTCATCTATCAACACAAAGGAATGCCATCAACATAAAACAAAGAGAATATTCTGAAGATTAAATAAGAGCTCACAGACTCTGTTTCTCACACATGCTCATTTCATAAATTTAGAGCAAAGAAAATACAAAGCAATATTGATTCTGATCGATACTCTCTCATGCCTCATAGAGCAAGGGGGATCAACACAACTCAATCCACAATGAATCTAATAACAATGAATTCTAAAAACATATAATTAGCTGATAAGAAGAATGATATCATGCACATAGCAGATTTCCTAAGAAAGATCGCTAATATTTAAATGCACAGATTCAAAGACTGCACCATAATCATTTTAATTCATAAATCAGTCATTCCAGTTCCAAGGAATTCAAAACATAAACAAATATTGTTTGTTGATCAAAAAATCACAGTTTTTCGGACCTTTCTAGAGTCTCAAAAACATAGTTATATAGCCACAACCTGGGCAATGATTATAACAGGAAATATAGAAAGCCAACGATTTCCACCCCGCAAAGTCAATGAAACCAGTATTAAAACAAAAATAAAATTATCTTGCAACTAACATGTGAACAAGACCTATCATCTATGAAAAATATTACTATGTAGTTCTGGTAACTGCTTCTTTCTTCCAATCTGCATGAGCAGTGGCAAAGTGTTGAATGATTGTGTTATAAGGTAATCTCATGTGTGCCATTCGTTGCTTCCAGACCTCTTTTTCCCTGTGAACCTGTGCAACTTTGTCGGAGTGACTATCCAGATGTCCGATGCATAAAAACAGGAGTGATTCAATCTTAGAAATAACACTTAAGTCATCTAGAACTAAACCCTTAGCTTCTTTCACATAATTGATTTTGCCTTTAAATGATTTCGTTATAACCTCAATCATCTCAAGGGTTCTTCCATCATATTTTAGAAATTTTATCCCAATGCACACAAGTTCATTTCTCATGGAGGTAACTAATTCCGCGAGTTGATTTACCAATTTCGTGAAGTCCTCATAAGCCTGTTTTATCAGGGAATTTCTCCATTCAGTGTTCCTCTGACACACATACAAAACACTATCATCCAAGCCTACCACAAGTTTTTTAGCAAGAAACTCTCCACTTCTCGCATCTGTGCAGCTTTTGATGCCCATTTGCCTTTCTCATTCTTCTAATTGATGATTTTGACCTCCAACTCCTTCATCACTTGTATTGCCCCATCATATAGTTTGCTTAAATTAACAAAGTATTCTGCACTAGACTTTAGAATTTTTTCTAACCACTCCATCACAGTTTCTATGATCAACTTGCATTTTTGTATTTGTTCTAGAGTCTTCTGATTTGTAGGGGACTTAGGATCGAAGGACATTGGACTCTGTGACAAAGGTTGAGGGTTTAGATCATTGATTGCCTCAATATACGCTGCCATCCTTCGTAACATTTCTTTCATCTGATGCTTATCTTTCTCATCTTTCCAGGTCCTGGTTATGATCTTCTTTGTTGAAGCCTCAAGATGAAGAACATTTGTAGCTTGAGAAGCAGTTCCAATATTTATCTTTTCAATAGCTAAGTCCTAAGCTGTAGGGTTTTCTTTATTTCTATCTGTTAATGGACGTGCTATCTTTGTGTTCCAATTCCCACTATCTACATCAAAATCAATTTTTGGCATAGTTTTTGACTTCTTCACTTTAGGAGTTTCTCCCAGGCATTTACTAACCATATCCTCTACCGGAATTGAGGCTGGAACAATGTTTCTCTTCTTGTTTCTTAACATTTTTTCTAACCATACTGGTCTTGAAGGAACTTGAGACTTATCTGGATCAGTTCCATCCCTTACTATCATCATGGTAACTGCATTTAAGGCTTCCTGCTCCTATTGATTATTACCCTCATTAGCCAAGCCTTGTTGTTTTTTGTTTGGATCAATTGAGGTGGTATCCATCTCAAGGTCAACTACCATAGTATCAACAGGCGAGGATTGTCTTTTTCCCCTTGTTCTAGAGTGGGTGATTCTGACAGAAGTTGTCTCCTCTTTGATTTGTATTGTCTTTTCTCTTTGTCCTCCTGTTCCCTATTTTTATGAACCTGCAGTACAAGATGGGACAAGAGAATTATATACCAGGACCTCAGTGGTTGAGGTTGAATCTTTCCTTGAGCTTCTACTCAGTCTTCACTTTTTAAGCCACTTTTCTATTCTTCGAATGACCAAGAATGTCTTGGTTTGAATCTGTTCTTCCTCATATTTTTTCCAATCAATCTCTGGTATTACTCCTTGCTGCCTATCATCAATAAATTGGGAATCGAGCAAATCATTTTCATCATCAATAATATTTGCAGTGTTTATCTTCAGACCATAACCCCTAATTTGTTGCACTGTGAGTCTTAAGTGAGCTCTTCTTTAGAATTCATACTAATCCACACAATCCACCCAAAACTCTTCTAGATTGGGTACATATCAAAAATTCTCCCTGAATGTAAAGTATGTCATTGCAAATCCTTTAATATCAAACTCAGTGGGGGGAAAATATAACTGAAAGTTGAGCCTTTTGAACTCTAATTCCCAATTCAAAGCATCTAAAACACTGTTACAAGTGTAATATGTCAGTTCAATGGGAAAAGAAACCCCTATTTGGTGTTCTTCCCCATATTTCTTATCTATATGAGCAAGTTGTCTGCAAACTTCAATTAACACTTGCCTATCAAAGACATCTCAGAAATTTGTAGGGTTCTCCTTCAAAACCACCAACCCTCAAATAAGTGAACCAGGAGAACTAAATATAGAAGCTTCCATATATGTTTATAAACTGCATAGCTTCCTCAGTTAATCTCTTATGAATATCTCCTTTCAACTCAAATACTAACCTGCCAAGGAAAATATTATGAACCTTGTAATAATTTTCAGTGACCCTGTGTTGTTGCAAATGCGGGTAATATTCATATATCCTCATATCATTCTGCCAAGTTTCATAATATAGACCTACCCATTGATGGGTGGAGGCTAAACAGTATATGAGGTAAGAGGACATATGGAAATTTTTGTTACCAAAACAAATTAAACCCTCATGCATTCTTTCTGCAATTAACTCTGCCCAATCTATGTATCTATTTTCGCCAAAAATGACCTGAATAAAGAAATACATCCAATCTTCCCAATAAAAGGCTATTTGATTTCCCCACATTCTATGTAATAAAATGACTATATCCCTTACAACCTGAATTATATGCTCTTGGGTTAATGGGCTTGGCAGTCTAGAACCCCCCTTTTGAAATTTCAGTAACCAATTTCTTGCAATGACACTCCTATAACATGAATTCTTCTCAGATAAAAGTCCTTGCAACTTGCATACCGTCTAGTCCTCATATTGCTCCTTCTCTGGTATTTTAATTATGGTGGAAATAACCTCCCAACTAATTGTAAGAAAAAGCTTACCCTCTGCATCTCTTATACACCTCTCTACAAGATCATATCTGCTCATACATTCCAAAACTACTTCTAGACATGACACAACTGGAGGAAATGTTGCAGCTTCTACCAACCCACTATCTAAAATTTTCTGCATCAAAGGGGAACCAACAAAATTTTGCACTCTTTCATGGAATTCATCTAAGTTTACTGACGATAGAAAAGTATCTCCTATGTCAGGTAGGGAACTAACTAACCAAGACTTCTGGTCTATTTGAGGTACTTTCGGTCTCATTTTAGCTTTACAATTAGAAAATGCACAGCAGAAAGAATTGACTGAACCAACTGAAGTATCAAATAACACTTTCAATTTATGAAAACCAACAAGAAAAGAGGGAGAACTTGATCTCACCTTTCATGCAGAACTGAGAATTCACAAAGTTGGGAGCAAGAAATGTCACCTGCGCTAATCTTCTACTTACCAAATTGGGCAAATAATAAAGGCAAGTAACTTGTTTTAAATAAAATAGATCTTAGGGACTGGCCTAAAATTTCAGTCGCACGATTCGTCATGATTTGAAAACTACATACTCATTTGTGCCAAATAATGCTGAAAAGATTAAATTCTAACAGTTTATTAATAACAAGTATTTTCTCCTCCATATCCTTTACTTGGAATGATTGCTTGGAATGATTATTCCCTAGTATAGATTTTCATTACGTTTCATTTTCTTGAGGTTCATCTTTTAAATCTAGAATATTCCCTTCATGTTGACACTTGTTCACTTTATCTCCAAAGTCCTCAATCCTCGAACCTTGAACCCTTTGAAAAGGAGTTCAAAGGTTCAAGTTCAAAACATCATTAGTGCCAAACACACGAACATGCCTAAGATTACCCATTATAAAACATGACTTACACAAGACTTGCTTTAACATGTTGAACCTTGAACCTTGAACCACTAGAAAGGTTCACGGTTCAAATTCAATGAACTATGACTACCAAGACCTTTAGCACCTTATTAAAACCAAAGCCGTTATACCACATACCACACTTGAACTTGAACCTTGAACTGCAAGAAAGGTTCAAGCGAGAGGTTTGGTTCAAGAAAAATTGCAAAGGGGGAAAATTTAAAGAACATGAAAAAGACATAATACAAGTGCGGACTAACACTATTGAAACAAGGTTCCAAGCTCCTATGATGCAATAAAGTTTGACATATCAATCGATGATTGGTCCAATGAATAACACAATGCAATCAAATTTTAATGAAAGACAATCACAAATATATCCAACTCAATAATAAGGCAATATTGATCAAACATTTTATCATGAAACAAGCATCCAAATACAAAAAAGAGAGAGAAAATTAGCTCGAGAGAGAGATTGTAGAACAAAAAGCGAAAAACAGTTACAAGATTAGATCCCAAATGATGAAAACACTTCGAAAATTTCAAAGTTCAAATACAAATCTTGAGCCAATTGATGTGAATAATCTCATTGAAAAATCAGACATACTTGCTCTCCTCTCACAAATAGAGATGATGAAATAATTTCAAGAAAAGAGAACAAACTTTAACCATGTTCCAAATCAAGTCTCATTTGACCAATTTCAAGATAAAACTTCATTCAATCAAATCCAAAGTCAAACCTTGTTCGATCAAACTTTGAATCAACAACCAATAATCCAACACCAACCAATGATTCAACAACCACCAATGATTCAACAACCAATGGTCCAACATTTCCAACATATCTAGCCAATGATCCAACATACACCAATGGTCCAACATGTCCAACCAACACAATCAATGGTGCAATTTTAAGAATATGTTCAACCAACCATATAATGTCAACAATTTGTTCAACCAATAGTCAAGTATCAACAACAAACTCATGAGTATCAACAAGTTCAACCAAACATTCAAAAACCAAAATTGCAACTCACATCAAGCCAAGTTTCAAACATGTCAAACCAATCCAACAAAGTCCCAAAACAAGTCCAAAATCAAAACCCAACAATGTCAAAACCTTGCAAGGATTCAAATGTATCTCCAAAGAAAAATGGCTCTATTACAAAGATTTTAAAGATATTCCTTGATGATTATTCCAAGAAAGATCAAAATCATGCATCTATGTCTAGCAACGACTCATCCCCTCATAAGAAAATTGAATCTCCAGTGACATTTATTTCTACACCTCTTGAAAATTCACAAGAACCTTCCATATCATCCTCATCAAATGATGCACCCAAGGATGAAATTCCCCAAGGGTTATCCATAATTGATTTCCAAGCTAATATAATTGACAATGCAAGTCCTTTCTGTACTTCAAAAATGCTAGACCCAATGCCACAATGTGCTTCATTTCCCATCAAACCTATTTCAAAGGATCTCATTCAAATCCCATCTCCCTCATGTCCAAGCATTGATTCCTTTCTAGAATCCCCCACACATGTTCAAAGTCCAACCCCATGTCAAGAGGATAATTTAGATCATGAAGAAATGAGTCCTAAAGCAAATCAAAATCAATATCCTGAAACCTTACCATTCCATCCAATTATTAACCAGGATCCCATATTCCAAGTCATTCATGATGATACCCCTATCCTTGTCCATCCTATCCAAAGTCTTGTTGACACTTTGCTCCGTAAGAAAGATCAAGATATCCTAGTCCATCCTATCCCAAATGATCCTCTTCCATTGCATGACCAAAATGTCCTTTTAAATCCCAATAACATTCCACTTCTTGAGAAAGGTCAAGCTATCCCTTCTGTCATTCCTAATGATCCCATTGAAAGTCAAGAGAAGGTCACCTTTAAAGATGAATCCAATGATCTTCCTCCTGGTCAAGATCAAAGTATCCTTTCAGATTCATGTCCACCACAAGAACCTATGATCCCTTTAGATCCTCCACAAGATCTCTTTGTTCCCCCATCTTCATGTCCTAATCCTCCATATACACCCCAAGATCATATTTCCTTTGATGATCCCATTATTCCTCCCATTCCATCACATGAAGATCCTATCATTGATCCCAGTCTTCCTCATGATCATGATCCCCCTTGTGATCATGATCCCCCTCATGACTCTAATATGTTGGTGCAAGATGTTCATGAATCTCCTACATGCACAATGGGTTCCTCCACTTTTGTCAAGTCTGATCCACTTCATGATTCCATCATTTCTTCCATATCACATCCACCTCATAATGGACTCACATCTGTTGGAATTTGCATTAAGATTGCATTAATAATATGTTATGTTATCATTGATGTCAATCAACCAGTAATAATATTGTTGATATTATTGTAATATTGTTTTGTAACCAGTAGGATGAGCTAAGTGAAGTAAACTATAACTGGTATGTAAGTTTTTGGAGTGAACCAGTATTACTATATATTGGAGAGTTGAACCAGTAAACCCTACCTATTGATTTGATAAACCCTAACTGATTAAGTTTGGTGAATTGGTTATATTGGTTTATGATTTGATGGTGAGCTGTAATGATTACAACACGTATGATTATTGTATGAAGACAATTTCAAGTGATTTTGGCATGTTGATGTAACAATTTTTCTCTAGGGAATGAGCAAGTATATTGCATGTAATGCAAAGCACGTGATGAGTTACTAAGTTTGATGAAGTGGTGATCAAGGTTTTCTTGATTGATGTACAGAGATTGCTATGTAATCCAATGGTCATACTTGAACCAACTTGTTTGTAATCTCTATGAGAATTAGATTTTTGTTGTGTTACCAACCTAATTGATTTATTTATAAGGTCGATGAAGTTGTTTAGTTTCAGTGTTGGCAAAGATCAGTTGAGTGTGTAGTTGCCGAACCAGATGATGTATCTGTTGTTTGAGTAAAGGCAGATAGGAGTATGAAAAGGATCTTAACAAGAAAGTGTAGTGCTATTCAAATAGATCAGCAAACTCCTATTATTTTCTAACAATTACAACAAAATTGAAATCCCCTAACCAAGTAATCTCTAACAAGCTTGGTTCTATTCAAATCCTCTAACAAGGTGATCCATTAGTTTGGATTTTCAAATCCTCTATCGAGGTTACTCCTTATAGGGTATTACTTCTAACAATGAATTGTAGTCAATCCCCTAATTGGGTGGTCCCTAACATGATTTGTTCTTAATAGGACTTTTGTAAAGCTTTAACAGGCTAGGCTCCTAACAGGGCGAACTTCAGAAGAGTTTAGATAGTTATCTTATGAGTCTCATCTCACTATGTTTTTTCCATTTGGGTTTCCACGTCAAAAATATTTGTCAAGTGGTGAATGTTTTGTGGTTATGTTATTATGGTTGATTTTCTTAACTACTTAACTACTTTGATAAGTCATGATAACTGGAAGAATTGAGAAATGAAGTCTATTAATATATGAAAAATCCTTTGGATGTTTATGAGTTTGAAGTTGTTTACTATTAATTTGTTGTAATAGTCAACCGGTTTGTCTTATGAGTTTTTATCTTGATAGTGGTATTATATTGATAGTTTACTTTGAGAGATTGATTTTGAGATTGGTGAAGTTATTATTAGGTTTTCTATCTAGTGATTCACCCCTCTCTCTTAGTAGTTGACCGGATTCTTATTCTTTCATCATACCATCAATTGGTATCAAATCATGTCAGGTCCTCTAAGGTCTAAGCCTAACAACTTGAGGTAAAGATCTTGCAGATCATTATCAAGAAGGAAGGTCTAAAGTTTAATAGAGAGAACTATATGATATGGAGTGAAAGAATGAAAATTTATATCAAGAGTCTGGGAAGCCAGTATTGGGAACATGTCAATACTCAATATGTTGCACCTACTGGGATTTTGACTAATGATCAGAAGAAAGAGCAACAAGAAAATCACCAAGCATTAGAGGCTATTATTAGTTCTTTGTCTGATGTAGAGTATGTAGATGTTTATGGTCTAGAGACTGCATATGAGGTATGGAAAAACCTTGAAGAGATTTATAGCGGTGATGAACATGTTAATATTGCTAAAGAAGAGAGTCTAAGAGGAAATTTTGATGACATGCGGATGGATGAAGGTGAGAATATCCAGCATTATGATCAAAGGATAAAAGAGATAGTCGGTGAAATTAAGAGTGCAAGAGGTAAAGTGGAAGATGCCACAATGATCAGTAAGGTACTGAGAACCCCACTACCAGTCTACACTATCTGAGTTGTAGCCATTCAGAATTTAAAGTCCATTGGCAAAACTAAGGTAACTCTTGACTCCATCATTGGAAAGCTTACTGCATTTGAATTAAATGGTTATGATGGTAGTGTATAGAAAATTGAGTCTGCATTTAGAGTTTCTTTTTCTAATCCATCTATGATAAAAAGTAGAGATGCCAGTCACAGTTGTGAATCCAGATCCAACAAAGAAGCTGATGATGAAGACAGATTAGTTGAGCTTGAAGAATTGTTGGCCAAGTAGTTGCCTAGAGGCACTAGTAAATATAGAAGTAAATTACCTTTGAAACATTTTGCATGCAACAAGATTGGACACATAGCTGCTAACTATCCTAATGGTGATAATGAGCACAAACGATAGAAATTCAAGAAGTATAAGGGTAAAGGAAAAAGAGATTGTCTTATTGTTGTTGATGATGGTATCACTGATGAGGAATCTGATGGTGATGCTAATGAAGATATTGTGGTTGTAGCTATTAAAGAAGAGATATCAAACCAGAAGGCATTAGTATCCAGGATGGATAACTCTGATGATTAGATCATTGATAGTGGTTGTTCACATCACATGACCGGTGATCGGAGCAAATTTCTTTCTTTGAAGGAATTTGATGGCAGAGTTGTAAGAATTGGTAATGACTCACCCTACATGGTAAAAGGTTGAAGGTTTAAAGCACAATATTTTGAGTGTGGCACAACTCAATGACAAAGGATACCCATTGGAGTTTAAAAATGGTACGTACAAAATCTATAACAACAAAGGTGAATTGGTTGCAACTAGGAAGCAAACTAAAGGTAATCTGTTTCACCTTAATCCTAAAGTTAGCAACTATTTAATTGCAAAGATAGATGATAGTTGGCTTTGGCATAGGATATTTTATCATATAAACTTTGACAACATTGTTAAAGTGAGTAAGTCCAAGATAGTGAGAGGTTTTCCTTAGTTGGACAAACCGGTTAATGCTTTATGTAAATAATTTCAGTTGGGAAAGATGACATCCTCAACTTTCAAGAGAAAATATTTTTCAGTGGAATATTTGTTAGGTTCATACAGATCTTTGTGGACCAATAAGAACAAAAAGTATTCAAGGTGACAAATATTTTATGATCTTCATTGATGATTGCTCAAGGATGATGTGGGTCACATTCTTGAAGGATAAGACTGAATCTTTTGGTAAGTTCAAGGAATTCGGGGCCTTAGCTGAGAAGGAGAGAGGTAAGAAGATAAAGTATCTGAAGATAGATCAAGGTGGTGAATTTACTTCTGAGGAATTCACTAGGTATTGTGAAGAAAATGGTATCAAATGACATCTTTCTGCACCAAGGACACCACAACAAAATGGTATCACAAAGAGAAACAACCGATCAGTTGTTGAAGCTGCTAGGACGATGTTGATACAAGGAGGTGTAGCAAAAACTTTTTAGAGAGAAGATGTCAGTACAGTTCTCTATAGTATGAACCGGATTCTGGTAAAGAGAGGTAAGGACAAGACTCCTTATGAATACTCATATGGAAGATCACCTAATGTTAGTTATTTCAAGATATTTGGTAGCAAATGTTTTATTAAGAGAGGTGATTATATTAGAAAATTTGAAGCTAAAAGTGATGAAGGTATATTTTTTTGGCTATTCCACCAAGAGTAAGGCCTACAAGTATTTTAACAACCAAACATAGAGAATTATTAAGGGTGATGATGTTCGAGTGGATGAATATCCTGAAGTCTCAGAGGAAACTAGTTTAGAGAATTAGGATGAAGATCCTTGCATTTTGTTTTTGAAACCAAAAACTTTGAAATTTGAAACCGACAAAGAAAATACTGATGTACCAGTTCAATCGGAATAGATACATTCAGAAGAAGATGAACCTAAAGATAATGATCATGTTATTCCAAGATATGTGAGACTGAATCATAATCCTGAACAGATTATTGGGGATAAGGATGCTGGAGTACTAACCAGAAGAAGAATCAGAGATAATTATTTTATGATCTCCACTATTGAACCAAGAACTACTAAGGAAGCATTGGTGATGATCATTGGGTTAAATCTATGGAGGAGGAATTAGATCAAATTGAGAAGAACAACACATTGACCCTAGTACCCCGACCAGTAAATAAAAATGTAATAGGTACTAAATGGGTATTCAGGAACAAGTTGAATGAAGATGGTGTTGTAGTTCGCAACAAAGCTAGGTTGGTTTGCAAAGGTTATGCACAAGAGGAAGGAGAAGATTATGGTGAGACTTTTGCACTAGTGGCAAGACTGGAAGGTGTTAGAACTTTACTTGCATTTGCAGCACATAATAAATTCAAGGTATACCAGATGGATGTTAAGTCAACATTTTTGAATGGGATACTGGAAGAGGAAGTATACATTGTGCAACTAGATGGTTATGCTTTGACTGATGAGAAAGACATGGTATGCAGATTGCATAAGCCTTTATATAGATTAAAGCAGGCACCGAGATCATGGTATGAAAAGATTCATACACATCTGATGAAGATAGGTTTTCTAAGAACCAGTGATGATAATAACATATAGCTCAAATCTGAAGGAGATAAAATACTAGTCAATGAAGTATTTGTTGAATGATATCATATTTGGTGGTAATGATGACATGAGAAATAGTTTTGCAGATGAAATAAAAAATGAGTTTGAAATTTCTTTAGTGGGAGAAATAAAAAATTTCATAGGCTTGCAAATACAACAAATGAAGAATGGTATTTTCATCACATAGTCTAAGTATGTGAAAGAGGTTTTGAAGACATTTGGTATGAGTGACTGGAAACTAGTTGGGACACCAATGGTTACAGGTTGTAAGTTGTCTAAGCAAGATGAATCCACATTTGTTGATGAGAAGGAATACAGGTCAATGTTTGGAAAATTGCACTATGTTGTTCACAGTAGATCGGATATAGCTCATGAAGTTGGCATAGTTGCTAGATTCTAGAAGAATCCTAAGGAAACACATCTGATAGCAACCAAGAGGATTTTTAGATACTTGAAAGGTATTGTTGACTATGGATTATGGTATCCATATGGAGGAAATTTTGACTTGAAGGTGTACACAGATGTAGATTGGGCAGGAAATATTGATGACCAGAAAAGCACAACCAGTGGAGCATTTTTTCTTGGAGGAAGACTTGTTTCATGGAGTAGTAAGAAGCAGAGTTGTACATCACAATCTAGTACTGAAGCTGAGTATGTTGCAGCTTACATGAATTGCACTCAGGCTATCTGGATGAGGCACATTTTGGAAGGTTTTAAGATGAAGATTTTAGAACCTGTAAAGATTTTATGTGATTGCCATAAATATTTCCAAGAACCCTGTTTTGCATGCATGAACCAAGCATATTGAATTGAAATATTATTTCTTAAGGGAAAAAGTGCAGAGTAAAGATGTGATCTTGGAGCATGTTTCTACCAAGGAGCAGCCTGCAGATATCTTTACTAAACCTCTGCCTAAGACTACTTTTGAGTATCTTATAAGTCAACTAGGGGTTGTACTCATTCATGAGGTCAGTTAAGCATGATGTAGATTACACTAGTCCCGAAGCTACTTGCAAAATTTTACAGAAGGATTGGTGTAGAAGTGGAGTTATTCCACAGGGGGAGCATGAAGTTGCAGGTTGTTGATGTTGCACAGTGAGATTTGACATTACATGTTTTACTTTCAATTTGGCTTTGATGTCAAAGGGGGAGAAGAATTATGTGATTATGGGGAGAATAACTAGTGACAAGTTGAAGACATGGAGAGCATGGTGAATACTTGGTAATGTAAACCAGGATTCCTATTCACAATCATAGCAACAATAAATAGTATTGATATTTGTATTGTCATCAATGCCAAAGGGGGAGATTATTGGCATTTGCATGAAGATTGCATTAATGATATGTTATGTTGTCATTAATGTCAATTAACTAGTAATGATATTGTTGATATTGTTGTAATATTGTTTTGTAACCAGTAGGATGAGCTAAGTGAAGGAAACTGTAACCGATATGTAAGTTTATACAGTGAACCGGTATTGCTATATATTAGAGAGTTGAACTAGTAAACCCTACCTGTTGATTTGATAAACCCTAACCGATTAAGTTTGGCGAATTGGTTATATTGGTTTATGATCTGATGGTGAGCGGTAGTTATTACGACACATATGATTATTGTATGAAGATAATTTCAAGTAATTTTGGCACATTGATGTAATAGTTTTTGTCTAGGGAATGAGCAAGTATATTGCATGTAATGCAAAGCATTTGATGAGTTACTAAGTTCAATGAAGAAGTGATCAAGGAGCGATTGAGGTTTTCTTGATTAATGTGCAGAGATTGCTATGTAATCCAACAATCATACTTGAACCGACTTGTTTGTAATCTCTATGAGAATTAGATTTTTGTTGTGTCACTGACCTAATTGATTTGTTTATAGGGTCGATGAAGTTATTTAGTTTCAGTGTTGGCAAAGATCAGTTGAGAGTGGTTGCCGAACCGGATGATGTATCTGCAATTTGAGTAAAGGCAGATAGGAGCATGAAAAGGATCTGAACAAGAAAGTGTAGTGCTATTCATACAGATCAGCAAACTCCTGTTGTTTTCTAATAATTACAGTAGAATTGAAATCCCCTAACCAAGTAAGCTCTAACAAGCTTGGTGCTATTCAAATCCTCTAACAAGGTGATCTATTAGTTTGGATTTTCAAATCCTCTACTGAGGTTACTCCTTACAAGGTATTGCTTCTAACAAGGCATTGTAGTCAATCCCCCTAACCTGGTGGTCCCTAACAGGATAGGACTTTTGTAAAGCTTTAATAGGCTAGGCTCCTAATAGGGAAAACTTCAGAAGAGTTCAGATAGTTATCTTGTGAGTCTCATCTCATCGTGGTTTTTCCCATTTGGGTTTCCACGTCAAAAACATTTGTGTCAAGTGGTGAATGTTTTGCAGTTATGTTCTTATGGTTGATTTTCTTAACTACTTTGATAAGTCATGATAACCAGAAGAATTGAGAAATGAAGTTTGTTGACATATGAAAAAGCATTTGGATGTTTATGAGTTTGAAGTTGTTTGTTGTTAATTTGTTGTAACAATCAACCAGTTTATCTTATGAGTTTTTATCTTGGTAGTGGTATTACATTGATAATTTACTTTGAGAGATAGATTTTGAGATTGGTGAAGTTATTATCAGTTTTTCTATCTACTGATTCACCCCCCCTCTCAGTAGTTGACCAGATTCTTATTCTTTCATCATATCATCAACATCTTCTTCCCAAAGTAGAGAGTATCCTATGGGTCAAAATATTTATAAAGACAAAGGAGTAGACCTTCACAAGAAAGAACCCCTCCAGATCAAAGAAAATATTAATGGTCATGGCTACACAACTCACTCTCAAGGTGTTGGTGTCCGTCCATCAAGATCCAAACATATGCCTTCCCCTTCATCTCTTCCATCCACTTTAGGTCCCTATATTCCTTCATCCCCTATTCAAGGTCAGCAAAGGCACACATCCTTGAGCACCAACCATCCATCCAAAATAACTCCATGTCATTCCTATCCATCCATGCATTTCTTTCCCTCTCCAAGAAATTGGGATGCCAAGCATAAAATTCACAAGTCCAACAATTCATATACAGTCAAGGATCAACATGTCCAGTCTAATCGACATGTCAAAGCAAAGAAAAATATTATCCAAAAAGAAAAATAAATGTTCAAAAGGACAAAAAGGCCCATAGATATAAAGAAATAAAATTCAAAAGCTATATGGGTTCCTAAATCTGTTGTGCAAGCAATGCGTTACAAGGAACCACAAAAGCATGAAAAATAAAAAACCATGTGGATTCCTAAGCGGCTCCTTGAAGCACAACAATCTAAAGAAAAATATAGATTGACATCCAAACTTGTTATTCCTCCATCGAAACCTCCAAAATTTGTTCCTCCATCACCTCCTTCATCCATTTTGGGTCCTTATGTGTGAGGCCCTACCCCGACCCATCCTATCTCTTCAATTCTTTTCATATTGGAAATATTATGGATGCTAGTTTTGACACACTATGGATATAGAACTTTATATGGTCCCACGATTTTTGGTAATATTGATATATATATTTGATGCTCCATTTCTATGCCTTGTGGATTATAGAATATTATATGATTCTAGATTAGGGTAACATTGTGATGATGTATGTTATTATTTGAATTTCAGGATTTGTTATAATGCTAGAAATATGTTTGCATATCTTGTAGATGGATCAAATCTTGAGGATTATGATGAATTGCTTTGATTTGTGACAAATCGTATTTTATAATGACAAGTCTTTGCAGAATGAATGTATTGTATTCGAATTATGTGTTTTATATTATATGAGGCTATTGGGAAGTACTAATGTTTAAATTAAGATGTGCAGGAAATTATCCATGTGACCATGGAAATATTATGGAGAATCAAGCCTAGGCCTATGTGCGTTAGTAAAACCAGGGGTTGTCTATTTGGACAGACAACACCCCATATGTATTGTATTTTATTCGTAAATGTAAAATGTTGCATGAGTGTAAATTATATTTATTGAATTGTTTAAATCATTTAAGGGACAATTGCCACGTGTGTATTGTGATGTGGAATTATTATGTAGTGTCACTTGACACCTATGTAGTATGTTGTGTTGGCAATTTGTCATGTCACCTTTTTGAGAGTTTTCTTTTTGTTAATTGTTATATCTCCTAATTATCCTTGAAGGAACCAAGAAACCTAGGTTAGTGAGCCACAAGGAGGGTCAACTCAGAGTTGACCCGTAGGTTAACTTTAGGTGGACTTTCTGAAGGTCAAATCAACTCCTAGAGTCAATTTTAGAGCATTTCTATTAGGCCTCATGGGGTACCTATGGGTGAAGGCCAAAATTGGCCATGTGTCTCTCCCTTAGGACTTGTTTAACCACCCAAAAAAGTGGTTTTCCCAAGATGGACGAATTCCATCTATAGGAGTGCCATCCTTGGTAGGATAACCTTCTTGAAGGGAGTAATCCCTCTTCCCCATTCCATTTCCCTTCTCTAGGTACCTAGGTTAGGGAGTGTGTAAGACCTAGGGAAGACCAATCCAATGGGGGATCCCTCACTCTATCCAAGAGGTTAGAAGGAGTGAGAGAGGCATTCTTAGGCTAAGAATGGAAGCTTAGTGAGCTAATCACCCACTCTCCATCCTTGGAGATTTTTGGACAAATTTTGGAGGAAAAACCAGTTTTAGGAATAGTAGATTTGGGGCTAAGGATTTGCAGAAAAAGATTGGAGGATTGGACAGCTCTTCATCAAGCTTTCCCCTAGATTTTCCTTGGCAGGTCAAGGTTGGTTTTACTTTTCCCTCTTATGTAAATGTAAAAGTGTTCTAAAATGATTGAACGGAAATTGTTGTATTTCTTTATTTGTGTTGTACTTGTAAAAAAAAATCTAAGTGATTTCTTGTTTATTTCTATTTTATGTATTGTTGTGTTTGGGGAGTGTTCAAGACCATCCTTTCCTTGGGAGGAAAGATTGGTCTTGGGGGTGGAAGGAGCTTGACAGCCCTTAGGGTGAGAGGCTCTCATTTTGAGAGTGATCTCAAGGGTCTATCCATGAGACCCTTGCTGCTTTCTTTTGTGTTATTTCACTTGGGGGTCATAAGGGGGGGTGCAAATATGACATGTTTGCCTTTTTGGGGGTCATAAGGGTGTAGGGATTAAGGAGGATTTTTGGTTATGCTTTCATGGATGCCATGAGTTGGCTGTAAGTTCTATCTAGCAGATTTCTCCCCTAGGGTACTTGGTCCACTTCCACCCTAGTAAGGCATCACATTTTGTGATGGAGTTTCAGCTTGGGAAGGGATGTGTCTGTTGTGTTGATTTCTTTTTCACTTTGCTTGTTGTATTGCTTGGCTGTAACCCCGTCTAGGCCTTGATTCTCCAAGCTCGGGGGTGCCTTTTGGTAAGCCTAGGCTGGGAGGTGAGCATCCCATGGTCACAGCTCTAAAATTATGTATGCAGGTTGCTTGGAAGGGAGACTAGGAGTTGCAGATTTGTATTCAGATTTAGAAAAGCAAAAAAAAAAAGAGAGACATAATACCATGTTTTGTTGCAGAAAAATATTATAAGGAGCCTTGTGATGTTTTCTTTCATTTTCTGTATAAAGAAATGTACTATTATACTTGAGTCCTCATTATTGGGATGAAGGAATCAGTTGGGTTATTCCCTCCCATTGTAATAGATGATTTTGTAATTGAAATTACTATGAGAAGAGTGCATTTTATAAACTTCTGAAATCTACAATACTGCTGTAAATAAAGTTAATCCTGTTAATCCTGTTTCATAATGAGTTTTGCATTCTGTTTATATCTGCAATTTAAAGAAAAAGGAAAGGGATGCATTCAGTTTAAATATTTACTTGCATAGTTTATTTACTTCTATTTTATTGCTTTGAACTCTATTTAGGCATAGCTAAAAATGACCTAGTATTTACTCATTGCTGTAGAAACCATGTTGCATAGCTATTTTTTTTTTTAAAAAAAGATATATTAGAAATTTCTGAATGCTGTATATTAGGATAAATTACTCCTAGAAAATGGGAATCTAAAATCAGTGAATGTGCTAGTATTTAACCCACTCCTGCAAGTTGTGAAACAGAAAAATATGAATATATGAACCTGTATATTGCTGTTAAAAAAAAAATATAGGGGTTGCCTACTGATGTGTTAAAACTATTCAAAATAAGCTTCCTAACCCTATTAGGTTGAATATATATATATATATATATATCCCTGCATAAAAAAAAACATACTCTATGAATACCTTAAAAAATATATATATATATGTTTATGTTCTGATCATAACAGTGTTCATATATATATATATAAATATATATATACAAATTTATATATATATATATATATACATATATATATATAAATATGTGCACATAAATATATATATATACATATAAATAAATATATATATATATATATATATTATGTTTTAAAAAAAAATATATCATATAATAATAAAACACAAAAAAAAAGAGGGGGAAAACGAGGGTACCAACCGAGCCACTGTGTGTTAACACAGTGGACAGCTCACGGTCGAGCCACTGTGTTTACACACAGTGGGCGGCGCGGAAGGCACGGCACTATGTGTAGACACAGTGGAACGGCCGCGGCCGCCACTGTGCTACACACAGTGAGCGGCGCCCCACCACTATGTGTATACACAGTGGGCAGCGGTTATACCGTCTGCCACTGTGTGTGCACACAGTGGGCGGCCTTGCCCGCCACTGTGTGTACGCACAATGACGTTCGGGAGGCCCCCGCGCCACTTCCTCCGCTCTTCCCTCTTCGAAACCCTCTGCCATGTCCATGGCCGCCATGCCCTAATCCGCCCCGTACCTGCAATCACACACACAAACTCACTCTAAACAAAAAAAAACTGGTATAATAAACCCTAACCCATTTCGGGTTAGGGTATAAATTAATAAGAAAATAAAACAAAAATGGGAATCAATAGAAATGCAACCCTAACCCAATTTCGGGTTAGGGTTAGCATTTTATGAATAAGGGAATTCTTTATTTAAAAGAATTTTAAATTAGAGATGGGAAATTTAAATTGGAGTTTTAAAATTTAATTTTAATTAATAATTAGGGTTATTTAAATAATTGAATTATTATATGCTTATATTCTTTAGAGAATTAAAATTTTAATATAGTTAATCCAGAGGGGTTTAAAAATGAAGAGTTAATATAGTTGGATACACTATACCCTAAATCAAATTAATTTATTTAATTAGTCAATAGATTATCCTCAATTTAAAATGTGGACATTAGGTTATATTGTAAATGGGGAAAATTTAAAAAAGGAGAAATTGTAAATTAATTTTATGAACCTTAAGCCCTTGAGACCGGTTTTGGCCGGATTAAAATTAAATCGTCAAAATTAAGGGCTTAGGGAAATTAGAACTGGCTTTAGCCTAATATCGGATTTAGTGGGCAAATGGCATTATAGGAATTCGAACCCTTATCGGTTGGATTTAAATAATAAATTTGCTTGTGCACCAATTCATTTATAACATTATCATTTTATGGTCGGGAATGATTTAATACATTAAGATAACCAATTAACCCTCGTTTTTAATTAGCGACAACTTGATTTAGGTAATTGAGCTAGCTAACTAATCCGTGACACTAACTAATCTCCACCAAATAAAGTCGCTCGTTCGAGTTGGTTAATTAACCCAACCTTAGTAAACAAATTTATTTACATCCTAGATAAGACAAAACTCTAATAAAGTTATTATAATGTAGGATATGTTGCGAGTTCATGTTGTCAAAATTTTTTTTTGTTGTTCCATTTTTGTGCCTAAAAATTGGGCATGACATTTTGGTATCAGAGCAAGGTTTCTGACACTAGGAACCTTTCTCCATTACGTTTCACTTTAATTATCTAAATTAATCAAATATTTTCCCAAAAAAATATAAATATATGAAAATTAAATTATTTAATTATTTATTTATTTATTTTATTTTTATTTTCTCATTAGGATGCCTCCAACTACGCGACAAGCTCGCAAGCGCGGAAGGGGTCCTAAGCGTACACGTATGGCACGCGAGGGTATTGATAGGGAGGAACCGGTTTCAGAAGGGAACCCGGAAGCTCCTCCCAAACCACCAGTTGACCCTAACCGAGACATCTTGCTAGCTCTTCAGAACTTGATTGGGATCATGCAGGATAGGCTTCTAGTAGTGGACCATCATGCAGACAATCAGAACTCAGGGAGTCATAGGTCAGTAGATAGGGAACGGAGTAGGAGTCCACCTCCTAATCCCATAGAGGGCGAGGTAGAGCATGAGCCGGAGTCTGTTCACCTGCTCGGACCACCTCCAGTAGAAACACCTATGTACTTTGATAGAGCACGTCAGGAACTAGGAGATCTGATTAGAGAGGTTTTGCGCCTCCAGCCACCATCTTTTGGAGGAACTATTGACGGAGTAGAGGCTGAGGCATGGCTTTTGAGCCTAGATCGGTGCTTCGCATTGCGATCTTATGAAAGCAATCTGAAGGCACGAGTTGCAGTCCACCTTCTGAGATCGATAGCCTCCACATGGTGGAAGCAGGAGGAATTCAAGTTTGGACTCACTGCAAATACCATCACATGGGAAATCTTCTCAGAGAGGTTCAGAGAGAGGTACCTGTCAGAGCACTTTAGGTAGCATCGGATCAATGAGTTCCACAACCTCCAGCAGAAGGGTCTCTTAGTGACCTAGTACAAGAGTAAGTTTATTGAGCTCCTACCTTATGTAGATTACCTGAAGGATGAGAAGCTGCTCGTCAACCGATTTGTCAGGGGACTTAATGCTGGGATAGCAGGACCAGTAAGGATGGCCGCTCCAGGAAGCCTTTGGGTTGTCGTAGAGAAGGCCCTTATAGCCGAGGAGATTTAGATCAGGCCACAAGACATGAGGGATCGGTTCCAGAATCGAAACTCGGCTCCCCAGTCTTTCGGGTTTCAGAAACCCCATTGGAAAGGCAACCACAAAAATGTTTCGGGGTCCTATAAACCCCCTCCTCCGCAGCAGTCATAGTAGAGTCAGAGACAGAGGCCCCCTCAGGGACAGCAGGGCTCCAGGCCCAAGCAGTGGCAGTCACAGGGTCCTAGGCGTGACCAGAGAGCACATGGTACATACACACCCCCAGCACGGGCTCAGCAGTCCTCCAGGGGTGGGTACAGTGGTTCTAGCCGGACAGGTGGGCATCCTTTTTCCAGGCCTCAGGGTGCACAGTTCCAGGCACGCGGTGCTTGCTTCACATGTGGAGCCATGGGGAACATGGCGAGAGAGTGTCCACAGGGTCAGATGATAGGAAATCAGAGGATGGCAACATCAGAGCCTATAGTTGGGGATATGGGCAAGTCCCATAGAGTCTTCGCAGTGGTTGACAACCGCTAGGCAGAGCATCAGGCCATAGTCATCGAGGCTGCAGGTAAGATCAGAGGTAGCAGTATTTCTATATTATTTGACTCGGGAGCGACTGACTCCTTTATATCTCCATTGGTTGTGGAGCGTTGTGGGCTAGTGGCCGTAAGACAAAGTGTCAGCTGGGAAGTGGAGTTAGCTTCAGGGGCTAGAGTGTTAGTGGATTCAGAGGTTAGGGGATGTCCGCTCCAGATTGGTAATACCACCACCTTAGTAGACCTTAGAGTTACGCCACTCGGATCTTATGGCATTGTACTTGGCATGGATTGGCTTTATGCCCACAGAGCCAAGATGAATTGTCGCTTGAAAAAGATCGAGTGTGAGGATGATCATGGTGCTCCCATAGTAATCACTGGGATTCAGAGACCCATGTCTCTTCGTATGATATCCGCTATGCAGCTTAAGCGGAGCATGCGGAAGGGATGCCAGTTGTTTGCTATCACGATCAGTGATAGAGAGGAAGAAAATGAGAAGGAGCCTTCCATAGATGATCATCCCATCCTTGAGGCATTTGCAGATGTGTTTCCAGATGAGCTACCTGGTATGCCACCTAGCAGAGAGATTGACTTCCACATAGATTTGGTACCAGGAGACGAGCCAGTTTTGAGAGCACCTTATAGGATGACCACTCCTGAGCTTAATGAGCTCAAGATGCAACTAGAGGAACTCTTAGAGAAGGGTCACATTCATCCTAGCGTCTCCCCTTGGGGCGCACCAGTCATCTTCGTGAAGAAGAAGGACGGATCCCTTCGGTTGTGCATGGATTACAGGCAACTGAATAAAGTAACCATCAAGAACCGCTATCCCTTGCCGAGGATCGATGACTTGTTTGATCAGCTTCAGGGTGCTAAAGTGTTTTCCAAAATAGACCTGAAGTCAGGATATCATCAGTTGAGGATTGTGGAAAGTGATATCCACAAGACCGCGTTTCACACCAGATATGGCCACTACGAGTTCACTGTGGTCCCATTCGGTCTTACAAATGCTCCAGCGATATTCATGAGTCTCATGAATGGGGTATTCCGCACCTTCCTTGACTGATTTGTGATTGTGTTCCTCGATGACATATTGATCTATTCCTGAAATGAGAAGGAGCATGAGGAGCATTTGAGGCAAGTTTTGTAGTGTTTGAGGGACAACCAGTTGTTCGGCAGTTTGTCGAAGTGTGCTTTCTTTAGATTAGAGGTCAAGTACCTAGGGCATATTATATCCAATGATGGGATCTCAGTTGACCCATCAAAGATCAGAGCCATTATGGATTGGTCGGCACCTACCTATGTGACAGAGGTCAGGAGCTTCATGGGCTTAGCAGGATACTACAGACTCTTTGTTGAGGGATTTTCCAAAGTTGCACACCCCATCACATCCCTCCAGTGAAAAGGGAAGAAATTCGAGTGGATAGAGAAGTGTGAGAGGGCTTTTCAGGATCTGAAAAGGGCACTTACTAGTGCACCTATTCTTATTGTGCCAAACCCCACGACCAATTTCATGGTATGCATAGATGCTTCCTTAGATGGATTGGGAGCAGTTCTTATGCAGGAGGGTAGGGTTATAGCATACGAGTCTAGGAAACTTAAGACTCATGAGCTTAACTACCCTACGCATGACCTAGAGCTTGCAGCAGTTGTGCATGCACTTGTGAGGTGGAGACACTTCCTTTTAGGTCATCACTTCGAGCTTCATTCAGACCATCAGAGTTTGCAGTACATCTTCACCCAGCCTAACCTTAATGCATGTCAGAGGAGATGGATGGAGTTCCTTTGTGAGTATGATTTTGATGTCCACTACATCAAAGGGAAGGAGAACGTGGTCACAGATGCCCTAAGTAGGAGACAACATGAGGTTTACACCATATCCATGAACACAGATTTGAGAGACCGTATTTTATAGCGATTGCTAGAGGATGGTTGGTATCTAGAGGTTTGTTAGAGAATCCGAACTCAGGAGGCCCTGGAGGGGAAGTTTGTGGACTACTCTTTAGAGTTCGATGGTTTATTACGCCATAGAGGGCGCATCTATGTACCCTCTCCTAGGGTTTGTGAGATTTCATTATCTTGGAGGCTCATAGAGCTCCTTATGCAGCGCATCCCGGGGTTAAGAAGATGCATGCTGACTTGAGGCAGTTATATCATTGGCCAGGAATACGGCAACTTATCATCGAGTTAGTAGCCCGATGCCTTGAGTGTCAGAGAGTCAAGGCAGAGCACCGCCATCCAGGTGGGTTACTCCAGTCCCATGCTATATCAGAGTGGAAGTGGGATACTATATCCATGGACTTCATCATTGGTCTTCCTATGTCATCTCATCGCCATGATGCTATCTTGGTGACAGTTGACAAATTGACCAAAGTGGCCCACTTCTCACCAGTTCAGACTACCTTCACAGCTCCAGCAGTGGCACAAGTGTTCTTGTGAGACATTGTCAGGCTTCATGGTGTTCCACGCAAGATTATTTTTGATAGGGATTCCCTCTTTACTTCTTCCTTTTGGAAGGCATTACAGGCAGCATTGGGCACCAAGCTCAATTTCAGCACAACCTATCATCTAGAGATAGATGGACAGACAGAGCGGGTTAATCAGGTGTTAGAGGATATGCTCTGCATGTACATCATGGATCATCAGACCCGATGGGAGGAGTACCTGCATTTAGTAGAATTTGCCTATAATAATGGGCATCACACTTCTTTGGGGATGCCACCTTTTCAGGCGTTGTATGGCAGACCATGTAGGACACCTTTGAGTTGGGACCGTATTGAGGATAGAGTGGCCATAGGCCCTGAGATGGTCTGTGATATGGAGCAGTAGGTAATTTTGATTAGACAGCGCCTTAGAGAGGCACATGATAGGCAGAAGAAATATGTAGATGCAAAGAGGATAGACCGGAGTTACATGGTTGGAGACAGAGTTTTTCTGAGAGTGCGACCACATAAGAGTCCGATCCGATATGGAAAGGGTTCTAAGCTCGTACCTTGCTTTGTCGGACCTTTTGAGATCCTTGAGAGGATAGGACCAGTTGCTTATCGCCTAGCTTTGCAACCTAGCCTGTCACGCATCCACGATGTGTTTCATGTGTCAGTTTTGAGAAAGTATATCTATGATGAGTCTCATATTTTAGATTGGGATGCCTTGCAGGTGGAGTCGGACGGGCAGCTAGCTTTGGAGCCCATTCGCATTTTGGTTCGCCGAACGTTGGCCCTTCGAGGTCGAGAGCTGGACCAGGTTAGGGTCCAGTGGGATTGCTATGATGAGGTTACAGCTTCATGGGAGGATGCAACACATATGAGATCACAGTACCCTCATCTTTTTGATGAACTCCAAGAGGATGTTCATGCCTAGAGGGGGAGGGTGTGAGGCCCTACCCCGACCCATCCTATCTCTTTAGTTATTTTCATATTGGAACTATTATGGATGCTATTTTTGACACACTATGGATATAGAACTTTATATGGTCCCACTTTTTTTGGTAATATTGATATATATATTTGATGCTCCATTTCTATGCCTTGTGGATTATAGAATATTATATGATTCTAGATTAGGGTAACATTGTGATGATGTATGTTATTATCTAAATTTCAGGATTTGTTATAATGCTAGAAATATGTTTGCATATCTTGTAGATGGATCAAATCTTGAGGATTATGATGAATTGCTTTGATTTGTGACAAATCGTATTTTATAATGACAAGTCTTTGCAGAATGAATGTATTGTATTTGAATTATGTGTTTTATATTATATGAGGCTATTGGCAAGTACTAATGTTTAAATTGAGATGTGCAGGAAATTATCCATGTGACCATGGAAATATTATGGAGAATCAAGCCTAGGCCTATGTGCGTTAGTAAAACCAGAGGTTATCTATTTGGAGAGACAACACCCCGTATGTATTGTATTTTATTCGTAAATGTAAAATGTTGCATGAGTGTAAATTATATTTATTGAATTGTTTAAATCGTTTAAGGGACAATTGCCACGTGTGTATTGTGATGTGGAATTATTTTGTAGTGTCACTTGACACCTATGTAGTATGTTGTGTTGACAATTTGTCATGTCACCTTTTTGAGAGTTTTATTTTTGTTATTTGTTATATCTCCTAATTATCCTTGAAGGAACCAAGAAACCTAGGTTAGTGAGCCACAAGGAGGGTCAACTCAGAGTTGACCTGTAGGTTAACTTTAGGTGGACTTTCTGAAGGTCAAATCAACTCCTAGAGTCAATTATAGAGCATTTATATTAGGCCTCATGGGGTACCTATGGGTGAAGGCCAAAATTGGCCATGTGTCTCTCCCTTAGGACTTGTTTAACCACCCAAAAAAGTGGTTTTCCCAAGATGGACGAATTCCATCTATAGGAGTGCCATCCTTGGTAGGATAACCTTCTTGAAGGAAGTAATCCCTCTTCCCCATTCCATTTCCCTTCTCTAGGTACCTAGGTTAGGGAGTGTGTAAGACCTAGGGAAGACCAATCCAATGGGGGATCCCTCACTCTATCCAAGAGGTTGGAAGGAGTGAGAGAGGCCTTCTTAGGCTAAGAATGGAAGCTTAGTGAGCTAATCACCCACTCTCTATCCTTGGAGATTTTTGGACAAATTTTGGAGGAAAAACCAGTTTTAGGAATAGTAGATTTGGGGCTAAGGATTTGCAGAAAAAGATTGGAGGATTGGGCAGCTCTTCATCAAGCTTTCCCCTAGATTTTCCTTGGCAGGTCAAGGTTGGTTTTACTTTTCCTTCTTATGTAAATGTAAAAGTGTTCTAAAATGATTGAATGGAAATTGTTGTATTTCTTTATTTGTGTTGTACTTGTAAAAAAAAATCTAAGTGATTTCTTGTTTATTTCTGTTTTATGTATTGTTGTGTTTGGGGAGTGTTCAAGACCATCCTTTCCTTGGGAGGAAAGATTGGTCTTGGAGGTGGAAGGAGCTTGATAGCCCTTAGGGTGAGAGGCTCTCATTTTGAGAGTGATCTCAAGGGTCTGTCCATGAGACCCTTGTTGCTTTCTTTTGTATTATTTCACTTGGGGGTCATAAGGGGGGGTGCAAATATGGCATGTTTGCCTTTTTGGGGGTCATAAGGGTGTAGGGATTAAGGAGGATTTTTGGTTATGCTTTCATGGATGCCATGAGTTGGCTGTAAGTTCTATCTAGCAGATTTCTCCCCTAGGGTACTTGGTCCGCTTCCACCCTAGTAAGGCATCACATTTTGTCATGGAGTTTCAGCTTGGGAAGGGATGTGTCTGTTGTGTTGATTTCTTTTTCCCTTTGGTTGTTGTATTGCTTGTCTGTAACCCTGTCTAGGTCTTGATTCTCGAAGCTCGGGGGTGGCTTCTGGTAAGCCTAGGTTGGGAGGTGAGAATCCCATGGTCACAACCCTAAAATTATGTATGCAGGTTGCTTGGAAGGGAGACTAGGAGTTGCAGATTTGTTTGGTTGCAGATTTGTATTCAGATTTAGAAAAGCAAAAAAAAAAAGAGAGACATAATACCATGTTTTGTTGCAGAAAAATATTATAAGGAGCCTTGTGATGTTTTCTTTCATTTTCTGTATAAAGAAATGTACTATTATACTTGAGTCCTCATTATTGGAATGAAGGAATCAGTTGGGTTATTCCCTCCCATTGTAATAGATGGTTTTGTAATTGAAATTAATATGAGAAGAGTGCATTTTATAAACTTCTGAAATCTACAATACTGCTGTAAATAAATTTAATCCTGTTAATCCTATTTCATAATGAGTTATGCATTCTGTTTATATCTGCAATTTAAAGAAAAAGGAAAGGGATGCATTCAGTTTAAATATTTACTTGCATAGTTTATTTACTGCTATTTTATTGCTTTGAACTCTGTTTAGGCATAGCTAAAAATGACCTAGTATTTACTCATTGCTATAGAAAGCATGTTGCATAGCTGTTTTTTTTTAAAAAAAAAAGATATATTAGAAATTTCTGAATGTTGTATATTAGGATAAATTACTCCTAGAAAATGGGAATCTAAAATCAGTGAATGTGCTAGTATTTAACCCACTCCTGCAAGTTGTGAAACAGAAAAATATGAATATATGAACCTGTATATTGCTGTTAAAAAAATAAAATATAGGGGTTGCATGCTTATGTGTTAAAACTATTCAAAATAAGCTTCCTAACCCTATTAGGTTGAATATATATATATATATATATATATATATATATCCCGGCATAAAAAAAAGCATACTCTATGAATGCCTTAAAAAAAAAATATATATATGTTTATGTTCTGATCATAACAGTGTTCATATATATATATAAATATATATATACAAATATATATATATATATTTACATATATATATATAAATATGTGCACATAAATATAAATATATATATATATATATATATTTTATGTTTTGAAAAAAAAATATATCGTATAAAAATAAAACACACACAAAAAAGGGGGAAAACGAGGGTACCAGCCGAGCCACTATGTGTTAACATAGTGGATGGCTCACGGCCGAGCCACTGTGTTTACACACAGTGGGCAGCGCGGAAGGCACTGCACTATGTGTAGACACAGTGGAATGGACGCGGCTGCCACTGTGCTACACACAATGAGTGGCGCCCCGCCACTATGCATACACACAGTGGCAGCGGTTATATCGTCCGCCACTGTGTGTGCACACAGTGGGCGGCACTGCCTGCCACTGTGTGTATGCATAGCGGCATCCGGGAGGCCCCCGCGCCACTTCCTCCGCTCTTCCCTCTTCGAAACCCTCCGCCATGTCCATGGCCGCTATGCCCTAATCCGCCCCGTACCTGCAATCACACACAGACACTCACTCTAAACAAAAAAAAAGTGGTATAATAAACCCTAACCTATTTCGAGTTAGGGTATAAATTAATAAGAAAATAAAACAAAAATGGGAATCAATAGAAATGCAACCGTAACCCAATTTCGGGTTAGGGTTAGCATTTTATGAATAAGGGAATTCTTTATTTAAAAGAATTTTAAATTAGAGATGGGAAATTTATATTGGAGTTTTAAAATTTAATTTTAATTAATAATTAGGGTTGTTTAAATAATTGAATTATTATATGCTTATATTCTTTAGAGAATTAAAATTTTAATATAGTTAATCTAGAGGGGTTTAAAAATGAAGAGTTAATATAGTTGGATACACTATACCCTAAATCAAATTAGTTTATTTAATTAGTCAATAGATTATCCTCAATTTAAAATGTGGACATTAGGTTATATTGTAAATGGGGAAAATTTAAAAAAGGAGAAATTGTAAATTAATTTTATGAACCTTAAGCCCTTGAGACCGGTTTTGGCCGGATTAAAATTAAATCGTCAAAATTAAGGGCTCAGGGAAATTAGAACTGGCTTTAGCCTAATATCGGATTTAGTGGGCAAATGGCATTATAGGAATTCAAACCCTTATCGGTTGGATTTAAATAATAAATTTGCGTGCGCACCAATTAATTTATAACATTATCATTTTATGGTCGGGAATGATTTAATACATTAAGATAACCAATTAACCCTCATTTTTAATTAGCGACAACTTGATTTAGGTAATTGAGCTAGCTAACTAATCTGTGACAGTAACTAATCTCCACCAAATAAAGTCGCTCGTTCGAGTTGGTTAATTAACCCAACCTTAGTAAACAAATTTATTTACATCCTAGATAAGACAAAACTCTAATAAAGTTATTATAATGTAGGATATGTTGCGAGTTCATGTTGTCAAAAAAGAATTTTTTTGTTTCGTTTTTGTGCCCAAAAGTTGGGCATGACATTATGTCCCAAAATCCCTAGCCTTTCCTCCATCCAAATCTCAAAAATCTAAGATCCACTTCCCCTCCATTAGCCTACCACCCCTCAAGGTGTGTGCCAATGTTGATCTTGCCAATATTTCCATCTGCCCAAGACCAATTCTTCCAATACCCTATCCATTATCCAACACCTCTTTTCTATCCTTTCATCCATCCTATCCAATCCTTGGCCTAAATCCTTAGTCGCATCTCATTTCCATGTCATTATCCTGCCAACGTCTTTGAGAATACTTTTAATAGCCATGGTTCATTTTTTTCAAAGCTACTATCCAAACAAAAAGATGCTTGACTCTTTCTTCCATTGCCTATCCTATGTCCATTTTTTGCTGAAAAAGTCAAAAAAAAAAAAGAAAAGAAAAAAAAAGAGAAAAATAGAAAAAATTAGAAAAAAAAAAAATTTTAAAAAAGGAAAAAAAGAAAAATGTCCATTGGTGAAAACCTGGAAAACAGGCGCCTTGGGCAAGTACCATGATGAAAACTTGGCAAACAGGCATCATGCATAAGCCATGAACTTCTTGCATACTATACTTAGGGGTAAGTTTTGTCCTTCCTATCCTATCCTATCATACCCCCATCATGTCCTTCATTATCCTATCGTACCCTTGTCATATCATCCATTATCCTATCATTCCTCATGTCCATATCCCCTTTTCCACCTCTGTTCTTGACAAGGCTGAGTATCTTTATGAATGTCATGCCTCTTATTCACAGCTTTTAGCCTATCACAACTTTTTCTCTATATCCATTTGCTTATTACAACTTTTCATCCATATTCCTTGGCTTATTGCAACCTTTTATCACTATCCCTTAGCCTCTTACAACCTTCAATCCATGTTCCTTATTCATTTTTTATCTTTCTTATCCTATCTGTATTCTATCACCATCCATACACTCTTTTTCGTCCCTTGATCTTGAGGACGTAAAATGAAAAACATGGTTTCAAAAACCTCTTGACATGTCCCTCATGCCATGTCATTGTTTTACATTGTCATATCCAATCCTTTATCCCATTGCATGATCACCCTTAGAAATTGCATCTGTGTTGTCTCCATAATAAATGACCTATGTCTTCCCTTTGTCCATCATCATTTTAGCAAGCTTATCCATTCATCATATTCCTTGCCTTGCTAGACATTGGGGCCAAAATCATAAAAAATCCCGAAAAAAAATCAAATAAATGTCTTGAAAAAATCCCTAAAAATCAAATAAAGTCCTGAAAAAATTCCAAAAAAAAAGTATTGTTCTGAAAAAATTTAAAAAAATTGCAAAACGTCCTGAAATAACACAAAAAACATTGTAAAATGTCCTGAAGTAATCCCTAAAAAAATTTAAAATGCTCTGAAATAATCAAAAAAATTAAAATTTTTACAAAACCCTAAAAATTTGAAAACATAAAAAATAAAAAAACAATAGTTTTCATTTCATTCCATCAATAAATTGTCCCTTTTGTACATAGATAGACATTTGAGTAGACGTCAAATAGAAACACATTAAACATTGCGCTTAACAAAATCACGCATCAACAGATGAACCGTTCAACCAAGCAAGCATTCAAACTGATCAAAATTGTCTTATCAATCAATTATATCAATATTATCAGTCCTTTGTCAAACATTATCATGGGTCTTATAAAGGGTACATTATACTCGAAACCAGACTGTGACCTATCTTAGACAGGGTACTACATTCCCCGAAACTAGACGACATGATCATCCTTTTATCACAACACTATCACTTTGACAATGAAGATGAGAATGTTTGTTTGACTTGTTTGAATTTGGGAGTCTTATCTTTCATTGATTTATCTTTGGCTTTGACCATGTTACTATGTTGCTCGATGATGTCGCTAAGTGATTTAGAGTGACC
The DNA here is from genome assembly GCF_030272615.1 of Cryptomeria japonica. Lineage (NCBI taxonomy): Eukaryota > Viridiplantae > Streptophyta > Pinopsida > Cupressales > Cupressaceae > Cryptomeria > Cryptomeria japonica. Next base: position 466,388,827 of record NC_081414.1, read on the forward strand.
GAGATGGATCATGTGTTGGGAAAATGGTGTCTCAACCTTCCATTTACATGAGGTTACTATTTATAGTAAGTTTTCATTTGAGCATGAAAAGGTGCAAAATTATCCCCAAAACTTCTGATTGGCTAGATAAGCATTCTGATAAAGTTACATCGCAAGATCACAACTAGTTTTGAAGATAGTAAATTTTCCATTTTGGAGGGGTACAATGAAAGGTTTAAATTTGATTTTGAGGAATTTAGAGGCCTCAAAACACCTTGGAAAGTGGGAGAAAATGGTGTAGTGGTTTATGAGGAAATAAAGCACTTCGTGAGCTTTTCGACACTTCAAATGGTTCATCAATAGGACACATGGTTCTCAAGTTATGGCCTCCAGAAGTTTGTACTCCTAAAATAGGAAATATAAAATACATCGGACACATAAATGAGCTGTAAAAAGGGAGGGACACGCAATAGGGCATCTAGAAGGGAGATAAGGTCGGCTACACCTTATTGGGTGGTTTTACCCCGTGGTTTTGTAATACCATTTGACGGTTTCTAGTATTGTATCTCCTATATATGAGGTGTGTGAGATAGAGGTTATGTGGAAGAGTCTTATAGCTATTGATTTACCTCTAAATCTTTGATCAGTGGTACTCTTGCGAAGAGCATGCTCTGCAAGTATATTGTAATCTATTTTGATTGTGAAATAATATATTGAGTGGATTTTGGAGTGTGGGGTTTTTCTCTCGAAAGGGTTTTCTCCACGTATATCACTGTGTTATGGTTTGAATGTTATTATATCTATTTCTATTACTATTGTGACGATCTGTAAAAAAAAATTGCATTACTCTCCTCTCAAGGTTAGTGTAGGAATTTTTTCCGCTACTTAACTTACTTACAAGTGGTATCAGAGCTCGATCACCTTTGGTTTCAGTTGTGGGTTATTGGGTTTTTTGAACTAATCCAGATTTGAGTGGGAGATTTTGTAAAAGACACTTTTTGATCTTGTTGCAGGAATTTTTAGATGGAAAGTTCATTAGGGAAAATAGAGGTGGAGAAATTTAATGCAACAAATTTTAAGATGTGGAAGCTAAAGATGGAAGATCTGCTAATAGATCAAGATCTATGGGATGTTGTTGATGCAGATGTCCAAAGGCCCTCAAATACTACTGTGGCGGCTGAGTATGATGCTATGGACTGAAAAGCCAAGGGTCTAATCAGATTGTGCCTGACAGACTCTGTTCTAATCAATCTCCATGAAGAAAACACTGCAAAGAAGCTATGGACTAAGCTTGGTGAAATGTATTAAGCGAAATCTTTATTAAATCATATTTTCTTGAGGAAGAAATTATATTCCTTGAAGATAGAAGAGGGTGGACAAGTTGCAGACCACCTGGAATCATTCAATATGTTGGTGGCTCAATTAGTATCTATTGGTGTTAAGATGAATGAAGAGGAGAAATGCCAAATCTTTCTTTGTTCTTTGCCTGATTCATGGGATTCTCTTGTTATGGCTATTGGTAGTACTTATGTTGTTTTGAAGTCTAAAGATGTGGTGGGTACCCTACTTGGTGAAGATATGTGAAGGAAGGTGTCCCACAGTTCGAAGGAATCCCTAACTATTTGTGGAAGTTATAAGGAGAAAGGCAAGAAGAATAAGAAGCGTGATAAGTCCAAATCGAGAGGGAGATCAAAATCTCTTGGAAAGTCCAAAATCATTTGCTAAAATTGTGGTAAACCAGGTCACATCCATAAGGACTACAAAGAAGAAAAGAAGAAGAAAAATAAGAAGATTGATTTTGATTCTGAGTTTGAGAAGGAAGATGGTGATGCATTTATTGCAGCTTTGGTGACTCATGCAGGTAATGATGCCTAGTTAATTGACTTAGGTGTATCTTTTCATATGTCTGCCAATAGAGATTGGGTTTCTGAATGTGAAGAATTCAATGGAGATAAGGTGTACTTGGGTGATGATTCACATTTAGATATTGTTTGTTGAGGTAAAGTTAGAGTCAAGTTTCCTGATGGTAGAATAAAAAGGATTAATAGTGTGCTACATATCCGTGGTTTAAAACAAAATCTGTTATCTATGAGCAAACTGATAGATGCGGGTGTGTAGGTAGTCTTTTCTGAAGTAAGATGTAAGATGATTAAGGGTGCTATGGTAATTGCTAGAGGTGTTAGGTTCAACACTTTGTATAAGCTAGACGCATACACTATTGAGTGTAATAGCACTTCTGTAAAAAGTAAATCTGTGGAATCTTTGAGGGTTTCACCTTCAAAAGATGGAAATGACTTCTGGGTACCTAAGGGTGCTCTTTCTTCTAAAGAAAAGTTACCTAGAGAGAAGAATATGTTATGGCACTAGAGACTTGGCCACATTGGAGAAAAGGGTCTAAGGACCTTGAAAAATAAAAACCTTATTGAAGGTTTGAATGATTGTAATCTTGACTTTGATTTTTGTGAGCATTGCATTTATGAAGAACAAAACCATGTTGAGTTTTACTTGAGTTCTCATAAAACTTGTGGTGTTTTGGATCTTATTCATTATGATGTGTTTGGTCATGTAGATGTTCCTTTGATTGGAAAATCCACATATTATGTTTCATTTATTGATGATTTTAGTAGATGGACATGGGTATATTTTCTAAAGAGTAAATATGAAGTTTTTTCAGTCGATTTAAATAATTTAAAGCTATGGTTGAGTGGCAGAATGGAAAGAAAATTAAATGTTTGAGGACTGATAATTGTGGTGAATTTTGCTCTAATTATTTTGATAGATTTTGTAAAGACTATGGAATTAATAGATAGAAGACAACTATGTATTCTCCACAATAGAATGGAGTTGCAAAAAAAATGAACAAGACACTGATGGAGAAGGCTAGGAGTGTGCTAAGTGGTGTTGATCTAGAATAAAAATTTTGGGCTGAAGTTGTTGCCACTGCTTGCTACCTGATTAATAGGTCTCCTACATCATCCCTTGTTGATAAAATGCCTATGGAAGCATGGTCGAGTCACAAGCCTTCATTGAGACATCTTAGAGTTTTTAGTTGTGAGGCATATGCACATGTGCCAAAGGAGAAGCAGACAAAGTTGGAGAACAAGGTTGTGAAATGTATCTTCATTGGGTATAGTTATGGTGTGAAAGGATACAAGCTTTGGGACCCTATTGCACAACAGGTAATTCATACTAGAAGTGCTATTTTTAAAGAAATTAAGTCTCCTTCTATTACATTATAGCCAGAATATTGACTAAAAAGGAAGATGAAATTCAATTTCCTTCTACACCTGAAAGAGTTGAATAGAGACCCCTAGATAGGCAAGAAGTTGAGGAGAGCTCCTCTAGTTCTAAATCTTCAAAAGAGGGGGAAGAACCTCCAACTCAATCTGTTTGAAGGTCTACAAGACATAGACAACCACCTAAAAGGTATTCACCTAATGATTGGAGATGTATTTTTTCTTTGAATACTAATGTCATGGATGAACCAAAATCTATAGAAGAGGCATTAGGTATGAATGATGCAGAATCCTGGAAGATTTCTATGGAAGAAGAAATGACAGGTTTGAAAAAGAATGATACATGGGATTTTGTACCATTTCCTAAAGGGCAAAATCCCATTGGTTGCAAATGGGTGTTCAAGAAAAAGATTGGTTCAGATGGAAGAATTGAGAAGTATAAATCAAGGTTGATTACAAAAGGCTACTCTCAGGTTGAGGGTGCTGCCTATAGTGAGATATTTTCTCCTGTTCCCAAAATGGCATCCATTAGATTTTTGCTTTCTATTGCTGCTTCTTATGATTTAGAGGTTGAGCAAATGCATGTGAAAACTTCTTTCCTTCATGGTGATTTGGAGGAGGATATTTATATGACACAACCAGAGCACTATGTGGTGAAAGGTAAAAGTAATTTGGTCTGTAAATTAAAGAAATCCCTGTATGGCCTCAAACAGAGACCTAGGATGTTGTACCAAAAATTTGATACATATGTGTTGAGTTTGGGATTTGAGCCCTCTAAATCAGATCACTATGTTTATTATAAAACCGATGGTGATCATTTCCTATACATTGCATTGTATGTTGATGATATGTTATTCATTGGTGAAGGGAAAGGTATGATTTCAGAACTTAAATCTCAGCTCATAGCTAAATTTGAAATGAAAGATCTTGGTGCAACAAAACACATTCTTGGGATGGAAATTAGAAGAGATGGAGTGAACAAAAAGCTATATCTAGGCCACAGTAAGTATGTGAATTCAGTGTTATAGAGGTTCAACATGTATGATTGTAGACCATTGTGTGTTCCTTTTATAGTTGGAACGAAATCATCTATTGTAGATTTTCCTACATCCCCATCAAAGATGGAAGACATGAGTAGAGTGCCTTACTAAAGTGCAATTGAAAGTTTGATGTAGGTTATGCTCTGTACTAGACCAGACATTGCCCAAGTAGTGGGAGTTTTGTCCAGATATATGTCTAATCCTGGTAGAGTTCATTAGGATATAGTTAAAAGAGTCTTCAGATATTTGAAGGGTACCTCAGAGTATTCTTTGTGTTATCATGGTAATTCACTTGGAGACGTGATTTCCCTTGATACTCATAGTTATGTGGATTCAGACTGGGCAGGTGATATTGATAGTAGAAGATCCACTAGTGCTTATGTGTTTAGTTTATTTGGTGGTGCAATTAGTTGGATGAGTAAGCGACAGGTCATGGTTGCTTTGTCCATTACTGAAGCAGAGTATATGGCAGCTTCTCATGCTTGTAAAGAGGCCATTTGGCTTACGAGACTGTGTTCACACATTGGAATAAAACAAGAAGCCATGGCAATTTATTGTGACAGTCAAAGTGTGATCTGCCTAGCTAAGAACCTGACATTTCATGCTCGGTCCAAGCACATTGATGTTAAATATCATTTCGTCAGAGATATGGTCGAAGATGGCAGGGTGATGATGGTTAAGGTAGAAAATTTGATGAATGTTGTAGATTCTTTAACTAAGGCTGTGAGCACAAAGAAGTTCAGATGGGGCTTGGAGTCTATGGGCCTCATGGCCCCTACCAATTGATTTATTGTGTTGATACTCCCTTTGCTCTTGAAAGGTGTTTGACAAGTGGGAGATTTGTTGGGAAAATGGAGTCTCAACCTTGCATTTACATGAGGTTACTATTTATAGTAAGTTTTCATGTGAGCATGAAATGGTGCGAAATTCTCCCCGAAGCTTCTGATTGGCTAGATAAGCATTCCAATAAATTTACGTTGCAAGATCAAATGTAGTTTTGAAGATATTAAATTTTCCATTTTGGAGGGGTCCAATGAAAGGTTTAAATTTGATTTTGAGGACTTTAGAGACCCCAAAATGCCCTAAAAAGTGGGCATAAATAGCATAGTGGTTTATGAGGCAATAGAGCTCTTCGTGATATTTTCAGTGCTTCAAACAGTCCGTCAATAGGACACACGGTTCTCAAGTTATGGCCTCCAGAAGTTTGTACTCCTGAAATAAGAAATATAAAATACATTAGACACACAAATGAGCTATAGAAATAGAGGGACATGTCATAGGGTATCTAGAAGGGAGATAAGGTTGGCTACACCTTATTGGGTGGTTTTAGCCCATGGTTTTGTAATATTGTTTGATGGTTTCTTGTATTGTATCTCCTATATATGAGGTGCATGAGATAGAGGTTATGTGTAAGAGTCTTATAGCTATTGAGTTACCTTTGAATATCTGATTAGTAGTACTCTTGCAAACATCTTTCTCTGCAAGTATATTATAATTTGTTTTGATTGTGGAATAATATATTGGACAACTTTTGGAGTGTGGGGGTTTTCTCTCGAAATGGTTTTCCCCACGTAAATCACTATGTTATGGTTTGAATGTTATTATATCTATTTTAGTTTTCTATAATTGTTGTGATGATCTGTAATTTTTTTTTGCATTACCCTTCTCTCAAGGTCAGTGTAGGAAGTTGTTCCACTACTTAACTTCCTTACATCATGGTCCTTTTGTATTTTTGTCTTCTGTTTGTGGAGTGTTTCATAGCATTCTGGGGTAAGTATGTCTTGGGTGTCTATGATAAGTATGTTTTCTTTGTGAACGTCATACATACCTCAACCCTTGACACATAATGTCTTATGTTGTTTTTGAATCATTCCTTGTCTGAAATGTGTCAGTTTTACACAAAGGGATTGCATTATCGCCCCGACCTTCATTGCCATGGTGCGCTGCATCTATTTTTCCATATTAAATAAAGGCTCTCACCTACATTTATGAATTTGTGAAAGCAAGTTTTCCTTCACCGTTAACTGTTCTTCATCTAATTTTTGCTTATTAACATTTCTTCCATCAGTCCTTGAAGTCATCTTGGTCTAGTCCTGGCATTAGTTTTGACAAATTGGCCTCTTTTCTGGATTTTTTTGGCCAATTTCTCAAGGGGGCATACTGTTGGCATTATACAATCAAATGAGAATGGTAGATGTTGTCATTGATGGAAACTAGGTTCAACTAAGTGGAAACAAGGTTAAACAAGGTTTCACAGGTTCAACCAGCAATAGACTTCACCTATTGGCACCGACAGATACTACAAGGTTTATTCACACCGGCATCCAGTTTACATCAGCAATAGATCATACTGGCATCCAAAGCCGACCTGGCAATAATATTGTTTATGTAATGTAAATTGTAATTGTATAGCCGACATGATGTATTGTAAAGACTCATATATGTATGAGATCTTGTAGGTTATTTTGTGAGGAGTAGTATGTGAAGTATGTAATGAAATGTGTGTATGTAAGTGGTATATGTAATAGGATAGAAATATGATACTAGATAGTTGTATATGCACTTTGATGTATTTATTTTGAGAGCAAATAAGTAGAGCAGAGCGAATACTATTATGTGAAAGCACAATCATTTACTAGCAAGGTTTTTGCAGAGGTATCGGATAGAGCTTAAACTGATACTGAATCTAGCATTGCAGGTGCTATTTTGAAGTAGTACATTGTTATGAGATTTAACCATCCAATTGTGTAGTCAGTGGGACTCCATTTTGTGTTGAGCAATGAGCTCTAGGCAGTTGGCCTTCCTGCATGTGCAAGCCCCTATTGTACAGAGTAATATTTATTCATATTGGCCAGTGAGTAAATATTGTGAGTCATAAATCCCACCGAGTTTTTTCCCCTACCGGGTTTCCTCGCCAAAATATTTGTGTTACGGTATGCATTGAAGCTGATTCTTTTGTTTCTCTTTACTGCATTATTATTTGCTTACCGGTATATTAATTTCAGTTATAAAGTTGCATATAAGTTTAAATCTTTCATCAACTGGTTAGACACTGATTCACCCCCCTCTCTCAGTGTCTTTGGGATTAACCAAATATCTAACAATTGGTATTAGAGCCTGGTCCTCTATTTGTAGAAGCCTAATAGCTTGAGGAAGATTCTGAAACCGGTACAGATGGAAAGTTTGAGACAACAATTGGAAGGAGCTCTTGAAGATTTTGATGCAAAAAATTTAAAGAATATCAAATTGGAAGATGAACTCAGAACTGCTTGGGAATTCATTAAAACACTTCAAGAAAACTTGGTCAGGGCACAAAACAAGAGAAAATAATTACATGAGCAACTGCAAAAACAAGATGATGAAGAAAAAGAAACTCTCAGATATATTGCAGAGAAACCGAGACAAGAGAATAGTAAACATGAAGAATGAGATGCAAGATTTAACCATGAGACTATGTAAGGATATTGAAGATAGAAAGAAGAATGAGGAAGATTTGGCCAAAAGATTTAATGAAAGATCAGATGAATCTCTAAGGCTTAGTTATGAAAATGATATGCTTAAAACAGATTTGATTCACATGCAACATGGCAAAGAGGAACTTATGAGACAAATTATCACTCTGGAAGGTGTGTTGATCGCTGCAAATGAATATAAAGCCAAATTCAAAAATAGTTCAGACAAGCTTGATGATTTGCTAAAAAGTCAAAAACCTGATGGAGAAATAGTTGGACTTGGATTTGAACATGGAGAAAGTTCTGGAACTACAAATAATCATGATCACAACAAACTGGTAAGGCAACCTAATGCTTATAAATTCAATGGCAAATGTTTTAATTGCAACAAATTTGGTCATAAAGAAAATCAGTGTAGATATAGGAGTAATCAGAATACAAACTCATCCACCAGTCAATGTTCCAAATGCAATAAACATGGTCATAACTCAGACAATTTTAGAATGAATGTAAAATACTATGTTTGTGGTAGATTTGGAAATATATCTAATCAATGTAGAACTCAAACCGGTCAAGGTTATGGAAAAGCTATTCAAAGAAACAATGTATCCTGTTATGCATGTAACAAGATTGGGCATATTGCAAGATTTTACAGAAGCAAGAGTATACCGACAAACAACAGAGGATCTAATGACAAAGGCAAGGAAAAGGTAAATAAAATCAAGAAAGAATTCACTAAATAATGGGTCAAGAAGAGAGATCAGGGAAATGACGTTGCACCGGCAGAATAGAGCAATCCTACACCGGTAGGAGATTCTTCATATAACTAAGGAATAATCCTTAGGGGTAAGGCAACTAATTGAAGATCATACATTTTACACTCAGATGGTGGTAAGAAGTTATAATTCTTCTTTACTGGCAGATATGTTGATTATTCACTTAACCGACAAAGCATTTAATGTGGTTGTAAGTTAACTTTTTGGTTATAAAGTACTAAAATCTCTCATTTAGATTCACCAAATCATTCAATCATTTGAAGAGCGTAGAAGTTGAGCACCAACATTCAAGAAGTGAAGCAGCAAGGATTTTTCAGGGCATCCAAGGTTTTCAATTAAAAGGTATTTATTTTATGACATGGCTTCTTCATCTTCCATTCCTGAATTCATTGCAAACCCTACTATTGTGGAAAATATCAAGTGACCTAGACCAATCTTTAAGATCATCCCTAAGATAGCTAAGTTGGATGACTCCATTGGTGCATTTTCAAAAATCTCGAAGGGAGTTGCATTTATTGAAGACCCTAGGGCATACATTCACTGTAACATTGAAGATTTAGGGTTCGAGGATTTAAGAACATGTTCATTAATGTTATCTTTGACAAACAAGGTGTAGTCAAACCGGAACACAAGATTGTGAAAGATTTAGGGTTCATTGACATCCTTCACATTCCTGAATTTTCAGATGAGATTGTCTATTATGTTCTTAGCAGATTTCATGGTGAATTTTTATGGCTAGACTCAGTTTTCAAACTCACTAAGGAAGCAATTAAGGATGTTACTGGTTTACCTTCTACCGTAACTAGGCCTGAGAAGAAAAAGAAAATTCCAAACAAAGAGGTTATGAACTTAATCAACACAACATCAGATAACAGATCACTTAGGGTTAGCGATATAACTGATAGCAATGTCAAATATGCTAGTATGGTTATTGGATATAAGGTGGCACATACTAATAGGCTAAATTATGTTTCCATTCTATGCATTCATAGTGCCTATGAGATGATAATGAACAATGCTAAAATTGATCTATGAGAGTGGTTGAAAGATGAATTGATAGAAAATTTGGATAAGATTAAAGGTGACAAGAAGGGAACTTTCAAATTTGGCAACTTACTTGTATGTTTAATGCTATATTTCTCAAAGGTGATTCCTAGTATAGGCCACAAAGACTTTGCCTATGATATTTCTATTGGAAAATAGATAAAGGAGGAAATTAGTGGCATGGGTTCAGATGGTGACAAACATGTAAAAGAGTATTTCAAAGACTTTCAAGAAAAAATGAGACAAAGGGAAAGAATCCCTCAAAGCATTGTTGATAAATATGACAAAAAAATATGCTTTGTTATGAAAAGAGATGAAGTATGGATGGAGGCAGTTAGACCTAGAACTGTTTAGATAATTGAGATGGGTTATGAAGTGGATTCAAAAATTTTGGAATCTTATGCCAAGATACTCCTAGATGCTCCACCAGAACTGGCTGAAAAGATCTTTGGAAATGCTGATACTATTGAAAAAGGTGTTGAAATGCAGAAGCAAAGGAAGAAAACAGACAAAGTAATAAAAGATGCTTTGAAGTTTGTTGAAGTTGTTAAAAAGGGATTGTTGAAACTTGATTCGATGAGAGCTATTGCTGAACAAGAAAGAAAATCAGAACATCAACCGGTAGCACATTTTTCTCTTGTGGCTACCTCATCTGACTCTGATAATGATAAGGCTGTAGAATTCAAAAGGGTGGAAAGGAAGAAAAGAAAACCCTCATTGACACCTACTCCATCACCAAAGAAAACAAGGACACTTAGAAAGAAACAACAGGCTCTGAGAGAGCCCAGTAATCTGAAGAAGAAAGTTACACAGAAGAAACTGGAACAAAAGGTATCTGATACTCTTTCACTGACATAAATTATCAATGAAATAACTCAGGATGGCAATCTTGGAAATGTTATTAAGTTCTATCATTCTTTCAAAGATTCTGATAAGGATACCATTGAGGAGAGTGTAATTTTGTATCTAGATATATATAAGAAGGTTCTTGTTGAAGTTATAGATGTTCTCCCTAATGATTTATATCTAAGACTTGAAGCCAAGAGAATGTCTATTATGGAATTAGATAAGAAACTAAAGGTTGAGGCACTATTAGCAGTTCATCCTGTTAAGTCTAAGCAAGAAATTGATGATTTGATATCTGAAGCTAACAGGACTATTTTTGCAAGTGTTCACTAGAAAGTTAGCCTCATGGCCGGCAGATTAAAAGAGATAGTAGATGAAACAACGGATAAGTGGGACATATTCTTTGCTAAGAAAGAGAAAAGAGAATAAAATGAAAGACAAAAAGTTGAAAAATCCTTCACTAAGGTATATCAGAAAATAGATAAGGGTAAGAGTAAGGTTGGCAGTGTTCCTAATTTCACCATAAAAGATAATTTACCTCCACCAACACAGGACACCCCACCAGTAGTAGAAGAGGCACTGACAAAAATGCAAATCAGCTTGAAGAGAAGTCAGAAGAAGTGAAAGCAGATGATGTTGATCCCGAGTCAAACATTCTATTCACAATGAATGTTGACACTCAGGACATCAATATTGTATTGGATAAAGAAATTGTTGAGGAAAAGAAATATGAATCTGCAAATGTTGAGAAGTCTGAATCATCGGTAAAGGTAGTTGACACTCAACAAAATGTTGAGATACCAATAGAAAAAAGAACAAGAAAAAACTGAATCTGAACCGATAGAGAATAAGAATGAGAATAAAAGTAAGGATGAAAATAAGGAAGTGGTTAAAGTGGCTGAACAGGTATCTGGAGATGAGAAGAAAATTATTGCAGAACCTAGCACTTCTCCCAATACTTCAACTGTGGATTTCAGACTGAAAAACGTCATTGATGTACTATTGGATACAATAAAGAAGATAACTGAATGCAATGCCTTAGCAGGAGATTGATGAACAAATAAAGAAAACTTAGAAGAAGATTGATGACATTGCAGATAACATGATTGGTTCTTCAGAACTAACATTAGTTTTGGATCAAGAGATGGTTATTTATGAAGAGAAAATTGAAAAACTTGAAAGAGAGAAAGCAAGGTTGAAGATGAAAACCCGGGAGTTGAAGAATAAACTTGGTCCTAGATTGGATAATCTACTAACACACTAGAATGAACTATCCAAGGCAAAAATTCAAGGAGAAAGATCACCAAAGAAACATATGAATTATCTCACCGAGATGATCAGGCAGACAAAGACAAAAAATTTCGACAGTACAAAGTTTTTGCAGAGTCTTAACTTGGTTTTGGTGGATATTTTTCAAATTGTACATAACCAGCTTCTAAGTTCCAAGTAAATTTTTGAATTTTTGATACTTTTGACATCCTTTGTCATTGATGTCAAAGGGGGAGTGGTATAATGATAAAATGTACAAAGTAAGGCATGGTAACAAGTAAACAGAAGGAGATAATTTGCTCAGGGGGAGCAATTTCAATTTTGGATTTTTCTCCTGAGTGTTGCCATCAATGCCAAAGGAGGAGATTGTTGGCATTATACACTTAGATGAGAATGGTAGATGTTTTCATTGATGGAAACTAGGTTCAACTAAGTGGAAACAAGGTTAAACAAGGTTTCACAAGTTCAACTGACAATAGACTTCACCTATCGGCACTGACAGATACTACAAGGTTTATTCACATCGGCATCCAGTTTGGATCAGCAACAGATCATACCGGCATCCAAAGTTGACCTGACAATAATATTGTTTATGTCAACTTGGAAATAATATTGTTTATGTAATGTAAATTGTAATTGTATAGCCGACATGATGTATTGTAAAGACTCATATATGTATGAGATCTTGTAGGTCATTTTGTGAGTAGTATGCGAAGTATGTAATGAAATGTGTGTATGTAAGTGATATATGTAATAGGATAGAAAAATGATACCAGATAGTTATATGCACTTTGATGTATTTATTTTGAGAGTGAATAAGAAGCAGAGCAGAGTGAAGACTATTCTATGAAAGCAGAATCATGTACCAGCAAGGTTTTTGCAGAGGTATCAGAGAGAGCTTAAACTGGTACTAAATCCAGCATTGCATATGCTATTTTGAAGCATTACATTGTTATTGGATTTAACCATCCAATTGTGTAGTCAGTGGGACTCCATTTTGTGTTGAGCAATGAGCTCTAGGCAGTTGGCCTTCCTGCATGTGCACGCCCCTATTGTACTGAGTAATATTTATTCATATTGGCCAGTGAGTAAATATTGTTGGTCACAAATCCCACCGAGGTTTTTCCCCTACCAGGTTTCCTCGCCAAAATATTTGTGTTATGGTGTACATTTCTGTTGATTCTTTTGTTTCTCTTTACTGCATTATTATTTTCTTACTGGTATATTAATTTTAGTTGTAAAGTTACACATAAGTTTAAATCTTTCATCAACCAGTCAGACACTGATTCACCCCCTCCTCTGAGTGTCTTTGGGATTAACCAAATATCTAACAAATACATATATCCTAATTGTCCTCTGGGGCATATTTCTTGATTGTTGTTTGAAACAATGCCCATAATCGCATTATCTCAAAAAGGGGCAAAATGTAGGCATCTAAAAATGGTCAACGCTTGCGGTGGCATACTTTAAAATGTCTGCGTGACCTTATTTTAGGGTTTTTGCATCTTATTGACATTTCTTCTATGTCGCGCACTTGATCTTCATCATTTGTTGACATCTTCTTATTCCTCTAGATTTCTTCCTCTTTCAATTGTGTTTCTCGCATTTTCAATTAGGTCTTGTCGACATCATCATGGCTTTCAATCTTTGGTCGTTATCAATCTTAATTGTATAAATTGGACATTGTCAATCCTTCACCATGTCGAATTAGGGTTTTTGTCCTCAATCTTTATCATTGTCAATCATTTTATCATGCCGATTGGACATTGTCAACCCTTCTTGATGTTGAATTGAGGTTTTGTCCTTGATCTTTGTCATCTTCAACCAATCTTCGATCTATTATCAGTCATTTTGGATCATTTTGCATCCTTGTCAATCATCAATTTTTTAATTCCTTATCAATTTGCGACCGATTTGTCATCGGTATTTTGTCATTCGGCCTTCATCAAGTTGACCTTTTATCAATATTTGATCGATTTGTCACCGATCTCAATTTGGACCAATTAGTCATTGGTCCTCATCAATTGGTGCCTATCAATTTTATCCTTGGTCAATTATTGATCAATTTATCATTGATCCTTGTCAACCAATATTGACACTCTATCAATTATCAGTTCTCATCATTTAACCATGATCAAATTGAACTTATGTCAATTGCATCAATAATTCCAATCATGTCATGACCTAATCAACATCCTTTCATCTCTAATTTTCTCCTAGGGTTTTATGATTTATTCATCTAATCATATTCTTCATTTCCCTTTTAGGTTAAATATATTTATTTATTTAATCCTAAGTCTCCTCTTATCATAATTAAATATTCATTTAATTGGCTAATTATTCCCCCCTTTGTGAATTAATTAGTGAATGACAATTTATTAATTAATTTCACCTAATTTTCCCTTACCAATTTCCTAATTTATAATTCCTTTTTTTTTCCACCTATTTTCCTAATTTTTGAATTCTAATTTCCAACTAAGTTGTCCCTCTCTAGTTGTCCCTATTTTTGTGCTTCGCTTGTCATAGAGTGGAGGCATGAATTTATCATGTGGCATATTGCTTGACATAGCAACATGTCATAGCACTTAGCTTGGCATTTATTCCTTGCAATTTGCATTGGAAATGTGTCATGATTTATGATATAAAAGGTGTCATGACCTTCTTCTTTCAAAATCCTTTTTCCCATTTTTCACATCAAATTGCCTCTTTAACTCTTTTCATGTTAATTTTCTCATCTCTCCAACTTGACTATAAATTGGATGCATTTCTTCAATCTTTTCAATCAACCACATCTCAAGTATCCTCATGCTGGTGATTTTGCGGTCTTGGTTTTATCACACTTGCATTTTGTAGGTGATAGCCACAACACATTTGGAGGAAAAAGAGAAACAATGGAGGAGCTATGAAGGAGATTCATGTGCCTTTGGTTTGCATTTGTTTTGAATCTCACTTTCATTCCCTTTATTGAATGAATTAGGATCAATTTATTAGCTTGTTATGGTTTGTGGTTGCCTAATATCATATTGCTTTGATGTTTTTCTATTTTCCTAGTTAAATTGATAGCTAGTTCTTTTTTGTTACAGATCAGATTTTCGGTTTCCAGGCGTGTTCTTTATCATCATTCCATATTTTCAGTCCATTTGGATTCTTTTCTGGTGAGTTATTGCTTCCAGATTGGCTGTTCTTGGTTCCCATAGCAGTTTTTGAGCTTAATGGCTAGTTGGTGATTTCTTCTCATGCAGAGCAATTTCTTGGCTTGCGGATCTATTTGGTGCCTTGCTTGATGTTCTTGAGTCCTTGGTCGGCCTTTCATTTGATCCACACTTCTTGGTAGTTCTTTTCTGGAGGATTTTCCTTTCATTCTTGGGGCCGACCTATTTGCACATTTTATTTTCCTTTCTTGGTAAATGTAATCTATTGTGGCCGACCTGAATGTGTTCCGGAGGGTATATATAGTTATATGTGATCCTTAGGAAGCAGTTCAAAGGTTATGGTTATCTAGTTTCTTGAATTGTAATTCAGATGCCTCTTGGAGGTCCAGATGGATTGTAATATAGCATATAGTCTAAAATAGGGCAGGTTAGCCTGCATGTAACCAAATGATTACCAGATGTTTTATGATGATAATATGATGATGCAGATATCTATTTTTGCATTTTATCTATGTTTTGTTGTTTCTTTTGTTGTGTTACTCTTTCTGCATGATCTGGTCAGTTCTCTTTGAGGACCCACTAGGCCATGGATGCACCATGATGCCTCATATTTATTGCAAAATGGGCTAATTCTCTCTAAGAATAGTTTCATTTAAAATTCCACCTATAGTTTGTCCATTGAATTCTATAGATTTGCAAAATTGTCCTATCAAATTCATTAGCCTCTGATGATAACTAGCTGGACTATTGAGTTCCCAATATTGAGGAACACAATAGACACGGCTTCAAGTAATTCATCATGAGGGAAACATTTTCTAATTTCTAAGGAAACAAAAGAGGTAATTGTTTTTAGACTAGTAGATATGGACTCAACAATCTTGCTAAAATATTCCCTTGTGACACTTACTTCTTGCTTCTTAGGGTGTTATTTTGGTTTCGTGACCATGGCAAGGTAGTGCATTGGTATTTCAAGTCCACGTACATTGACACATAACTCCTCATTTGCATCAAACTAATTTTTTTTTTTAGGATTGTTCAAATATGTCACTGTTTGCTAGCTAGCAAATTTTTCGCTTACAAATGTTTGTTGTCATTGATAGAGATTATTGAGGTATGATCATGTATGTCATTTTTCATAGCTTAGCATATTCTGCAATATACATAGCTATTTATTGGGATTTTTTCACAAGAAGGTTCATTTCCTCTAGCATGGGGAGAAGACCTACTAAAGTTAAGATTGTCTATATATCACTTAACCTACGAAGCAAGTTGGGAGCTTTATCTACTATGTAGTGATGTTCATACTTTACTCCAATCAAGGTCAATATTTTGAATAAACTCGATGCACCAGTCCATACAAGGAGGTCCATTGGTATCAACATCCTTAAGAAGCTTGTTCCCATCGGTTATTCCATTGGGAAAATTTTGAAATTCTAAAATTTGTTTAGGACTTTGACAAAAGTATGAGTAGAGTTCTATGACTTAATTTTTAACATTTGTTCTGATTAATATGAAAAATAGGTTTTAAGGACCTGAAACCTTTAACATAAGAGAAAAAGATAGTTCAGCAAAGATCAACAAGACCGACAATGAAAAAACATATAAAAGACTAGCAAGAAGGCCAGTAAACCGAACAAACAACAAAAGACTAGGAACAACAAAGTGAAAAAAAAAACTAGATAAAAGACCTAGTCAGCTAATAGCAACTACAGAGACTGAAGAAGATCAACCACCTTGATGACCAACAGGTCATAATTTGGTGAAGCAACTTTGAGCTCTTCAATTTCCTTGTTTGGCTTTTTCTCCTTCTTCTTGCCTCTGGTCCTCATTCTTGGTCCTTGCACATCTCCCATGCCTTCCATGTCAGGTTCCTGCTCCAGGGATTCCTTCTCATTCTCCAGCTTACTGATCAAGATTTTGGTGTTGTCAGCTGAGGCCTTCAGAATGTTATGGCTTTGTTCAATAATGCTTCTGAGATAGGTTTCAATTTTGTTGAGTTTGTTGTCAGTATCCACCATTCTCTGGTCCGTAGCATTGTCATTGGTTTTTATGTCATCTAGGGCCTTCTCCACTTGCTCAAACCTTGGTTTGAAGGCATCCCTAATCTCTTCAGCTCTGGCAACAGTTTTTCCCAAATTATCAACATACTCAGCCATGTATTTACCTCACCAATACTGACTGTCTCTAGAATTTGAACCCTGTGACTCAGTTTCTTGTTTTTCTCCACAACTTTCTTGTGACTGTTTATGAGCTAGTTGAGGGTGTCCACAAACCCCTTCAAACCCTCGACATGAGGGTTTGAAGGGGGGATTTTTTCACCGGCCTTGGCCTGATCAGTATTGGGAACATCTCCACCAATTTTCTAATTGACATTTCCACCAACACTCTGGTTGAAACCATCCCCCTTAATCTCCTCCTCAACTTTTTGGTCCACATTAGGATCCTTACTTTGCACTTTGTCCTCCGACTCCAACTCAGAATTGCC
Organism: Cryptomeria japonica; assembly: GCF_030272615.1. Lineage (NCBI taxonomy): Eukaryota > Viridiplantae > Streptophyta > Pinopsida > Cupressales > Cupressaceae > Cryptomeria > Cryptomeria japonica. Next base: position 466,406,106 of record NC_081414.1, read on the forward strand.
CTGCCTTTTCTACTTTTTCCTTTTTTGAAAGGAAGATTTAGATTTCTTCTTCTGAGGGGATAGAGAGTCATCCTTTTCAGAGTCCTCAGAGACCTCCTCCTCCTTCAAGGAGTGAATCTGGAAGACCTTCTCTTAACTTTCTTTCTTGCCCTTAGAAGAGGATGGCTTAATGCTCACCTATTTTCTTTTCTTACCAAGTTCAGCTTCAGAGTCCTCTAGACTCTCCTCAGTCTCACTTTTTGAATCACCTTCAGAATCCTCACCCATAGAAAAATCAGAGTCTGACCCTTCCTCCTTAGAATCAAAGATAGAAAGTTGGGGGCGGGCAATTTGATTAGCTTTAATATGGTCATAGATTAAAACCATAAGACCTTGGTGTATAGAAGTGTCTCCCTTAGGGTTATCTCTATGGGCTTTGATAGTGGCATTCATTGAGCAAATCAAGAAATAGGGTGTATCAACTTTGTCTTCATACTTGAAATGGTTGAGAAACACAAAATGGTAGCCATAAACTTGGGTAAATCCGCCATCCAAGGTTATGTAGCGCATAATAGCAAACAAAACCTCCCTCCAAGGCTTAGCAAAATCTCTAGGAGGGTAGTAGGTCTTGCTAAGCTTAACCAGGCACTTCTTCTCCTTAGTAGTTTCAGGGTATCACTTGATGGCCTCCTTGCTAAGCTTTTTGTCCTTGTAGAAATTACTTCCCTCCCTCCAGAGACCCATCACCTGAGCAATGAGGTCTTCATCAATGGAGATAATTTGATCTCCCATCTTCTGGGTTCCCTTCCTTCATTTTTTGCTAAAAAAATTAGTGATTTTAGCATCCCTCCCATGGAGTCTTTCCATATACTTTGTTAGCCCACCGTTCTACAAGATACTCTAGATTTCCTCCTTTTGTTTCCATTCCTTACAATTACTGGGCTCATAGCGATGCTTGTTACCTCCCATAGTTTCATAGCTCAAACAAAAAAATGGGGAGTTGCAGATAGCTACAGGAAAGAAATTTCTTGAAGCGACCCCAAAGACCCAGAAAGCATGGGAGAAGGTGGAATTCATCTTGTCATTAATGGTACTAACACAATAATAATTAGTAATAGCCCTCCAATTCATGTTATTAATCATTATATAATCCATTTAGGATCTTTGAGGTGCAGTTATATCAATCCATGAAAATGATCGATCTGGCATCATTGAGGAGATCCTCTTCACCCTTCCAGGTAACCATGTTGTCATGAATGACCGCCATGTTAGTTGTCCAATCAGTGAGGCCATTTGCTTCATGATAAATGTGGGAAATAAAACATTTATCGAAGGTGTTAATGAGATCCCTAGCAACCTTTATAATATTGTTGATAGTCCATGAGGGCTTAGAAATTCCTTTAAGGTAGTTAATGATATTATTAGAGTCCCCCTCAATCCATAGGTAGGGATAATTCCACCTTTTAGCTAGGAGGATGCCTTGGAGAGTAGCCATAGCTTCCGCCATGTGGTTAGTTTGGCAACCTATAGGAACGACTACAATTTCCTTACAAATGCCATTTTCATCTTTGAGAATGGCACCACATCCCATTGGTCAAAGATTGCCTTTGGCAACACCGTTAAAGTTGATTTTAAACCATCCATGAGGGGGAGAGTACCATTTAGCTTCAATTGTCTTACTTTGTTTAGAATCAATACTAACAACACTCTTCAGGTTCCAGGAGTTGAGGATGTGAGCTTCCAGGCAATTGACATGATTGCAAGGTTCTCCACTATTGCCCTTTGAATTTTATGAAAAATACTATCCTAGGGGAGAGAAGTATCCCTGAAGATGCGGTTGTTTCTTTATTTCCAAATCCCCCACAGGATGTGAGGGAGAGAGAGCTGCCACAAAGATCTCAAAGAGGGATTAGACCAATGATAACTCCAAGAATGGAACAAATCTTGAATAGAGTTAGGAAACACCCATTCCATACAAAAATTCTTAAGAAAGTTTTCCCAAATTGAGACAGTGAAAGAACAGTGGATAGCCAAGTGGTCTACAGACTCTTCATCCTCATGACACAAAGCATACCTATTAGGGAAGATAAAACCTCTAACCTTCAGGTTGTCTAGAGTCAAATTTTTTTTTTGGAGAATGGTCCAGTAGAAGATATTGATCTTTGGAATAAGACCCTTAATCCAATCTTTAGACCAGAAGGGGTTCTCTAAGGGGGCTGGAGTCAGCACTCCATACATGGAAGAAATAGTAATGTTGCCTTTGGGTTCAAATTTCAAAATAAGAATATCTTCTTCATTGTTCAACCAAACAGAAGACAAGTGTTTCTTGAGATTGATGAGATCAGGGTGAATACCTTCAATGTTATGCCATTTATCACCTATCCAATACCCCTCAACCAAGGAACCAAAAACTCTTTTACAAGGGGCAGCAAAAGGGGCCCAATCAGGGATTTCCATAAAAGGCTTATCAAGCAACCAAGGATCTTCCCAAAATTTGACTTTTCTACCATTACCAACTCTCCATTTCACCCCTTTGGTGATGTTGTCTTTACACTTAGAAGAATGATTCCAAATGTGAGACCCATTGATATTGAAATTAGAATTGATGAAAGAGAAAAGAGATGAAGACAAAAGAGGATACTTACTTCTCCAAATTTCACACCACTCATTGTCAGAGTGGAACAATCTCCATATCTGTTTAGGCAAAAGAGCTTCATTAAGGGTCTTGATTCTCCTTAGATCCAGACCACCCTTTCTTTTTGATATACAAACCTTGTTCCAAGCCACTAAAGCCATTCTTTTCTTTTCCTCAACCCCAGACCAAATATTTTTTTTTTGAATTTTTACAATAGCATCAACAAACTTAACTAGGATTCTGAAGAGACTAAGGGCATAAATAGGAATGCTTTGAAGGGATGCTTTAAGAAGTTGTAACTTGCCAGCCTAACTTAAGAGAGCACCTTTCCAACCAGCAAGCTTTCTTTGAAATTTATCCACCAAAGAACTCCAAAAGGAATCAGGGGGAGCAATGCCTAGGGGGAGACCAAGGTAGGTAGCAGGGAGATCAACAATCTGACATTCCAGAATTCTACTAATTCTATGTTGTCTTCTCTCAAGAGTGTTGATGAAAAACACTTCACTTTTAACCCAATTGATAAGCTGGATAGAAGCAGACACAAACTTGCATAGGGTGTCCTTCAGGATTTTGGCTTCCAAAATGCTAGAATCCCCCATAATGATGGTGTCATCCACAAATTGTTGTTGTGAGCAAGTATGATCAGCAGAAGAGGGTTGGAGACCTTTAAAGATACCTCTAGTCACCATGCTTTCCATGAACCTACCAAAACATTCAGCCATAATGATGAAGAGAATAGGGGAGATGGGATCCCCTTGCCTGAAGCCTCTAGAGGCTTTAAAGAAGGAGGAGAGATATTCATTAAAAAGAATAGCAAAGGAGACAAAGGAGATAATTTGCTTAAAGAGGTCTACACATCTGTTAGAGAAGCCAAAATCCAAGAGAACCTTCATAAAGAAAGACCAATCAACCCGGTCATAAGCCTTAGAGAGATCAAGCTTAAGAATAAAACCTCGCTTCTTGGCCATAACAAGGGAATGGATATTCTCATGGACAGTAATGATGGAATCAAGAATTTGCCTTCTTGGAACAAAACCATTATGCTGATGACTGATCAAAGAGGGAAGGACATTCAAGAGTCTAGAGGTGAGGACCTTGGAAATTATCTTATAAAAAGAGTTGCATAAACTGATTGGCCTGAACTTGTCCATGGAGTCAGCTCCTTGAATTTTGGGGATTAAAGCAATGAATGTTCCATTAATTTCTTTTAGAAGTTTTCTTTCCCCAAAAAATTCTTTAACCCCATTGGAGACATCTTTCCCAACTATATCCCAGAACTCTTGGAAGAAGAACATAGGGAAGCCATCAAGTCCAGGCGCTTTGTTGCCTTCAAAAGAAAAGACAACATTTCTGATCTCCAAGTCTGAAGGGATGAAAGTCAAGAAAGAATTATTCTGCTCATCAATAAGACAAGGAATGTTCTAAAGGAAGGAATTTTGAACATCATCATCCAACCTTTGATCCCTAGAAAGAAGACCAGAGAAGAAACTTTTGGCCTCATTTCTAATCTCCTCCTCCTTGACTAGCTCCACATTGTCCACCATTAGTTTTTTGATCCTATTAGCCGCTCTGTGTTTGATAGTCGACATATGGAAGAATCTGGTATTCTCATACCCTTCCTTTAGCCAAATACATCTAGATCTCTGCTTCCAAAAAGCTTCTTCTTTATCAATGATATTGTGGTATCTTTTGAGGATCTCATTTTCTTCTACGATAGCCACAGTGGAGAATCCATCCTTCTAGATTTGGACCTAAATTTTGTTGAGGTCTTCCTGAATTTTTCATTTGGCCTAAAAAATATTCCCAAAGCTGGATTTATTCCAAGTCCTTATGTTATCTTTTATGCTTTTAAGTTTCTTCACAACTCTATACATGGCAGTACCCTCAACTTGAATGTTCCACCAATCTTGAATTTTATGAGTAATATCCAGATGTAAAGTCCACATTTTTTCAAACCTAAAGGGAAAATGCCTTCTCCTATTAATGGGGTCACAATAAGAGTTATGGGGTAGTGGTCAGACCCAACACAAATGTGAGCAGACAGAGAGCAGAAGTAGTATTTGAACCAATCATCAAAAATAAGAGCCATGTCAAGGAGAACTTGAATAAGGTCATTTCCAGCCCTCCTATTAGTCCAAGTGTAGTTGGAACCCTGCATATCCACATCATTAAGGGCCTAAGTGTTTATAAAATCCATGAGGGCTAGTCTACTATCCAACTAAGAAGGGAATCCACCAAATTTTTCCTCCTCTTTCAATGGGGTATTGAAGTCTCCCATGACTAGCCAACTGAGGTTCTTAAAGCTGTCCCTTATTTCCATAAGTTTTTTCCAAAAATTGCTTTTGGCTTTCAAGGTATTAGGAGCATAAATGTTTGTGAGGACCCAATAGGTATCATATTTTAAATTCTCAATTTTAATGCAAGAAAAATTGCTCTCTTGAATAAGAACTTGACCTCTAACACTATTGAGATTCCATATTGTTGCAATGCCTCTAGAGGCACCTTCCGAGCTACCACCAAAGATGCTACCAGATTTAAAGAAAGTCAAAGCTTCAACCTTATCTCTACTCATATTAGTTTCTTGAATAAGAAAAATATCAAGTTTACTATCACTAATCAAATTCCTAATAATATCATGCTTGTGGGGATTACTAAGTCCCCTAATGTTCCAAGAAATAATCTTCATAATTACTTACCAATTCCTAACTCCTTCAGAGTCCCCTGAGTCCCATCTACTATGTTCTTTCTAGCCTCCTTATCTATGACTTTGTGGTTTGAAGGTCATCCTGGGGATGAGGAGACATACCCTACACCAACTTGAGTAATTCTACTAGGATTCCTTATTTGGGCAACAGAGGGAGTGGATCCTTTCTTGTTCCTGTGTTTTGGAATTTTCCACTTGACTTCTTTCTCAAAAACTGCTTCAAGATTGCTAAGGATTCTATAAATTTCCTCTTCATTACCCCATATAGGTGATCTGGATTCATGTGAAGAGCTATTGACTATTGTAGAGGCTTGATCTGAATCAGAAAGGTTTACACCCAAGATAGCACATTTATGGGCCTCTTGAAAATAACAACTATTTGTGAGAGGGGAAGAGTCAGCCTTTTCTTCCTATGATCCAGTGATCTCCCCTTCCTTAGATTGCTCCACTTCCTTAGTATCCTTATCCTTCTGATCCTCTTCATTGGAAGCTTCCTTACTAGCTAAGGTGTTAACAATCACCATCTGGGTATTTTCTTTAGAAGGTTCATTTTGATCTATTATTTCCTCTCTTGGGATCTCCCCTCCTAGGAGGTTATCTTCTTCCATTCGTTCCTTCCTCAAAGCTTCCTGGGGGGAAAGATATTTAGAAACAGAGGGTGAGGAGACCACATCCTTATTCTCCCCCAGGGGTTCAAAATAGTTGTTACTAGAGGATACTTGCTCACAATTTTAAAAGCTAGAATCATTTTATGGGTCATGCAGTGAAAGACAGTCATGTAGGGTGAACAAGAAGTTTGTAGCTTTATGGAAATATTGTTCCTATGACCTTGCATTACTGAAGCTCCAACCACTCCCACACATACCAACTTTTTTACAATTGTTGTCATCCATACCTCCATATTCAATCAAATAATTCTAAACTAGTTGAAATAGAGTTTTTGTTGTCACACTCTCCTTCAATTTAGAAATACATAGTAGATGAGGTTGGTGGACATTATTGTATATAGTATAAACATGCATACATACCTAGGATATATTATCTATTGTCATAACTTTGTCCAAAGACAATGCAATAAAGTTTAACTCTTATTTTTTCCTTTATATCTTGTTTTTCAACCTTAGCAAGACAACTTGCTCATTCCCATTCACTATCTACTAACCAATGATTGTTATAAAAGTTAGGAATGCCCAAAAAGTATAATAAAGTACTAATTTCTGGGTAGTCTATCATAAGACACCCTCTAGTCAAAATATAAAAAACAACACTTAACTGAATAGTTTTTCTCAATTGTGCTACTGACATTGCCTTTCCAAAAATAGCTTCAAGAGAACCTCCACATTTAGCAAGATTTTCTTATCTTTTCAAGTGCACATCATATTCTAAGGCACACTTAACATGTTGACATTTCTCATTTTTTTCCCATCTTATCACTATTTTTTCAATTCCTTCTATGATTTGTTTTTCCTAAACTTTGTCGATATGTTTTTTTATGGTGTCAAGCTTCAGTTGCAACCTCTTCTCCTTTTTATATTTACAACTACAAATCTTACACCTGTATTATATTGGAGGGTCACCTTTCTTTGGATTCTCCATTGGTTCAATGAATGGATACATTGACACCCAATCAATTTGAAAATGCCTCGCCATCTCCCACTCCTGATCCATTTTTTATTTGGATTTTCTTTTCCCCTTTTGTGCTTCATCATCATCTATGGCATTGTCAATGAAGTCGATTATCTCATTCCCATTACCCTAGCTATCTACGAGAACATCTTCTTCATTGTCATCTGAGATATCACATTCGCCACCTTCTTCAATACTCAATGTAAGTTGTGAATTTGGTAGTTGTGATGATGTAAGTTCATCTTTTTTACCACAAATAGTGCCAAAGTATGAAATTAAGGTTTTGTATTTGTTGGCCTCTCTTGGCCTTCACTACATTCAGGAGTCTTACCCTTCTTCTTGTTTGACATCTCCAATGAAATAAAGGTTGCAAAAAATAAATCTCCAATGAAATAAAGGTTGCAAAAAACTATCCACTTGTTTAAGAAGCAATAATAGACTATAATATTCATTGCCCCTAGGGCCTAGAATCTAGATGTTTGAGGTCTCCCTACTCAGGCATTAAAAATTGTAAACAAATTGGGATGAATAATATTATAACACTTTAAAAAATGATCACTTACCTTTAGATTCCTAATGAGTAGCACTAGTAGTCGATAATGCAACAATGGTTGTTCTTGGTTTGTAACATGGCTATTGATCTGAATTGAGAGCTCAGAACCAACCAAATTGTGTAAAAATAAATCTAATTTTTGATATAATCTTATACCAATCCATATTTAGTGAATTTAGTGAGAATTTTAAATGGTACACAACTATTTGGTGAATCCCACTTAATTCTAACACGTCTTATGTATATATAGAGCAAATAAAGACTCAACATTTGAAACATATACATTGTAATTTACCTAGGTGATTATGGACTGTCGATTGGGATGGACTTGTAATATAATCGGTGAAATCAATCCTCCCGCAACATTGAATGATTAATGATATCGTTAAATATTGTGGTGAATTAAGACATGCTTTCAAAAATGCTAGGCGAATTGGGTCCTCATGCAAATTGAACTATTGATGGCTATTGGTGAATATGTTAGTGAATTAAGACATGCTTATGAAATTATGAGAAAAAATATTAAATAGATAGTTGTGAAAACGTAGGCTCTATTGGTAAAAACTTTAAATCATTACAATAATTAATAAAAATGAAGGCAAATTGAAATGCATTTGACTAAAAATTGATAAAGTGGGGGCGATCTGGCCACCCTGTTCAGTCCAACTTATTCACCAAATTTGAAATGACCAATATAAACTATTCACCAATTGGAGGATATTCACCACTAAAGTTTTTGTTGAATTCAAATAAGTACCTCATGCAATCCTAAGTGGCAAATGGGAAATTATGTAAAAATGTTGTACATTTATGAGATCTTTGTTGAATAGGTAGAGGTTGTGACCACTTGGTCACTAGAGTTCCAAAGCTACAATAGGTGTTAAAGAGGCCTTTTGCATAGGTTGTAGATGGTAGTTTAGTGATTTGATATCCCTAAGTTATTAAGCATGGATTTATGTGTTGAGAAATTGTTTTTGTCCTATTTCCTAATATGATTATTCATTTAAAATTTGAATTTGTTCTTATTTTGTTGTTGCACAATGTCTTAGTTTGAGTTCATGATCTAAAATTAGTAGTAAAACTACCTTATTACTATAATTTGAATTCAAACAATTTAAATATGATTATTCAATTTATTAAACTATTTTATTGAATTAATTGTAGCATCGTAAATTATCACCATGCCAATTTACATCTCATGATTGTGGCCCTACTTTAGCTTGTCTTATTCTCATCTCCTATCTAGGTACGTTTTGTGCTCAAACTCCAATTCTGATACCATGTACACCCATTGATGAACTTCCTAGAGGGGTGTCCTCCCTAGGGATTAATTGTGGTTCCTTTCTGAGAAGGATTGGGGTGCCCACTCCTTGGTCCTGGTCCAGAGTCCCAATGCCATTGTCCCTCTTAGTTGGGCCCATTTTTTAAATGGGGTAGGGGTCTAATCCTTCCTATGGGAATTCAATTTTGTGGCTCTACATGACTGTTGGAGGTCGGCCTAATCAATAAATGACTTAGATACCCCTATATAAAGACATTTCATCAACCTAATTTCATCTACCCAATATATCCATCCTCAAGAACTCTTGCATCCATGAATTATTCATCATCAAGCATTTTCAAAGATCTTCAAGGCTGCATATTCTTCATTCAACCATTGTGGAGAAAAACTACATCATTCATATGCAATCATATGTGTGTGATTAGGGATTTGTCATGTTCATGCCATTTCATACAACATATGTGACTACATTCAAGAAGAAAAGCATCACCATCAACAATTGTAGATTTGAGGTATATATTTCCATCATTTATTTCAGTATTTGCATTTATTCATTCAAGGTTAATTCCTAAACTGGGGTTTGACTTAGGAAAACCCCTAGTCCCAACCATTTCTGCCTCTATTGTATGTAGGAACAGGCACAAAGCTGTAATTTTTAGGATCAACATTATTTGTAGAGATGAACAATTTCCTTTTGGATGCTAGAAATTCCAGAGGACCAGAGTGATCGGCATTCTCATCCCAATAATTCAGATCGACCTTCTAGGAACAAGTCCTAACATTTATATATTTCTCAGATCTAGGTTTGTGGTTCCATTTGATGATTTTAGCTCATTATTTATGCTCGTTCTCTTCAATATCCCCACATTTTCCCTAATTTAAGCATCTTCAACAAATTCAAATCAATTCAACTCAAGAGAAAGAAAAGGCACATCTAAAACCCCTAGAATCTTATCAGAATCTAGATATATTAGGTTTAGATCTATCAAATTCCTATCTTTCCCTAATGTAATTGGTCCCTAAGAAAAATTAGTAGTTTTACTACATCCAGTGGTGGAAACCCTATTTTTCACCACCTTACATTAATAAAATTCAATAAGAAATTTAAATGACCAATTTGAGAAAATAATTGATATCACCAAATAATGCACCATTGCCAAGTTGAGAAAACTCAACTTACTAGTGAAAAATGGGATCTCATCCAAGTTGTGGGCATCATGTACTACCTCTAGATAAGGGTCGTTCCCTTTGATTTTATCACCTAACCTAGGCTATCTATTGTTACTTTTTGAGGAAAAAGAGAGAAAATGATACTAAAATGAACTTAATCAAGGTATGGAAGTGATTCACCAAATGCTTATGACATGTACCACCATTTTTCATATACAATATGCTTAGTAAACAAACAATAATAAACACAACTCAATCTTTTACATATTTTACTATTGTCTCCACTCTGCTACATAGACTGAAAGTAGCCAAATTGATCCCTAGTTGCTCTCCATCTATTGTACAAGTCACCAAATTGATTCCTATATATTTTCAACCATTGTTATAAGTGTGTTTGACTTATTAATCACCTCAAAACTACCACAAACTCACTTCCACAATGATAGGACATGTGATGAATGATTTGAAGAAGGTGTAGATCTATCTCTCCAAACATATGCCACTAACACTTTTTCTATCTCCATCATGCTACATCCAACCATTAGTTTTCATCAAAATGTGTTTTCATGCTTCAAATAAGTTGTCACTCTTTATGATTAATGACTACATTCTTTATCTTTGATAGATCTCACTTATAATTGCTCTCTTTCTCTATGGTTTTAAGACCTTCTAAACAAACCATTCTCTGACATGTGAGTATTCATTATATTTGAATCAACATTTATAGGTGGATACCCATCTTTCTCTTCATAAAATTCTCATTATCCATAAACTATCCACTTTGAGAGTACCATCAAGATCAACTAATGTACTTGCTCCTTATAGTGCATGGATCATGGTACTTTAGATATTTGGGTCCTCTATTATTTATTATCACTGTCATTACAACCTCTTTTATTTATAAGCTTCCATTGTTTTGTATGCTCTTCCAACTTTGTTATGATACTAATATCAAGCTCATAGAAAGACTGCCCTCTTGAAAATATGTTGTCCTTTTATAACTTTTGCCATGCATCATTCCATGGTTATTATCCTGCCTCAATGTCTCAATGACTTCAAACTTTAAAGTCTCCATTGTTATTTTTGTAATTTCTACTATTCATTTTTATAGTCCTTATGGATGCTCTTTTCTTTTGTATCTTGGTTTATGTATCTCTAGGCCTCTTTCTACTATTATTGTTATATCAATAAGATTTGCACCCTACTAAACTTAGAGTTTAACAATCTATTGAAATATGGAAACACTCTTGGGCCTGTGGGTTGCCCAAAACTTGGAGTGAATCTCTAGAGAAAGTTGGATCTCCTTGGAACTATCAACTAAAGCACTTTCTTGCTAGGTAAAGGGAAGAGAAATTGCATAAAATGAAACCTAAACTAGTGGTGATACACCAAAATAGTTTTCAGACCTATACATTCTATTTTAACACATATTTTGTCTCAAAAACAAGATTTCTCTCACACAACTCAAGCTCCACATGTTTATACATCATTTTTTTATACTAGAGTTAATATTTCAGACTTCATAGAAGGAAAAGATAGAATTTTCACAACTAAGAAATGATGAAAGCCATAAGACAAACTATAACATGTATTAAACATGTTATTTCTACATGAAGGTACTATAGGAGGAAAGACATATTAAAGGATTGACATATGAATCACTAGAAAATATCATTCGTCCATGTTGCACACAAAATATAGATTAGAGAAGGTAAACACTTGCTTTATTAATAAAAAAGGTGCTTGCAACAGTTGTACATATCTGAATATGAGTTACAATACACAATAGGAAAGAAAGAACCTATTTTAGGTTACAATACAAACCTAGAACAGCTAGAACTAACTCAAAGATGAAGCTTAAGGTTGAGCTTTATAGTTGCAACAACTTTCTACAACAAAGGAACATATGCTGAAAAATAAATGACAAGAAAGACATGTGTTACATTGATTTTACTTAGTCAATCCTTGTTGGGCGTCCAAGTTGTTTGTTGCTATTTTTTAGCCTTCAAATCAGCTCCAAAAAGTAATTTTTATGAAGAAAAGTCCTCCTCAACTATTACCCTATTAATTAGGCTCTTTAATAAGCTCCTAGATGCTTGGGAAAGGCCTTAGAAGTGGTCAAAACTACCCGCTAAATTTTCTCAACTATTTGAAGAAGTCTTCAACCTCCTCCTAGATTATCTCAACCACTTGGAAAATTCTTCAAATTGTCCTAGATTCTCTCCTCAACTATTGCAACCTCCTTGCATGGTAATAGGGCACATGTTTTGTTTGTTTTGAAGTTGAAAAAGTGTTGGGGTCGGATTGAACTAAAGTAAGCCATTAAAGACCCCCAAAGCTACTTCAAACTATGTCATTATAGCTCGAAACTACTCCTTGAAAGCATTCATATTCATAAAAGGACATTCTCACATGTCAAAATGACACCTAAAGAGTCCTAATACTTCTCTTTTTCTCTACATTTTATACATTTTTTGGTGTCTTCAAACAAACTATTTTTGACAAGACTATTAACATTTTAGAACTTTACTCTTCCAGACGCAGAACTAGGCAAAATGCTAAAGAGTTGGAGTTGAAGACTAAAGGTAATCAATAGGTGTAGGAAAGAAAATACCTTAAAGAGTCAAAAAATGCAATGATGATGCTTGTTAAGGATGTTGAGGAGACCATAAAGATTTTCACCTAGGTGTGCCAGTATCTCACTAGTCTTTTGCTATACTTTTCTCTGGCTGTTGTCTTTTGTATTGATCTTTTTCTACCTTTCTCTCTTCGTTTTGTCCTTTCTTGCTTCTCTAATGCTTTTCTTTATGATATGTAAGTGGGTTTTGGGTCCCTTAAAACCTATTTTTCCTTAATCAAAAACATTTTAGAACTTTATTTATATGTTGAGGCTCCCTTTTAGAAGAGGAGTGACATGATTGATGGCCTTGAACATAAACCAAACACATTATTAACCTTTACACTTGATAACATTTAATCTTTTGCATATTCTAGGACCAAACTCAAGACTTATTAAACCTTGAGAGCACAATGTTAAAGGCAGTTTAGGCTGGAAGGAAAAAATAGACTAACAGTTACATTCTTTGTGGCTACTAGCTTATATGATCAATGTGAATTCTTTAAGCACTATGTACTCTTCAAGATCCTTCTCTAGTGGTTTTAACACCTTATCATCATGATATCACTACCATAAAATTGTCCTTTGGTCTTGTTACTGACAAATGATAAGCAATACCAAGACTAGCACTTCTGACTGATTTTACCATTGGAAGCTCCATCATAAACAAATTCATGATAGTGGCACCTACTCCATCACTTACAGTCACAATTGTCACTGTAATCATACTAGTAATTTTCTATTTTGTTTGGCTTGATAAGAGGTCAAAGCCAAATATATTAATATATGATAAAAACATAACAAGATATCCAATATCATCTATAAAAATAAGATTCAAAGTCCACTAATGAAACCATAACCCCTAGAAACCAAAAATTATCCAAAAAAGAAGGGATGGTATCCACCGTCATGGAAAAGAGAAGACCCAATATAATCCAATATCCATAATGCTAAAACTCCATCAAGAGAAAATCATAACCTTACTAGAAACCATGCAAGTATGACAAAACAAAGAATTGAAAGTAGTCCAGAAACATATGAAAACTAAAAATGGGCACCTTAAATCAGCCAATCCTTATGCATAATGAGATCAAGTAGGATTATCTTGTCCAAAACTCGAACTAGGAAGGGAGGTCATTGCATTTGCATAAGAGAATGCTTCTGCCACTTGCATCCCATCACCATCCTCCTCACTGGAGCTCGAAACCACTTCATTATTTGCATTCAATGTATTTGTAGTCAAGCACCCAATCAATAGTTTCATCAACTGAATCACCAATAATGTTAAAACCAATATGCACCTCTTCTATAAAACCCATCAACCTCTTGAGAAATTGGACATTCTATTGAATTGAGGGAATTCTAATTTCCTAGAATGATTTGTTCCAAATAGTGAGAATTGGAAAATGAGGAATAGGGATATCAACTACCATTGGTGTATAGTAGTGCATGTGGTATGGGATTTTAAATCTTTGTCTATGCAGCATAACACTGTTTCTAACACCCTAAAATTTGGACTTAAGACCCCTTTTATAGGGAAATGCTGCAGGCCCTTTAGCTTCACCAACTGAGAGAATGGTAGCCAAAAAGAAGGATGGAATTTTAGAGTAGACTCTATATCTGTGATTCACCCTGAGTAACTTGTTGGAAGTGTTTAAAAATTGGCTTTTTATTGTGCCCTGCATGTTCTCTCTATCCCTAAGGTTTAGGTTTTAAAAGGGTTTTTCCCTTGCTCCATTTTTCCTTTGTTTTCCCAGACTGTGTTATGTTTCATAGTTGACTTGTGATCACCAGTGACCTGGTTTTAAGTTGTCATTAGAAGGGTTCTTTATCGTTGGATTACCAGCCCAGCATGTTGGAAGTTTATCTGTCATAGAAGTTCTTTTAATTTTTTATTATGTTCCTATGTTGCAAAATCTTGATAGCTTAACCTTTTAAAAATTCCCTAGGAAGATCCCCTCGCATGGTCACTTTACCCTTGACATGTTTCCAGGTACTTAAAAGATCCACTTAAGTTCTTGCCTCAATGTCGTTGTTGTGTTGGATAAGCATGACAAAGGGAACATGAAGAAATGTTATCTCGCAGGCTTTTCAGCAGGAGGTATCGACCCCACGAGATAATGAAGTAGCAAAGCTCAAAGAACAAAACTTATGCCATGATACATTTGAAGTTGTTATTGAGCACTGTGGGATATGAAGGAGATAGGAGTAACAAAGGGATCCTTATCCCACAATCACTTCATAACCAGAAGAGAATCATGTGGGATAAAGAGCATTGACAAGAGTGGCAACAGTTTTCAGCATGCACTGTGATCATAAGGGATAAGAGAAGATGAGTAGCACAGAAGGAATTCTTATCCCATGGTGGTTTTAGGATGCCAAGATGAGCTTGTGAGATAAGGAATAACTCAGAGTTACAAGGTAAAAGTTATCCTGCAAGGTTCCCAGGGCAACAAAAAGGTAGTGTGGGATAAGAGGTAGTGGACGAAATAACAAGTATGAAGGTTTTCTAAGATTTGTCCCACGGGATAAGGGATAACAAAGGACTCTCACATAAACCTTATCCCACAAGGAATTTAGTCTACTCAAAGATGGACTCGAGATAAGAGTTACAAGCCAAAATCAAGAGGATCTCTTATCCCGCGCGTTCCCACGGGGATAAGAGATGGGTCGCGGGATAAGATAAAGTAAGATTAAGAGGATTATCCCACATGGAGCGAACACAAAAGGAAAATAACCTTCAAGAAGGAGACAATAGGGAGCTATGAGCAACATGAGAAAAGGAGATTATCAAAGGACATACTCAGAACCATATCCTATGAGGAAAAAAAATGATGACAATTGTGTAGTGGGATAAGGAGAGACAAGTGTCGATAATGAAATGATAGCAAGGCCTTATCCCCGAAGGGTGAAAAAGATGCTTCTGAGTGCTACGGGATAAACTAGCAAGGTAAATACATAGAAAGCTTATCCTGCAGGGATAGTCAAGGTAACATATGATGTTGCGGGATAAGAAATCAAGTGAGATCTAAGGTAGGCTTATCCCACAGAGATGGTAAAAATCAGAAAATGGTAAAAGTAATTCAAATGCAATAAATTTTGAAAAGTCTAGGGTGGCCGAGAAAGTATTATGAATTCCATGTCATCATTCAAGAGTTTCCAAAAAGAAATCCTAACCGTTTATCTCCTGATCAATAGATGAAATTCAAATTTGGCGCCAATGACTAGCTCTATCCGACACGGATGAATTAATGAGGACGCCATAAAAGATAAATTCATCATTTTTCTCCCATACATTGCATCTGAAAGAGAACTCAGAGTGATAAGTAGAGTGAATTTCAACAAATCAGCGTGCCCTTCAGCAAATTCAACCAAGCAAAGGAAACCAATAATTTGATCAGTTCACCAACCTTGTGCATTTGTTAGGTTGCTATAGTTGCGAATACACAGATCTCTTTGTGTGTTCCATATAAGTCTGTAGGGTTTGTGTCTACATATAAATTTTCCAAGCTCTCCTTTGTTTTAAGAATTAAAATGGCTTCCCCTGCTAAAGACTCTTCTACTTCAACTGCTGAGAATGTTTTTGAAACTGGCACCAGCTCTGCGATTCTAGAGATTACCCATGTTTTCCCTCTTGACGTAATTCGACCCATGCCAATGATTGAGAGCGCTCTTGCTAGTGAAAAAAACCCTCAATCTTTCCCGCAAATGTCTAAGGAGGCCAAAGCAAGATCCCCTCTGAAGGAAAAGGCCACAAAGCAAAAGAGAAAGTCAATTCGAAAGGCTGTCACTATTTTTTTTTATAGTGAGTCTTCGGATGAACCTTCCCCCCCTTCTAAAGCTAGGAAACCAATGTAGAAGAGGAGAAGATTTTCCCAAAAGGCCTCTATTGAGAAACTTGGCACTGAAGCCCCTCCTCTTGAAAAAAGTGCCCTTGCCATAGAAAACACTCCCACTGAGGAAGCTCCAATTCCTTAAGAGAAAACCATGTAGAAAGAAAACCCTCAAGAGTAGACTAAAGAGACTACTCTTGCCAATGAGCTAGCTCCCAAAGCTCCCAAGCAACCTAGAAAAACAACTAAAGGAGAATCATCAGCCCAGACACAACAACCAGCAATAGTGCCAACTACCCCTCTTGCTCCTGCAATGACTGCAAAAGAATTGCATCATGAGATTGAAGATAAATTAGAAGAGGGTGCAAAGAGGCAAACCAAACAAACAAGAAGCACTCCCAGGACCTGTTAAAATATTTTGAGGGGTCCTCCATGAATGATAGAATCATAATGGCTTTCAATGATAAGGAGGCAGGATGCAAAGATGCATTCACAAAGGAAAGGGGGTGGGATATATTTTATTCTTTGCATGACAACAAAGATAAGCATGTCCAGTGTCCAATCCTTGGACACTGAATTTGGGAAAGCTAGTAGTGCTAAACGTTTTTGTAGAGATAATTTTGATAATAGAGTTGGCCATTTCTTATTATTCCCCAAGGCAAACTGTAAGAGCTGTAGAAGGCTATATCTTATTGGACATATCACATAGGGCTATTATTGAATGCTTTGGTTTGGATGGGTTTTCCCTGAAGGGAATCAATAGAGGCAATATGCAAAGGGAGTACCCATATAAGAGATACATGTATAGAAAGGACCTTGTTCCTCATTTTATGAGGAAACTTTATAAGAATTCACAGAATTATGTCCTGCCATCTGAAAAGGATCCTTTCAAATTAGAGTTCTTTGAACCCTATTTTGTCAAGACCTACTATGCATTGGGATAGGTCCTTGGAGTGGATTGTGGGCTTACTCAAATGCCCATAGATTTCAAGATGATTGCCATCAATATCCAAAACCCATCAATAAATGAGCTATATGATTTTGTAGCTATTATCCATGACAAGCTTCATGAGGGGTTAATAGGAGCAAAGAATAAAAAAGAGAAACTGGAATTCAAACATTATTCTTTATTGTCGTATGATTCTTTATCAGAATAGGTCTTACTAGAGTCAAGAATTGAGTATAAGGACAAATGAACCCCACACACGTCTTTTATGGCTAGTACAGAGATGGACTCAAGCGTGGGATAAAGGATCCATGTTTGGAAATTATTGTGTTTTCTTTGATCATTTTGTCATGAAAATTTTGTTAAGGCTTGGAGTTAGGCTGCCAAGGCTACCCAAGATAGTCGTTAAATTTCTGAGGATAAGAAGTTGAAGAGATGATGGGATGATATATCCAAAGGGAGCATTCATCCACAATTTTGGAGATTTCTTTTTGTATGGCAACCACACTATCATCAACGTATATGGGTGTGAGAAAGTACCCCATGTTATGCCACTTTTTGTCTCTCCTAGGCTAGCATTCCTTGAGTTAATTTGGCAATTGATGTGGATGTTGAGGGAACAAATTAAAATAGATAAGAAAGGGAGGCTCCTTCCTAGGGTGATCAATTTTGAAGAATTCATTGTAGGATGTGATACATTGGATAAAGTGTAGGACTTCTTGGTAAATAACTACAGATTGAAGGTTGCCCCAGATAGGCATTTTGACTCCAAGGGATGTATAAATGACCTTAGGATACATAAGCTAAAAGAAAAGGGTTATTTTCACTCTTTTGATGAAAGAGAGGATCTGATTAGAAATGATTACCCTACTGAGGTGGATCAAAACAAGAAGAAATGGGAGCTCATGAAGAAGCTTGAGAGGGAAATGAAGCAAGAGGATCCCAATTTTGAAGGTTTTTACAAAGAATTTTAGAATGATTTTTCCAGGATGTCTTTCATGATGATAAAGGTAGACGACATAATAAAACGTAAAATGGAGAGAAGGGATGCCAGGGATAAAGGAGTTAAATTTGAGGGAAGGCCTATTGACCCCACCCCTACATTGTACAAGGTGAAAGGGCATACAGTAACAATTGAAGAAATGTCTCCTAGCACCTCTAGGCAAGCTGTTGAATAAGTCAGAAAGATTGAAAAGGGAAAGGCAAAGATGTCTGACTTTGTGGATATCAAAGATGATTTTTATACAAATTTGCCACCACCTTCTCCCCCTTATGAAACATTCCATGAAGATGAGGTTGCTGACGTCCTAAATGAATTAGACATAACCATCATCCTGAGTAAAATTCCTATAGAGGAAGCGGATGATGAAAGAATCAATGCTTCAAAGAAATTCATAGCAGATGACAATTTTGTGAACTCTCCTGAGTTCAAATCCTTTTGGCTCAAGGAAAAGTTGAAGGATTTATCTTATGAAGAGATCAAAAAATTTGATAGTTATAGTTTCAGGTGCACCTTTGAAGAAGGTAGGAAAATTATTAGAAATAGTGGCATGCTTCTTGTTCCCGGCTGTGACTTTGAGAAAATCTATTTGTTAGATCAGATTATGTGACAAAAAGACCCCAATTTTGCAAAAGAGTTCAAAGAGCATGGGTATGTGGTGAGCATAGGCCTAAAGGTGTTTTCTCTATGGTCTAAGGCCCCAAATGCTCTTAAGCCCATAATTTTGCAGGGTGGATAGTAGAAAATAGGGGATGTAGTAGTAAGGACACTTGAAGACACTACTAAATTTGAGGTTGTAGCTATTACATCACATGTAGTCCAATTTGCTCAGTTGGTAGTAGAAGATTCTAAACAAAATCATGTAAGATTGAAGGATATGCATGTAAGTCTTAATGTAAATTACAACAAATTATTCATTGAAAATTGTGCATTGAAAGAGCATGTAACAACAAACTCTTCAGGAGGAATTAGACCTTAAGAGTTAGAAAAAATGAATAAGGAATTGCAGAGGGTCAAGGATGAAGCTGAGAATAATTATTTTGAAATTAGGAAAGCTTCAATTTTGCAGGTGGCAAATAAATTTATTGAAAAATTGAGCAAGGTGCACACCTCACATTCTTTGACTTCACAGCTCCATAGCCAGCTTGATGAAATTCTTTCATTTTTTCAGCCTATTAGGACCACCTGGATGCCAAAAGGTCATGTTGGCAGTCAAAAATGTAGCCTCTCCACCCCAAGTTGTAGGGGTGACCTAGAAAAATTATAATTTATCGATTAAATAATTGCCTAATATTGAAGATGAGAAGAAGGCATTGGTCAAGATGGTTGATTCTTTCTAGGGTTTGAAAAAGTGGGATACCCCACAATTTTGATAGGTGAAGGACAAATTGGGAGCCTAGAAGAGTGGAAGCAAGGCTTCTAGGATGCCATAAATGTTGTTTTGACTTCCTTGGCTACTGATCCTACCCAATGTTATTCATATTATAATATCATTGATGAGATCATGGAGGTAGACTTCATGTACCATAGATTTACTTTGGAAGCTGCAACATTTCCATCCCACAAAACAAGCGAAGCAATAAATAAGTTGCAAGGATTGAGGGGTTTTTTATTGGCCATTGGATGAGATAGAAGCCCTGCATAAAAAGTATTGCTCCTTGGAAGAAGAGAAACTTGAGGGAGAGGATTAGTCATAATCCTTCTATTTTTTCACTATGAATTTTGTGCAAGTTACTAATTTTAAGGAGGATTGACAAAAGTGCTCATTCATCAAAGACCATTCTCTAGGTTACCTGCTGCCAGACACCAAGGTGTACTTTAGATCCTGATAGGATCATGTGTTAAAGTACCAATGAAGGGGCAGTTTTGTAGACCTACAGTCTAAAGCTTCCACGATGATGCCCTCTAAACCCCCTGCATTTAATGCAATAGAGAAGTGTGCATGCAGGATGACAAGGACAAAAGTCCTTAGGGCGGATTGTAATGCATTGTACTTTTGACATGTGTCTTCTTGGCCTGAGGATTGTTTTGCTCCCTTATGTTATAAAAGGGAATTCAGGGCCAAGAAAAAGGATTCCAAAATTTTGATTTGTATGTACTAGGATAGCTTTGAAGCAATATAATGACAGTTAGTCTTTTATAGGTTTATTGAGCATATCAATCTATCATGAATGTATCAATTTTATTCTGAAAATCATTAAAGAGAACATTCATTTTTCTTTCTCATATCTCTTGTATTATGTTATGTGAGTTGTTATGTTAATGACATGTTCAATTGTCTTCTCTAATGGAGAATGTGTATGGCTTGATAGGTTTCATTTCAAGTAAAATGAATTAAATTCTATCTAGAATACTACAACATTTGTGTGAGACGTATTGTGAGGAAGTTGTGGATGCATTCTCAATCTGAGCATTTTAAGCAAGTCTTGCATGTTTAATATTAAATTTTAATGTTGATACAATGATATTGTTTGTCTTTAGGCCTGTTATTTGACACTGTATTCCCCTCAAATAGGCACTAGTCATACTTTTCTAATTTTTAGGATCATTTTCACATTCTTTTATTTTTTTGATAAAAGTGGAAGAAGCCACTAAATTTTATTAATTATATAATTTGCAGTCCTGGTTCAAAGAGCACCGATAGGAAAGAACTAGGAAAAGAAAACCTCTGGTCTTGCTCATAATAAACTAAAAAACTATACAGACTCTAGAGACATTAACATGAAATTACAAGGAGAGTATGTGATTCAAACCCAAACCCCTCCAACGAGACAAAAAATTGCCCAATCCCAAACCCAGCTACAATATACAAAACCCAACCAATAGAAAATGATCTAGGGCCAGATACAAAAAGTCTTTGTAGATGGAATCAAAAGATCAAGGCAAGAAAGCGTTCAAGGATGAAGAAACCAGTCACTAGGTCCCTCATCTGGAGGAGACAAGACCATATTATTAATTGCATCTTGATCGTCAGGAGAAATCACCTGCAAAGGCACCACCATGCTTGGGAGGGACAAAACTACAGCCATAGACTCTAGAAGATAGTGCAATCCTATAAAAACATTCAAAGCAACAAACAAAGTAATTGGTGGCACATGATCTAAGAAAATTTCAAAAAAACACAATATCATCATAGTTATCAAAAATCAACCCTCCTCTAATTACAAAAAGTAATTCCCCATGCCAACCATTAGATAGAAGTAGATGCAGAGATAAAAAAACCACCATAAGAAAAGTCACCAAAGTCAAAACGATAAGAAGACAAAGAACTATCCAAATCAGAAGTAGAGTAGAAAGAAGAGTGTAGGAATATGTCTGATAATGCCCAAACCAAAGCAACATCCATAAGAAAATCCATACAAATATTAACAACTTGAGAAGCCACTTCAACAAGAAAAACATTAGTATTTTCCACCAACCACTGCCTACCCATCACCTTGCAAATAGAAAGAGAAATATCCGGAGGACATAAATTAAACAACCTACCAATCTTTTCATCATCGAAGGCATGGATATCATGAAAATCATAGAGTTTAGTGGGTAGGTTGATTTTGTAACCTGCACAATAACCATCCATCAAAAAACATAAAGGCCCACAACAAAAATGAATAACAAATCATATTATATAGATCCAGGAAGCACATAAAAGAGAATTCAAAATGACATATCATAATTTTCCAACCTCTCACCATATAAATCAATAAACTACATGAGCTTACCATCACATCGAAATCCAAGTACCGAAAAAACCAATACAAACACATGAACCTCAATACATGATCTATACTAGCAAATTACCTCAAGTAGCCACACCACCCATAGCCAAGCATAAGTAATCATGAAAAGATACCACCTTAAACAAAACCAATCAAGGAAAGCCCATCCCAAGAAGAGAATTGTACAAGGAATATCACATAGCACCTCGAGAAGGGATAATCATTACACATATACAATTTGGATATGAGATGTCACCTACATCATATCACTCTGCAGATAATAGTCCGACCAGTATCCACCATTAAAACAAAAATAATAATATAACTCTAATGACATCAAGTAACCAACTAGAGAAGGCTCCGTACTCAAGAACACTAAATGAACATAATCATTACACATACACCTACACCACATCACTTCACAGACTAGTCCAACCGGCACCCTCCTTTAAATCATCAATAGGAATGTAACTCTAATGGCATCAAGTAAACAACAATAACAGGCTCCGTACTCAAAGTCACTAAATGTATACACATATTAATGATCTCAAATCAAGTGCAAGGTCGCATCAAAGCCTGAAAGGATGAGAATCCACAATTACAAAATAAAACCCATAATTAGACCTACAGTTACCTAAAAATGCACCTCATCTAAGCACTAATATGCTTCGAGCAATGGATGCAGATAACATACAACAACATCATTCAAGGGTCGGATATTCTCATCTATTGCCTTATTAGCCAAACAATCTGCAATATAATTAGCTTCTCTGTAGCAATGAGAAATAGAGTATGAGTTAAAAAATTGAATCTGCAACAAAATTCTATCTAACCAATATTGTAAATGACAAGAATAACAAGTTCTATTAGCCACGGCATAAAAAACCACCATCGAATCTCCTTCAATCACAACATCTCTAATATTCAAGGAAATCAACAAATCTAGACCAAAAGAAAGTTCATGAAACTCTGCAACATTATTTGTCCCATCCAGAATACATTTGCACCCAGCCTTGACAATTTTGGGACCATCATCAGTAACAACCACACCAATGACAGATTTACCCAGATTTCCTCTCGAGGCACCATTGAAATTAAACTTGTACATAGATCTAGGGGGTGACAACCATTTAGCCTTCTTTCTTTTATTTTTAGAAACCACACTCCTAGAAATGACACCTTGAGAAGGGAGTAAATGCAAGAACTACCAATGCCTCATAATCTAGCTATCCCAAGAGGAAAAAGAACATCGAGAATCCAATCCTTTATAAATATAAGACAATGCAATTTTGGGGATGGATTTTTCTAAACGAAAAAGAACATCAGCCAAGGAGGAAGATTTTTTTCCTAAAGATTTTATTATTCCTCTCTAGCCAAACATTCCAAATTAGAATAGAAGGGGAAATGTCCCATAAGCAATCATAAAAAGAGGATGAAAAAAAGAAGGCCAACTCCTAAACTGGGACAGGATATCCCCACGTAAGGCCGCAGACCAACTTAACGTCCCAAAAAGCTAGTACCAACAATCTAAAGAAAAAGGACAATGGACAAAAGGGTGATCAGTCGATTCCAAAAAATACCCACACAACACACAAGGGAAGACAATAGTAATCCCCAACCTATCTAATCTCACACCAGTGTGGACTCTATCCTAGACAGCCAACCAAGAAAAAGCACCTTCTTTTGGAAAACATGCTAAATGCAAAAAAAGCCTAAGGGCCAAGATTCCCCCATACTACTAGAAGATAAAAACCTATAACCATCTTTAACCAAACACCCTCCTGACCTAGAGTGAATCCAGAGTAGTTCATCCTCCTTTTTTGAGAAGATAATCTGACACTTGTTCAATTCCTCAACATAGGCTAACTTAATCTCTTGCCCTACAGGCAAGGATTCAATATATTTCCATCTTGCAACTAGAAAAGGCCCAGACAAATCTAAATGAAAGTAATCTGCCACATAAATTCCCCAAGAAGACAGCAACTAAGATATAAGAGGCGACCAGTCCCTAATGCTAGTTAATGTAGAGAATCCATTCCACACTTCCTCCTATAACTTATCTTTCTTACCATTATGCACAAGCCAAGATAAGCCTGGAAGAATAATAGACCTATAGTTGACCATGAAATTCTAATTTATAGACCCATTGGGAAGTGAAGAAGACGTGAAAAGAACATCCCTAGGCCTATTAGCTAAGTATTTAACATACAAAATAGAGGCCCATTTAGAGGAAGGTTCTTTATATAACTTCCAAACTAATTTGGCCCCTAATGCCAAATTTTGTTTATCCAAATCCTTGATACCAACCCCTCCTAATTCTTAGGGAGACACACCTTATCCCATGCCAATAATAGAATTTTAGCCCTGATACTAGCATTATCATTCTATAAGAAGGATCTCAAAATGGACTGCAAGTTAACAATGGCTTTTTTAGGAGCCTTCAAGACTAACATCAAATAGATAGGGACCACATTCAAAATAGACTTAATAAGCACTAACTTTCTAGAGAAAGTAAGCCACTTATGATTCCAAGAGATAATCCTTGAAGATATAGAAGAGGAGATCCTATCCCAAAAATTATGCTTCTCAGAACCAGAAAAAAAAGGAATCCCTAAATACTTGCAAGGGAAATTTCCAACCTCAAAACCCCAAAACCTAGAACGAACCGAGATTGCACCAGGGGAGAAACATTAAGAAATAAGACCTTAGAATTATTACTATTTACCTTCTGACCAGAGAATTTTGAATAATCCATAATGATCTTATTAATAACTCTGGCTTCAGCCATAGTATCCCACCCAAACAATAGGGTATCATCAACAGAAAAGCAATGAGAATGATTTTCAACCATATTTGGAATATTGATAGCTTTCTAAAGACCAACCTGCATAGCAGCAAGGATAGATCTGCTTAAGGCCTTAACTAGAATAATAAACAAAAAAGGAGACAAGGGATCACCTTGTCGAAGACCTCTAGAAGAGACAAAGAATCCACAAGGGGAGCCATTCAAAATAACTGAAAATATGGCAGTAGAAATACATTCATAAATCCATCTCACCCATTTCTCCCCAAAACCAAACTTTTTGAGGATAGAGGATAAAGCTTTCCAATTTACCTTATCATAAGCTTTCATCATATCTAACTTGAGTATCATAGTAGGAATAGACAGGGTGGAGATAGAGTGAAGGAACTCATGAGCCACAATAGCCCCCTCTGTAGTTTCCCTACTAGGAACAAACCTACCCTGCTCACCCAAAATAATTTTAGGGATGAGCTTAGCAAGTCTCATAGATATTGCCTTAGTAATTATCTCGTACAACGTATTCCATAATGCAATTGGATGATGTTAGGTCCCGAAGACAACTGAGAGGGGGGGTGAATCAGTTGTCTAACAAATTCAAACCAAAAACAACTTAACCAACTTAAAGCTTAATACCGGTAAACCAGTCTAATATGCCGGCATACAGTTTTAATAGTTAATTGCAATACTGGTAAGGATTAATGCATGAAAAAAAAGGCAAAGTCATTCACAACATATAACACCAATATTTGTACGTGGAAACCCTGTAAGGGGAAAAACCATAGTGGGAAACCTTACCCACAATCAGATGATACTACTGCAGATAGTAAGTGTATACAAATGGGGTCTGCACATGCAGAAAGGCCAAGTGCCTAGAGCTCACTGCTCAAACACAAATAAGAGTCACACTGGCTACAATTGAATGGTTAAATCCAATAAGAATGTACTGCTCAAAATAGCATCTTCATATGCTGGATTCAGTACCAGTGTAGTTCTGATTATCTTCACAAAAACCCTCCTTCAACTTCAAATGATGTTTGCATATATAGCTTTGCTTATTCTCACATATACCTTCACACAATCCTTTTTCGCATTCCACATCCGATCTTACAAATAAGATCTTACATTTATACCATACCCTAAGACCAATTTTAGTAGGTCGGCTCTAAAGGATAATACAATAAAATTAATTTACAAATCAATTAATACTCGATGCAATAACCGATTCACCATGTTGGCTTAAAGTATTTACAACAACAATAAGTCATCTCCATAGCGTGCCATGCTGATCTGGAAAAGATAAACCTACCGGTGTAACCTGGACCTATTTGTCGGTAACAACAAATATGTAAATAAGAATATGCCAATTAGCAAACCTTCAAGACAAGGTGTCCACATGATGTCTTCAACATAACCAAGTGTTTTCCATGCCCTTCCAAGTGCCAATGATCATTATAACCTACCAGTGTACCAGATACCGATGACTGTTCATACGTCATTTACTTGCCAGTGAATGTTGTTGATTCTCCAAAGTGCCAGAGTTGATAAGTGTTTAGTAGGTGTTGACATCAATGACAAAACCATACCAAAATACCAACAATCTCCCCCTTTGGCATTGATGGCAACACAAGATGGAAAAACCATCAAAGTGCCAAAATAGAAATGCCAAATACCAAAAACCAACAATCTCCCAAAGTAATCAATCTCTCCCCCTGAGAGTAACATGTGTTTCCTTGTGTTTTTCCATACCAATCTCTCCCCCTTTGACATCAAATGCCAAAGTTATTACCAAGCTAGGTTCATATACAGAATACCAATCAATTTAGTATACCAACTACTCCCCCTGAGAAGTAGTTTCCTCATCAAAGCCGGAGTAAAAGATTTCTCTGTTAATTCTACCGGTTGATGACAATCATCAACTTCCTAAGTCTCTACCAGTGGGGGTATGACCCCAAGCTGATCTCTGAGATATTCAAAAATCTCTTTAGGCAGAGGTTTAGTGAAAATATCTGCAATCTTCTCTTTAGTATTCACATAAACCAGTTTTATTTCCTTTGCTTCAACATTTTCCCTTAGAAAATTCAGTTTGATGGAAACATGTTTGGTTTCAGAATGTAGTACCAGATTCTTAGATATATCAATTGTTGCAGTGTTATCACAATAGATAGTTATAGGTTCATTTCATTTTACCTTTATGTCTTTCAACATTTTTTTAAGCCATAGTACCTGTGTATAGTTAGTTGCTGCTACAACATATTCTGATTCTACTGTTGATAAAGATGTACAACTTTGTTTCTTACTCAGCCAAGAAACTAGTCTGCTTCCAAGAAAGAATGCTTTATCGGTGGTGCTTTTTCTATCATCCAAATCTCCTACCCAATTTGCATCTGTGTATGCACATAATTCAAAGTTTTCATCTCTAGGATACCATAATCCAAGATTTATAGTGCCTTGTAAGTACCGGAAAATCCTTTTTACAGTTGATTCATGATTTTCTCTGGGATTACTCTGAAATATTGAAACAATACATACTGCATTCATGATATCAGTTCTGGTTTGTGTCAAATATAGTAAACCTCCTATCATAGATTTGTATCTAGTTGGATTAACAGGTGTAGATTCATCCCTTAGTGATAATTTATCATTTGTAGTCATAGGTGCGCTTACCGGTTTAGAGTTCTCCATCCCAAATTTCTTTAGTAACTCTTTTAAGTACTTGGATTGACTCAAGAATATACCTTTATCAGTCTGAGAAATTTGCAATCCTAAAAAGAATTTTATTTCTCCAATCATAGACATTTCAAATTCTTGCTGCATTTTAATAGAAAATTCTTTGCATAATCCATCTTCTCCTCCAAAGATTATATCATCAACAAAAACTTCTATAACCAAGATGTACTTTATAATATAAATTGTTGTCTGCATTACCTTTAGAAAAACCAATTTTCAAAATATACTTATCCAATCTTGCATACCAAGCTCTTGGAGCTTGCTTCAATCCATACAAATCTTTTCTTAACCTGCAAACCATATCTTTGTTATCTGTCAAAGAAAATCCATTAGGTTGTTCAATGTAAACTTCTTCTTCAAGATCTCCATTTAAAAATGTACATTTAATATCCATTTGATATACTTTGTAGTTATTGTGTGCTGCAAAAGCCAAAAATAATCTAACTGCCTCAATTCTAGCTACTGGTGCAAAGGTTTCATTGTAATCAATTCCTTCTTTCTGAGAATATCCCTTGCACACTAGTCTTGCTTTATTCTTAATAACCTTACCATCTTCATTAAGTTTGTTTCTGAATACCCATTTGGTTCCAATTACATTTTTATCTTTAGGCTGGGGAACTAATGCCCAAGTGTTATTCTTCTCAATTTGTTCTAATTCTTCTTCCATAGCTTTAATCCAATATTTATCTTCACATGCCTCATTAACTGATGATGGTTCAATTTGAGAAATAAGACATACCTCTTCATTTGCCAATCTTCCTCTTGTCATAACTCCCTTATACTTGTTTCCAATTATTTGATCTTCAGAATGATTCAATCTTACATACCGGGGTGTCTTTGTTTATTGTTGTTCCTCAGTTACAGTGGAATTTTTCAGATGATACCAGTGTAACCGGATCTTCATTCTGTACTGGTGGATTCAGTGTAGGTTCATTTGTTAGAATTTCTATTTTCAGTTTAGAATCTATATACCTTGAAGTTCCTCTAAATTGTTCATCAATCTTCACATTTGTACTCTCAACAATTTTCAGAAATCTTTTGTTAAAACATTTATATGCCTTACTCTTAGATGAATAACCAAGAAATATTCCTTCATCACTTCTAGGATCAAATTTGCCAATATACTCATGTCTTCTGATATATTTAAGAGTAGGAGTAATACCAAACCATAGTTCATGAGGGGTCTTACCGGTTTCACCTTTGATGTGAACTTTGTTGAATGTATATACCGATGTACTTGTTGCCTCTCTCCAATATACATGTGGTAGGTTTGCTTCTGATAACATACTTCTTGCTACACCCAAGATAGTTCTATTTTTCCTTTCAACAACTCCATTCTGCTGTGCTGTCCGAGGTGCTGATAGCTGTCTTCTGATTCCATTTACTTCACAGAATGCATTAAATTCCTTAGATGTAAATTCTCCTCCTTGATCTGATCTTAGACATTTGATTTTTTTACCGGTTTCATTTTCTATCATTGCTTTGAACAGTTTGAACTTTCCAAGTGCTTCTGATTTTTCTCTGAGAAAAGTAACCCAACACATTCTAGAATAGTCATCAATGATTAGCATGAAATATCTATCACCTTGTAAACTTTTATTTCTAGCCGGACCACATAAATCCGTATGAATTAAATCAAGAGCATTATTGGATTTTTCTGGAATACTTTTGAAACTAGCTCTAACTTGTTTTCCAAGTTGACATTTCTTATATACTATATTGTGAGGTTTGACAATTTTAGGTAAATCTCTAACTGCCTTAATAGTATTGATTTTCACCATGCAATCAAAATTTACATGACAGAGTCTCTTATGCCATAGCCAACTTTCATCAATATGTGCAATCAAGCATTTCTTTTCATTGTTATTCAAATGAAAGATATTACCTCTAGTCTAATTACGGATTGCAATTTCCAAACCAGTTCTATTCATGATTTTGCATTTTCCATTTTTGAATTGTAATTGAAATCCTTTCTCAACTAATTGACCAACACTCAAAAGATTATGCTTTAAACCTTCAACATAGTAAACATTATCAGTATTATTCTTACCATCAAGAGATATTGTACCCTTACCTTTGATCAAACAAGCTTTGTCATCTCCAAATCTTATAGGACCTCCATTGTATTCTTGAAAGTTCATGAATTTACCTTTATCTCCTATCATATGATGTGAGCATCCCGAATCAATGATCCACTCATCCTTTACTTTAATTTTAGCTGCCAAGGCCTACTTTACCGGTTGGACTATAGGTACCGGTTGATCTTTTGTTATAGCAACAAAAACCCATCCATTGTCTGTCGGATCCTCATCAGAATCATCAGTCACTCCTTCATCAACAATGTAACAAGATTTGTCTTTATTCTTCTTAAATCTGTATCTTTGATATTCAAGGTTAGTCTTGTATGTTCTTCTAGCTTCTTCTCTTATTCTAGCATGTCTATCAGGGCATCTTGAAGCCATATGACCAATCTTATTGCAGTTAAAACATTTAAAGGGTGCTTTACCTTCATACTTACTTCCAATTGGACCTTTAGGCATTTTCCTTGCAAATAGTGCTTCAAGTTCTTCAAGTTCCTCATTTTCTTTCCTGTTTTCTTCAAGTTCTCTTGCATAAAAGGCTTTCCAATCAGATTTATCAAATGATGGTGCAGATGATGTAGATTCTTTAAAGGCTAAATCTGTCTTTATAGTAGCAATAGGACCAAATTCTTCAATTTCAAAAGCTAAAAGTTTTCCAATCAATGTATCCCTAGTTACTGATGTATTAGGCATTGTTCTTAACTCATTTATAGTAGTGACTTTCATTTTATATGCTGGTGGAAATCCTCTTAAAACTTTTGAAACAATTTCATCCTCACTTAAGCTTCCTCCACAACATTTAATACCCAAAACAATCTCATTTACTCTTTCCATAAAAGCATAAATCCTTTCATCTTCTTCCATTTTCAGATGTTCATACCTGACCCGGAAGCTTTCAAGTTTTGTAATTTTGATTGTTGAATCTCCTTCATTCAGTGTTTCCAAATGATCCCAAATAGCTTTATCAGTAGACCTATCCAATAATCCCATGATTTGCTGATCTGATAAGGCGCTCAAAAGTGCTTCTCTTGCTTTGCAATCATTTTCTTCATCTTTTCCCAAGGTAGGTGGATTAGGCTGACCAGGAGTATGAGCAGTATAACCATTCTTTGTAACATCCCAGATGTCCTTTCCAATGCAATTTAAATGTGTCTCCATTCTGATCTTCCATATGCCATGGTTCCATCAAGTTTAGGACTGTCCTTCCTAAAATAGTTAGTAGACATTGGATCTCCTCAAGCTATTAAACTTTTGCAAAAGAGGACTAGGCTCTGATACCAATTGTTAGGTCCTGGAGACAACTGAGAGGGGGGGGGGGGGGGTGAATCAGTTGTCTAACAAATTCAAACCAAAAAAAACTTAACCAACTTAAAGCTTAATATCAGTAAACCAGTCTAATATGCTGATAGACAGTTTTAACAATTAATTACAATACCGGTAAGGATTAATGCATGAAACAAAAGGCAAAGTCATTCACAACATATAACACCAATATTTGTACATGGAAACCCTGTAAGGGGAAAAACCATGGTGGGAAACCTTACCCACAATCAGATGATACTACTGTAGATAGTAAGTGTATACAAATGGGGTCTGCACATGCAGAAAGGCCAAGTGCCTAGAGCTCACTGCTCAAACACAAATAGGAGTCACACTGACTACAATTGGATGGTTAAATCCAATAAGAATGTACTGCTCAAAATAGCATCTTCATATGCTGGATTTAGTACCGATGTAGTTCTGATTGTCTTCACAGAAACCCTCCTTCAACTTCAAATGATGTCTGCATGTATAGCTTTGCTTATTCTCATATATACCTTCACACAATCCTTTTTCGCATTCCACATCCAATCTTACATTTATACCATACCCTAAGACCAATTTTAGTAGGTCGGCTCTAAAGGATAATGCAATAAAATTAATTTACAAATCAATTAATACTCGATGCAATAATTGATTTACCATGTTGGCTTAAAGCATTTACAACAACAATAAGTCATCTCCATAGCGTGCCATGCTGATCTAGAAATGATAAACCTGTCGGTGTAACCTGGACCTATTTGTCGGTAACAACAAATATGTAAATACAAATATGCCAATTAACAAACCTTCAAGACAAGGTGTCCACACGATGTCTTTGACATAACCAAGTGTTTTCCATGCCCTTCCAAGTGTCGGTGATCATTATATCCTACCGGTGTACCAGATATCGGTGACTGTTCATAAGTCATTTGCTTGCCGGTGAATGTTGCTGATTCTCCAAAGTGCCAGAGTTGATAAGTGTTTAGTAGGTGTTGACATTAATGAAAAAACCATACCAAAATACCAATAGATGATAGTTAGAAAAAGACTTAGGGTTCTCAATCTTAGGAATGATGGTAATAAGAGTGGCATTTATCTCCTTCAAAATAGATCTATTCCTTCTCGCCTCCTCCAAAACAAGAAGAATGTCATCCCCAAGAAAAGACCAACATTTTTCAAAGAATAATCCAGTGAACCCATTAGGACCAGGAGCCTTCTTAGGAGCCATAGAAAAGACAACTTCCTTCAGCTCTTGACTAGACAAAGGAGCCATAAGCATTTTATTAACCTCCTCAAAGATGAGGTGAGGGATGGAAGAGGTAAAAATATCATCAAAAGAAGAGGATTCTGCTGTCAATAAGGATTTAAAGAATCTAATAGCCTCAATGGAAATGTCCCTCTCATCAGTTAAAAAATCCCCAACAAAGTCCCGAATGCAAGAAATCCTACGTCTCTGCCTCTTAAGCTTAGTTGAAGAGTGAAAAATTGTGTGTTCATGTCCCCCTCCGCAAGCCACAAATCTCTGGACTTTTGATGCCAATATATTTTTTCACAGGAAACAACTTCCTCAAGTTGACTATGTAACAAGTGATGTTTAGCAAATGCAGCTGAATCCATACCAACATTCATGACAAAATGATTTAAAACCTCCAACTCATTTTGAATTCTAGCTTTTTCTGAAAAAATATTTTTAAAATGTGAGATATTTGAAGCCCTAATCTTCTCCTTAATGAAAGAGAGATTTTTAATAAACCAAAACATTCTAGTCCCAGAGACAAAAGGAGCTTAAAACCACCAGGATTCCAAAAGCGTCAAAAAAGAAGGGTCCCCAAACCACATAGGCTCAAACTTAAATGGAGTCTTCCTAGGGGATCTATCATCCAAGATGGACAACAAGATCAAAAAATGATCAGACCCTGGATTTGGAAGAACCATTGAAACAACATCAATTTCCAATAAAAGCCAATTTTCAGAAACCAAAAAATGGTCAAGTCTCTCAGCTATCTGGGATAAATCCTTTCGCATATTTGTCCACGTGAAAGGACCATTTAGACTTTTGCAATCCAATAAGCAATTCTTCTGAATAAAAGAGTTGAAATCAACCAAAATATGTTTATTAGGCATAATCCCCCTATCTTTTCCTCCTCACTAGCAATAGCATTAAAATCCCCTCCAAAGACCACAAACTACACTCGAAGAGGGGATGAAATTAAGGTTTAAGTATCCCAAAGACCCCTTTTCCCCGAAATACTCATAGGGGCATAGATGCTAATGTAGCTAGGAAATGTGGAAATCATCAAAGCAATGTTAACATTAGCCTAGTTCAATCACAAAAACTCAATTGCAATGATAACAATCCTAATTACATTCAATGAAAACATGAAAACAAGACATTCAAGATTGAAAACTAAGCAAACCAAATGCAGATGTCTCCATCATGTGGCTCCATTGTCCTTCTTTCTCCTTCAAATAGCTTTGTTTGTGGATCTCACCTAGTAGTGCATAAGCATGATGTGAAAGCAAGTAGACAAGATGAGATGACAGCATAAGGGTACTAGAAGCATGATTGATTCGACCAGGGACCTTGATTGAAGAAATTCATCCAATTTATAGACAAATTGGAGAAAAGACAAGATTAGCATGAATTTGATTCAAATAGAAATTTCAAATCAAGAATGACAAATATGACAAATTATGACAAATTGACACTTTCTATGCAAAATTGATTGATTGATAATTTTGACAAAATTATGACAAATTTCTATGTCAAAATTGATTGATTGACAATTATGACAAATTATGACAAATTTGCTATGTCATTCCCATGAAATTAGGAGAAATATAGGAGAAAATTGAAATTAGATGAATTAGAAATTAGGAAATTAGAAAATGAGGAAATTAGGAATTAAGAAATTTAGAAAATGAGGAAATTAGGAATTAAGTGAATTAATTAACAATTTTTCATTTATTAATTAATTCACAAAGAGGGAGGAATTAGTTAGCCAATTAAATAAACATTTAATTGTGACAAGAAGACTTAGGATAAATAAATAAATTATTTAACCTAGAGGGAGAAATGACAAACAAGGTTAAATGAATAAATCATGAAACCCTAGAAGATGAATTAGAAAATGCAAGAATGACAATTAGGTCTTGACAAAGGATAATTGATATCGATTTGATTTGATCATGATTCTGACTGACAAAGGACCAATGCTGACAAATGATTTGATTGATAAATGTGCCAATTGACGAGGAACAATGACTAATTGATCCAAATTGACATGATTGAGAAAGACGACGATCGATGACAAATCGATCGCAAAATGACAAAATTGACAAGAAGACAAGGATCGATGACAAAATAGATTGCAAAATGACAAGATTGAAAATGACCACGATTGATGACAAATCGATTGCAAGATGACAAGATTGAAAATGACAACGATCGATGACAAATCAATCGCATGATGATAAGATTGAAAATGACAATGATCTATGACAAATCGATCGTATGATGATAACATTTGAAAATGACAATGATCGATGACAAATTGATCACAAGATGATAAGATTTGATAAGAGGACAAAACCCTAATTAGAATTGATGATGTCAAAATATGACAAATGAGCATGCGCATTGATGTGACAAGATAAGATCGATCAAAATCATGACTGAAGATTGTTATTGACAAGACCAAATTCGAAAGCGAGAAAAATGAAGAATGTAGAAGAAGGACTCG
Organism: Cryptomeria japonica; assembly: GCF_030272615.1. Lineage (NCBI taxonomy): Eukaryota > Viridiplantae > Streptophyta > Pinopsida > Cupressales > Cupressaceae > Cryptomeria > Cryptomeria japonica. The sequence goes on from NC_081414.1 coordinate 466,440,823, forward strand.
ATGCTCGCAAATGATAAAGACCAAGTGCGAATCATAGGAGATATGTTACTGCGATGCAAAAACCCTAAAATAAGGCAATGCACAAATGTTAAAGTATGACTCCGCAAGCGTTGACCATTTTTAGACATCTACATTTTGCCCCTCTTTGAGATAATGCGATTCTAAGCATTGTTTCAAAGAACAATAATGAAAATACCCTAGACAATGAAAATGACATATGCATTCCCCCTCAAGGAATTGGCCGGAGATATCTAGAAAAGTGGCCAATTGATCGATAAGAATGAGAGAAAATGATAGGTTCAAATAGATTGACAATCGAAGATCGGATGCATGAAGGACAAGCAATTGAAAGCACAAAAGACCGTGACTAGCATAAGATGGAGAGAGTGCACATCCATCTATGCACTGACAAAGATCTATAAATGAGACAAAGAGAGTGAAAATTGCTCATTTGCACTAGCCAAAGAGGAGAATTTGTTGCTTTGGAAAAGGACACTTGCAGAGAGATGGCAAACATTCCAATGGAAGATCACCTTGGAGAACGTGTACACATGTACAGATGACCAAACGACGCAGGAGCAGCGGTATGTATCTCAAAAACCCATATTGTCAATTTTATGAATTTTGATCGCTTGTGGGACATTGCGGGGCCCACAGTGAATGCAGAAACTAACTTCTGCGCCTGTGTGAGCGCATCCTGCACTTGTGTAGGGTACACAAGCGCAAGTTGTTGCTACACAGGCGCAAGATACAGCACACAGGCGCAGTTGTGCATTGGGAACTCAATTTTGGTCAAAAACAGCATGCGAATGATCCAAAAAGGGGGGATAAGGGTAGGATAGGTCAAAATAGATTAGAAACACCCTGATTTGGACATAAAACAAGGAAATGCAGCCCATAGGAGCAAACCCTAAAACTAACAAAATGTGCCCCAATTGTGATGCAGAGTCGACAGTATCCATTGATCACGCGGGAGAACCGACCAGACTGCTTCATGTTATGACATAGACTTAGGAGCACAGACAAAGATACATTAGTAGGACTTGGGATATATTATATCACATTCATGCCCGAGATTAGGGAAAACACAGGACTGCTTATCACATTGGCAGAGTGATGGCATTCGGAGACCTCCTCATTCCATCTGGCAACTGGAGAGGTGACTATGACACTAGAGGATGTATGGCATATCCTTCGCATTCTGATTCATGGAGAGATAATAGAATATGACCTAGTGACAGGGAGAGACACTTTGTGTAGATTATTTGAGTGCGACGCAGATGATTTGGACATCGTAGAGAGGGATATTGGCTGGGAGACCATGGCATCAGAGTATGATCGGCAATATGTGGTGATAGCAGTGGTGATAGCATGCCTACTAGCAGGGGATAGACAAGGACATGGATTCCCTATTGGATGGGGAAGAGTGCTAGAGTGGATGGCGACAAAGGGGATGGTGTACACATGGGGACCATGTGTACTGGCTATGCTATATTTTCAATTGCATCAGATAGCATATCAGGGAGTTCAGACTTTGAGCTGTGGAGTCACACTGTTATAGGTATGGGCATTTGAGCACATAGCCATATGTTGACCGATTGTAGAGAGATAGGTAGTACCACATCAACCATATGTGTATTGCTATGGAGGAGCATTGAGATAGGGTCCTTTTGGATACATATTGTACTGGCGACATGAGCTAGACAGATTGAGAGATTTCACATGGAGGCCATATCTTGATTGCCTAGGATGGTCAGATGATAGTGAGGAGCTACTGTATTGCAGACAAGAGAGGTACCTGATTGGGCAACCAGTGAATCACCAGAGAGTGATTGAGATGTACCTGCCAGAGAGAGTCAGATGATAGTTTGGAGAGAGGCAGGACGTACCCAGAGGGACTGCACACTTTGCCCGATCTCACAGAGAGACGAGTCAGTGGGGGAGGATGATTCAGCCACACATAGCATATGCTGACTTCACACAGCTACAACAGAGACAGTGGGATTGGAGATCAGATGTGATGGATGCTGGGATGACAAAGGAGTATGAGAGATGGTTTGCACGACAACGGCTAGTGCCATTGATAGATCCTGATATTCCGGTACCGAGGAGACAGGAGGACTTCCCACTCGCAGGAGAGGAGGAGGGAGATGATGAGGATGAGGAGGATGAGGGTGGTGATGAGGATGAGGGGGATGACAAGGATGGAGATGATGAGGGGGATGATGATTATGAGCTAGATTCAGCCGATCAGGAGTCATTGCAGGATAAACCCATAGAGCCGGAGACAGCTAGGATAGAGGAGATGGAGATGTGCAGGGCTACCATAGCAAGTCAGCATGATCATATTGTGACATTAGAGAGACAGAATGCTATCTTGAGGACATAGCATGAGCAGTTCAAAGTAGAGATAGCCAGACTTATAGCGGCTTGAGATACAGCAATAGCCCAGGCACAGCAAGAAGGGCAAAGAGTCACTGAGTACAGTGGGTCGATTAGGGATGCCAGTGCACGTGAGATGGCATAGATGTTGGTAGAGACCAGAGAGGAGATACGCCATTGGAGGACACTATATGAGAGTGAAGTTCCACTAGAGTAGAGAGCAGTTTCATATCAGGCACGATCGAGGACAGAGAGTAGGCCATGCTCTTAGAGGTCAGTGAGCAGCATGGGGGTGAGTGGACCTGTGAGACCACCACAGCCAGGACCTGGGGTAGGAGGGACATCATCCTTGAGACATGGCAGGGATGAGGAGGACAGAGGGAGCACCCAGTGACAGAGGCACATGCTCCTTATGATAGACAGTTGACATTATGCAGTGTGATATTTTATAGTCAGCTTGCGGGCCATACTTAGGACAGACAGTCCAATTTTGTACTCCGATATTATTTTGACATATGATATGATATGCATCAATATGATGGGATGCAATGTGTTATGACTTATGTTTATTTTCCATGCATGGATGTCTTATGCACTGTTTATTGTGGAATATGTATGGATACATTTTGATGTGTTTTTGATGCATTTATAATATGAAATGGATACAATGCTTGATGTGATGCTTGATGTAATGCAAATGTACTAACCAAATGGATGCAGGATGTAGCATATGTGTGTTTGTTTATGTAGATCGGAGAACTAGATTGAACTGACTACCCAAACTAACGGAAGAAATGTTAGTAAGAAGAAATGAGACAAAGGATAGTTAGAGACGAAGAAAAAACTTGCTTTCAGTAATGCACTTTGTAGGTGAGAACCTTTATTTAATGTAGCAAAATGGATACATAGCATCATGGCATTGAAGGCCAGAGCTGAAATGCAACCCTTTTTGAAAAAGATAGACACATCGCACACAAGGAATGAGTGAGGCATCCTAGGGTGCACACATCAAGGGTCGAGGTATGTGCGGCGTTCACAAAATGAACGTACTTATCACAGACACCCAATGATATAGCTGCCCCAGTTTGCGACAAACATTCCACAAATAGCAAACACAACCAAAAAAAAGAAAGGGACCATGAACCATCCTGGTCACTCTAAATCACTTAGTGACATCATTGAGCAACATAGGAACATGATTGAAGATAAATCAATAAATGATAAGACTCGCTAATTCCAACAAGTCAAACAAACATCTTGATCTTCATTGTCAAAAGTTGAAAGTGTTGATAGGACGATCATGCTGTCTGGTTTCAAGACATGCGGTACCCCGTCTAAGACAGGACACAGTCTGGTTTCGAATATACCACACCCTGTATAAGACCCATGATAATGTGCCAAGGATGAACGATATTAAATGTTGATCGATTGATATGACAATTGTGATCAGTTTGAATGTCTGGTTTGATTGAAAAAGTTTATCTATTAATGCGTGATTCCATTAAAGCACAATGTGTGATTGCGTGTCATTGGAGGGATGCTCAGTGATCTGTCTTATGCACAAAGGGGATAATTTTTTTGTTTTTCTTTTTCGAGTGTTTACAATTTTTTTTGTGTTCATTTTTTTCAGGACTTTATTTGATGTTTAGGGATCTTATTTCAGGACATTTTTCAATTTTTTTGGATTTATTTCAAGATGTTTTTCAATTTTTTTGGATTATTTCAGGACATTTTTCAATTTTTTTGGATTATTACATTTTTCAATTTTTTTGGATTATTTCAAGACATTTTTCAATTTTTTTGGACTATTTCAGGACATTTTTCAATTTTTTTGGATCATTTCAGGACATTTTTCAATTTTTTTGGATTATTTCAGGACATTTTAAATTCAAAAGTTCTAGTGACTGATCAGGACAAGGGGAACACACCCAATGCACATTTGAAAGACATATATAGAGGTCAGGACCGAAACATATGCACAAGAAACAGAGTATGCAAGACAATGATGTTGACCAATCACAGGCCTGAAACAGAACATTGGGTCAGGACAAGGATAGACATGATAAATCTTTAGAGAGAAAGCATAGCTAGAGGTCATGATAGATGACAAAGCAATGATCATTGTTACACATGGTGCCTGTTTGCTAGGTTTTCACCAAGGTACTTGCCCAAAGTGCCTGTTTGCCAGGTTTTCACTAGAGGGCGAATCATTTTACTTTACTTTTTTTTTTTGTTCTTTTCCTTTGTTTTTCACTTTTTTTGTATTTTTTGATCTTTTTGATTTTTTTTGTATTTTTTGCTTTTTTTAATTTTTTGATTTTTTTGCTTTTTTGATTTTTTTGATTTTTTCAGGATCATACTTGAAGAAGTGCTGATAGAAAATTATGCCCAGTACTTGCAAAGGTGCATGCTATTTACAGGATCGGACAAAGGTTCACCTTCGGGGGTGGCAAGCTGATATGCCCCCGAGCCATAGGCTGCAGTCACTATGAAAGGCCCAACCCAATTAGGTTCAAACATGCCTTTGATGATGTCAATAGATTGTGCATTCTTGGGGTTTACCTTTAAAACCAGATCTCCCACTTTGAATTGTCGCCCTTTGACCTTCTTATTATAAGAGCGACGAAGATGGTTTTGATATGCTTGCAAATGTGTCAGGGTTGTCTGACGTTTCTCATCTAACATCTCAAGCTGATGCAACTAAGAGACTTTGTGCATCTCATCATCCATCAGATGTTGCAAGGAAACACGCAAAGAAGGAATCTCCACTTCCAAGGGTAATATGGCTTCTGCACCATACACCAAGGAATAAGTTGTTGCACCAGTAGGTGTGCGGATAGAAGTGCAATAAGCCCATAGTGCTGGATTCAACTGTACATGCCAATCTCGACCAACGTCATTGACAACCTTTTTCAGGATCTTGATAATGGTTTTATTTGATGCTTCGGCTTGACCATTACCCTGTGGATAGTATGGACTGGAGAAACGGTGTTGGATATGAAACTTTTCATAGAGTTCCTTGACATCTTTATTCTTGAAGGGACGACCATTATCTATGACTATGGCAAGGGGAACCCCATATCTGCATATGATATAATTCAATAGGAATTTTGAAATTTTCACACCAGTGATATAGGTCATGGGGATAGCCTTCATCCATTTTGTAAAATACTCTATGGCTGTAATGATAAACTTGTGTCCATTTGCAGATGTCAGGTGAATCTTGCCAATAAGATCCAATCCCCATTGAGAAAAGGGCCACAGAGATATGACAGAATGAAGCTCTTGGGCTAGTGCATGAATGTAATTTCCATGGATCTGGCATTTGTAGCACTTCTTAACAAAATCATGAACATCTTTTTCTAGAGTGGGCCAATAATACCCAGCATGAATCAACTTTTTGGCTAAGCTCAGACCATTGAAATGGCCCCCACATATACCATTGTGAACCTCGTGTAAAGCCGTTTGTGCTTCGTCAGAATCCAAACACCTAAGGAGGGTATGGTCAAAGGAATGGCAGTAAAGGGTGTCGGCAATGATGACATATTTGGCTGTCTATCGGATGAAGGCTCGGCATTGGTTAGCGGAAAGGTTAGGTGGTAAGGTTTGGGACTTCAAATATTGATATACATCATTGTACCACGGGGAGTTAGGACCAACAAGAACGCACATCACATCTGTTGTCAGAATGTCAAAAGAAGGGACAAGCAACTGTTCGACCAAAAATTCACATTTGTCCATATTGTGGGGCATATTTAACATGGAAGCAATCGTAGCCATCACATCTGCCGACTTGTTTTGCATTCTTGGAACTTGACTGAAACGGATAGCCATGAATTTTGTCTTGAAGAAATCTACCATATGCTTGTAGGGAATAAGCTTTTCATCTTTTGTTTCGTAGTCATCATTCACTTGATGGATGACTAACTGAGAATCTCCATAGACTTGTAAATGTGTGATGCTCCAGTGGACCGCTACTCGGAGTCCTGTGACCAGAGCTTCATATTCTGCAATGTTATTGGTACAATGGAAAGTTATTCTGTAGGACTTGGGGATAGCATCACCTTGAGGGGTGACAAACAATATGCCTACTCCGGATCCAAACTTGGTATGGGACCCATCAAAGTATAACTTCCATTCATTAGAAGATGTAAGAGAAAAGACTGACTCATCCGGAAAATCTATCAACATGGGATGATCATCATAAATAGGAGCCTCAGCAAGTTGATCTGCTATGACTTGCCCTTTTATTGCCTTTTGCTCCATATACTCAATATCAAATTCACTGAGGATCATAACCCACTTTGCCAGGTGACCCGTCAAAGCTACTCTGCTAAGCAAGTATTTCAAGGGATCAATTTTTGCAACCAGCAATGTTTGGTGATTTAACATATAGTGTCAGAGTTTCTGTGTTGTAAATACCACTACTAAGCATGCTCGTTCAATAGTTGAATAATTCAGCTCATAGCCTACTAGTGTCCGGCTGATATAATAAATAGCTCGCTCTTTGCCGTTCTCATCCTGTTAGGCCAAGAGAACTCCTAGTGCTGTTTCAGTTGCAGAAATATACAATATAAATGACTTTCCTTCTATAGGAGGCATTAGAATAGGTGGTGATAGCAAATAGTCCTTGAGAGCTTGAAATGCTGATTGACATTACTCAGTCCATTTAAAAGTGACTCCTTTATGCAATAAATGCTGGAATGGATGACATTTGTTTGCCAATTGAGCTATTAACTGGCGGATTGACTGTAGTTTTCCTTGCAGACTTCTTAGTTGACGGAGATTAGAAGGAGGAGGCATATCCATTATTGCTTTAACCTTGGCCGGGTCAACTTCGATGCCTCGGTGAGAAACAATGTACCCTAGTAATTTGCCAGCTGTGACACCAAAGACATACTTCTTTGGATTGAGTCTAAGCTTGTAAGTTTCCATTCGGTCAAAGATTGGGCCCAGGATGGCTAGATGACTATCTCTTGTGACAGATTTGCATAATAAGTCATCAACATAGTCCTCCATCAAAGTATGCATGAAATCATGGAAAATTGTCGTCATCGCTCTTTGATATGTTGTGCCTGCATTTTTAAGACCAAAGGGCATCACATTCTAGTAGTAAGTACCCCAAGCACATGTGAATGCAGTCTTATGTTGATCTTCAGGAGCAATACGAATTTGGTTATAGCCAGAGAAACCATCCATCAATGAGAGCATCTCATATCCAGCAGTCATGTCAACTATGATGTCTATATTTGGTAGTGGAAAGTCATCTTTAGGGCATGCTTTATTGAGATCCCTAAAATCTATACAGATTCTGATGCCCCCAGTTACTTTGCTAATTGGTACCAAATTTGAAATCTAGTCTGCATAATCAATGGGTCTGATAAAGCCCACATCTAGTAATTTTTTTAGTTCTACCTTGACCAAGAGAGCCACCTGGGGATGCATCTTTCTAAGTTTCTGTTTGACAGGCTTGGCATCTGCTTTTAATGGCAAGTGGTGAAGGACTAATTCTGGATCAAGGCTAGGCATATCTGCATAGGACCATGCAAAGCTAATCTTCTTCTCAAGAAAGAAATTGACAAAATCTATCTTTTCCTATTTTGATAGAGAAGCAGCAAAATGAATGACCTTAGGGTTGTCAGGTGTACCCAAATTTATCTCTTTGGTCATTTCCACAAGCAATGTTGATTTATCCTGACTTGATAGGGGTATGTCCACTCTTCCACCTTTGGGCGCCTCAGAGAGGTTTTCACCCGCAGGTACGTCTTTTATTTTTACTTTTTCATGATCAGAGAGTGCCTTATGGTTTTCACTCAAAGACCTATTCTTTTGATTTTTTACTTTTTCTTTTCTTTTTTCATTTTGATGACTGGAAGATGGAGTTGACTCCCCAAAATATGCTATGGAATCTAGATCAATAGCAAATCCTACCTTATGATCACCTTGTGGTATGCCTTCCCATAGTCCAAGGAATTCTGCAATTGCTTCATCATTTTGGAAATAATCCAATGTGAGTGGTTCTTGTTGGTCATGTTGGATAAGCTAGGGATAGATGAGGGGCATGTCATCATCGGTTTTAAGGAGAGAGAGGACTGAGATGGTAAAGATGTAAACATCCTTGGTATCATTGTCTGAACTGCTTGTATCTGATTCAGAGCTTGGGTCCCAGAATGACTCTATCCAAGCATTAGGACATGTTTTGGGAGGGGGAATTATTTCATGTTTGTCTTCCATAGGCAAATCATCAGGGTCAAGGAAAACATTGTCAAGGGCATAGGAGCTAGAAGAAAAAGAACTCCACTCCCATTCATTGGAATCAGTTTCGGGTCAGGTATCCTCAGGTGTTGTTTCATCATTAGAGTCACTCCCCTTTCCACACATGGTCACTTTGGTAGATGAGGATCCAATTTGCAATGGTACAAAACCTAACCCTAAAGTTGGAGGTCGCATCTTGGGTATAATAGGTTCTAGCCTTCCCTTCTTGTCCGGGCCTAAGCCACTATAGCCATCATATCCTTTCTTCTATAGCATAGTAAATCCTTTGCCATATTGTTCCACCAGCAACCTGATAGGTGGGGTCTTAGTTGGATCCTTATAAAGCCAATCTATGACATCATCATCTAAAGTTTCTTTGTCAAGTTCACCCCATCTTGTAAATGTAGTGTGAGGCTGATATTGAATAACTACCTTAGGTTCCTTTTGCAACAAATGTGGTTTGCCATATGATTTTGGAGATATTGGTAAATTCCAGATGAGGAATGTTTGATCCATTGAATATTCTTCGCATCCTTGGTCCTGTATCTTCAATTTTCCTTTGACAGCATCTAACAATTCATTAGGATCCACATAACTATGTGAGTGGGCCTCTCTATTGACTGGGACTTGCTGCTGAGGGGAATCCTTTAGAGTAGCACAAAATTGAAATGGATTAGGATCTCCTGGAATTTTTATCTTAGTTCCATTGTAAGGATATTTTAAACATTGATGATAAGTGGATGGAACTGCTTTCATTGTGTGGATCCATGGATGGCCAAGAATCATATTGTAAGGGAGATCGAGGTCTAAGACCTGCAAGAAAGTTTTTTCTGTCACTGGACTGACTCTGATAGGCAATGTAATTATCCCTTTAGATGGGTGCTCAGCATCATCATATGCTTTGATTGTTATTCTTCTGGAAGCATCAATGTCATTTTCTGTATAACCAAGGCCAATGACCACTCTCAAGGTACAAATATTAAGACCCGCTCTGCCATCCATCAAGACTCGTCGGATTTTGCAATTATGGAAAAATACTTCAAGATGTAAAGGATCATTATGAGGGAGCTTATCAGATGAAATATCATTATCAAAAAATACAACATTTTGGGAAACAGCTAGATGTCCAATTCGGGCTTGAAACTGGTCAACATCAATGTCTGTCGGGATAGTGGACTCAATTAAAGCTTTATCTAGGACTGTGCGATGCATGGGGGACATTTTCAACAACTCAAGGATTGATATTTGTGTAGGTGTCTTTCCTAGATGATCTAGGAGATTATACTAACTCACAGGAGTTGATTTGGGAGGAACTGTAGGAGCTCCTTTCAGGACTATTTTGGATCAACGAGTGGTGACTGTGCAAGAAGGATCTTGTCCCTTTATTCTTAGGGTGGAAACATACTCATTTGACGTGAAAACAATTGATGACATTGTTATAACCAATATTTGCATAATTTGCTGTTTGGGTAGAGTTTGAAGAAGATGCTTTACCCTTGTCATGATCAAGCAAAAGAGTTTTGAAAATTGTATGATCAGTGTTAGAGGTCGCGTTGGGTGGATCTACCTCAATTACTCCTTGCTCTAACAAGTCTTGAATCATATGTTTCAATTGAAAACATGATGCAGTTTTATGTCCTTTTGATCGATGGTACTCATAATATGCATTATCATTCCACCAATGCGGCTTTACCACTGGTTCTGCCTTGATATCTGGTAACTTGATAAATTTGGCTTATATTAATTGTTTCATTACTGACTCAATAGGCTCTCCCAATGGCGTAAACTGTCAAGGAGGTCTACCCCTTGATCGGAAAGGTTTGCGTTGCTGGTTTTGTTGTTGGCCTTGTTGTTGATTATATTATTGAGTGTATTGTTGAGTATGCTGTTGGTATTGCGGCTATTGAGTAACATTGCTCACTGGTGTTTGATTTTGTTCCATAGTTGACATATTAGGAACACTCAATTTCTTGATTGTGAATGGGGGTTGATTTGCATTCACCGATCTTGCATCAACAACTCCATCATTAGTGACATTCTTGTTTTTGTACCAAAATCTATTTCTGTCTCCTAAATTGTTTGTGTTGTCACTGTCTTTGTTGAGCTTAATGGTTCCCTTGGCTACAAGAGCAGTTTCAATGTTCATCCCTTTCTTAATGAGTTTCTCAATAGTACTGGGACTTTTCAATTTGAGTTCATACATCATTTCTGGAACCAAATTTTGGATAAACAAGTTCACTTGTTGTTCTTCAGGTATATCTAGGGAAGAATGACTATACAAGCTTCGCCATCATTGCAAAAAAGTCACTAATGGTTCACCTTGCTTTTGCTTAGTGTTGCATAAATCTTACATGGTCACATCACTGTCAATGTTGAATGCGAAGTAAGATATAAACTTTTGAGCCAATTCCGACCAAGTCTTTATATTTCCTAGCAGATGCGAATACCAATCCATGGCTTGTCCTATGAGACTTCGTGCAAATAAGCGCATTAAATATGTTTCCTCATAACTCACTTCAGTACATGCCATGAAAAATGCTCGAATGTGATCTTTTGGATTACCATTCCCTTTATTTTTCTCAAAATTAGGTGCCTCAAAATGCTTAGGGAATGGAGGCATGTATAAGCTCTTGTCAAATGGATTAGGACATAAATCTTGATCTATGTACAGCTTCTTTGTTCCTTTGGTTTCCAATGCGTTGACTTGTTGTTGCAACTTCTCAAGCTATTGCGCAATTGTGTCAGATTTTGGAGGTCCATCATTAATCTTGGTGGGTACTCTTTGTCGATACATCGTGTTTCCGATCAGTTGTTGATGCTCTGAAATTGCCATCTTTGGTGTCTCCAGCATATAATGTTCTTGGTACACCTCTTGTTGTTGTGGTTGTGCCATGCCTTGATATTGACCTTGTTGCTGTGCTTCTTGTGGTGGCATCATCGTATGTAGCCTAGGTTGATATTGCAATTGAGGGTGTTGTTGATATTGCACAGGCATCAATTGCGGTTGTGAAGTATGATAGCTTGTTTGTCTTGGCACATATTGAGGCACATGTTGTTGTTGATGCTGACAAATCAGAATTTGCTGACTTTGTGCCAATTGTTGTTGTCGTGGTGTAAATCCCATCATTTGCAAAAAACATTGTTTGGGTGGTTTTTGCTGTTTCTCCTTAAGATGGGGTATGGCACTTGCGTTGACTTGCTGTGTTGTTTGTCCAATCCATTGTGGTGGTTGCAAGTTTGCATTAACTTGTAAGGGGGCAGAAGGCGCTGCAACTTGTTGTCAAATGCGATATTGTTGTTGTTGTGCATTGTTTGTTTGCACATTCGATTGTACTTTTTGTGTATTACTCAATTGTTGCAACATTTGTTGTTGGTGCAAACCACTATCTGTAGCTCTTTGTGTCGCCATTATCAAAGGATCTGTCACAATAGTCTGCATGATAGGTACTTGAGTGTTTGGCAAGTATATTGAACTTAGCGGGACATAAGAACTTTGTTGCATTATGGAATTGTTTTGGACATTGGTGATATCAGGCATTCCAATTGTGAAGCTTTCTTGCATCTTAGATTTTGATCCAATTTTATGCATATGAGGAACCACTTCTTGTTGAGGGACAACTGTCAATATTTGCGTGGTCTTCATTTGATCTTTTGTTATAGGTGTTGTGTTAAATAATGGATTATTTATTGTCTCAAATGGTGACTTTTGAGGAATAGTCACTGTCAATGCCTTTGAAGCACGTTTACTCATCAAGGTAGGTTGAGTTTCTTCTTGCACATTTTCTTCATTTGGATGTAGAGAGAAACTTAACAGCTCACCGCCTTGTTGTTTTTGCACATTGATTTGCTCACTTGAGGAGGTCACATTACTCATCATGTCAAGATATTTTTGTGGGAACATCTTAAAGACCTTGTTCAAGAATTTATCTATCTTTTTTGTCAACTTTGGATCTTGAAGGAACATATCAACATCATTAGAAGCATCAAAATCTGATGAAGAATCTGATAAAATGTTTTGATTTGTTTCTTGTTGAATGCCTTGATCTGAACCAAATCCTTGTGAAAGAGTTTGTTCCTCATGTAATGTTTAAATTTCATGTTGCAGGTTTGGTTGATTCCAATCGAAAGATACATTTCCTCTTGGTGTTGGTGGAACACTCCCATGTCTTGGTTTCATGGGTACAAATATTGGTTCATATAATGGAGGTGGTCCAAGTTGAACCATTCCATATGGTGGTAATGATGTGTTTGACAAACCTTCAATTTGTACTGTTTGACTAGTTTGAAACTGTGAATTTGATATGTTGTCAATGGGTTGATATGTTGGTTTGCCCATCTTTTTAGATTTTGACCTTGTCTCAACAGGCATGTCACTATGCGAATGCAATATTTTTGGAATTTTTCAAGGATAATGTATGATATGAAACTAAATGCAAACTAAATAGATGAAAATGCAATATATGGCAAGAATGCAATCTATGTTTTTGGTTGTTTTTCAAGATTTTGACAAACTTTTTGGAATGCAAATCTGAAAAGAGACCCTTAGGAAATTGAGATGATGTCTAGACCTCAAAGGACAAAAGGACCAAGTGAAAAAAGGACAAAATGACAATGTCTCCCCTATATGCTTGGATACTAAGCTAGGTTTGACCAAATGACAATAATGACAAAAAGAGAAAAGGTTTGATAAGGTCTAGACTTCCTAACAATGACTTAGGGTTTATCAAAGATTTGGATTACTCAAGTATGACAAAACCTAGTTTTGACACTATATGCAAAGGGACAATTACTATGCAAATGACCCTAATATGATATGATAATGACCTAAGCATAATGAAGAGACCTAGGGTATGCAAATGCAAATGTATGACAATGTCAACCTAAGTTTGAATTATGAAATGGTATTACTCTAATGCAAGAGGACACATGCAACTGGATGACCCTTATTGATATGCAAAGGAGTATGACCTAGGTGAAACTTAACTTTGGTAATTGACAATGAATTTGCAAAATGAAAACCTAAGATGAACCTAAATCTAAGTGACATGAATGTTGCGACAAGATTTTGAAAAATGTTTGACAACCATGTTTGAAGATGTTTTGAACTTTGTTGGATGAAATGTTCTTGTGTTAATCCTTGTTTTGAATCAATTTGCCTTGTTTTTGAAATGAGACACAACTCAACTTTTGACAAACAAAGAAGACAAGATATTTCAACTTAGACTCAAGACAATCATGCTCATTCACACATTTCTTATGGTAGGCAAGGACAGTAGGTACTTGAGAGGTAAACTCGTTATGAGATTCAAGGAGAATGCATAGATGCTTGACCCCACGGGCTCCCCTCCACGACACTCACTTCTTAGGGTAGCCAAGCATCAATCCCCATGGAAATCTCCCCATGGCGAACTTAGTATCTCTTCCAAGTATCCGAACTTGTCCTTCTCAAGCAACTAGAAGGATTTTTGGCCTCTAAATACAAGGTGTTTAGTAAGGATTTCTATTAAGCGTTACTCCTTGGTGTCACGCAAGCGTGATTGAGACATTAAGCCCACCAAGATACCAAAAAAATGTAGTCATGCAAGCATGATTTAGACCTTGAGGCCCTACTTAGATGTTGATATGAGAAAGAGTCCAAGGGTCATCACTTCCCAAGTAACTACAATCCCCACGTAACCCTTCCTTCAAAGTTTTCGCCCATCAGGTATTTATTTATAGTGAGTTAGAATGCCAAGGTATTCTAGCTGTACTCACTTTGGGTCATTCCCTTCTCATGATTATCACTTTCTTGCAAAAGAAAGCAAATGGTTGGGAAGGCAGGCCCTCTAAAGGTAACAAACAATCTGAGCCCTGAGAATGGTATCGAAGATCTAGATTTCTGATCACCCTAAGAAGGATGAGAGCATACTCTCCTACTCCAATGTCAAACTCAACAATAAAAGCAAACACACATTCATTCCATCCTATTTAGCAATCATACTAGGTGCCTAATTATGAATTACAAACACAAAGTTTAGTTGGAGTACAAGGCAACCTGCAAAACCACCAAGTCAGAAGTTTGATTTGTTTGATCTTTGACTAGCAAACCTGCATAAAATTTGTTAGTAGTTTCATCTTTGTCTTTGCCATACGTAATGCCAAGGTGCTGCACAAAGAATCAGTACCAAAGCAAAACCAAAAAGCAGAAACAGAATGCAAAACAAAGCAATTTGCAAGTAAAAACAGTGCCTTTTACCTCTGTTTCTAGCCTTACACAGGCACGGAATGTCTTACAAAGGCGCAGAATGCAGTAACATAGGCGCAGAATGCTTGACACAGGCATAGATTGCTCCTACACAGGCGCAAAAGTTCTCAGAAAGCCCTGCATTACCCTGTTTCTTGGGTTTTTCACCTGCAAATCAACTCAAAAGCACTCAAAAGCATGGTTAGGGGGGTTAGTTCACGTCGGGTTCACCAATTAATGTAGCTAGGAAATGTGGAAATCATCAAAGCAATGTTAACATTAGCCTAGTTCAATCACGAAAACTCAATTGCAATGATAACAATCCTAATTACATTCAATGAAAACATGAAAACAAGACATTCAAGATTGAAAAATAAGCAAATCAAATGCAGATGTCTCCTTCATGTGGCTCCATTCTCCTTGTTTCTCCTTCAAATAGCTTTGTTTGTGGATCTCACCTACTAGTGCATAAGCATGATGTGAAAGCAAGTAGACAAGACGAGATGACAGTATAAGGGTACTAGAAGCATGATTGATTCGACCAGGGACCTTGATTGAAGAAATTCATCCAATTTATAGATAAATTGGAGAAAAGACAAGATTAGCATGAATTTGATTTGAATGGAAATTTCAAATCAAGAATGACAAATATGACAAATTATGACAAATTGACACTTTCTATGCAAAATTGATTGATTGATAATTTTGACAAAATTATGACAAATTTCTATGTCAAAATTGATTGATTGACAATTATGACAAATTATGACAAATTTGCTATGTCATTCCCATGAAATTAGGAGAAATATAGGAGAAAATTGAAATTAGATGAATTAGAAATTAGGAAATTAGAAAATGAGGAAATTAGGAATTAAGAAATTTAGAAAATGAGGAAATTAGGAATTAAGTGAATTAATTAACAATTTTTCATTTATTAATTAATTCACAAAGAGGGAGGAATTAGTTAGCCAATTAAATAAACATTTAATTGTGACAAGAAGACTTAGGATAAATAAATAAATTATTTAACCTGGAGAGAGAAATGACAAACAAGGTTAAATGAATAAATCATGAAACCCTAGAAGATGAATTAGAAAATGCAAGAATGACAATTAGGTCTTGACAAAGGATAATTGATATCGATTCGATTTGATCATGATTCTGACTGACAAAGGACCAATGCTGACAAACGATTTGATTGATAAATGTGCCAATTGACGAGGAACAATGACTAATTGATCCAAATTGACATGATTGAGAAAGACGACGATCGATGACAAATCGATCGCAAAATGACAAAATTGACAAGAAGACAAGGATCGATGACAAAATAGATTGCAAAATGACAAGATTGAAAATGACCACAATCAATGACAAATCGATCACAAGACGACAAGATTGAAAATGACAATGATTGATGACAAATCGATCGCATGATGATAATATTGAAAACGACAATGATTGATGAGAAATCGATCGCATGATGATAAGATTTGAAAATGACAATGATCGATGACAAATTGATCACAAGATGATAAGATCTGATAAGAGGACAAAACCCTAATTAGAATTGATGATGTCAAAATATGACAAATGAGCACGCACATTGATGCGACAGGATAAGATCGATCAAAATCATGATTGAAGATTGTTATTGACAAGACCAAATTCCAAAGTGAGACAAATGAAGAATGCAGAAGAAGGACTTGATGCTCGCAAATGATAAAGACCAAGTGCAAATCATAGGAGAAATGTTAATGCGACGCAAAAACCCTAAAATAAGGCAATGCACAAATGTTAAAGTATGACTCCACAAGCGTTGACCATTTTTAGATGTCTACAGTTAAAAATCCAAAACTTAAGATTAGATACTCTACTTTTAACCAAAGAAATCTCAGTAGTAGCATCATTCTAGAGAAAATCCAACCCACCCGAGACCCCTGCAGAGGGGAAACACAAAATTTCTAAGCTTTCCACTTCAAAAATAAAGAATCAATAAATTGCACATTTAATTTTGTTTCTTATACCAAAAGAACATCACATTTCATTAAGTCCAATTGTGACTTAATCAAGCATCTCTTGTTAGGGGAATTTAAGCCCCTAACATTCCAAGAAATGACCTTCCTTACTCACCACAAAGGTTGCCTGAAGATTCCTTTTGGTGGCAACAGACCTAGTAAAAGGAAGGCTAAACTTGTTTTTCAAAGAACCTGAACCCAAACTAAACAGAGTTGACTGGATGCATGCATCTATTTATAACCAAGTATGAAATTCCTTTGGCTTTCTACCCCACTTAGAAGGAGTTAAGAACAAAGAACAAGGAGATAAGGGTGTTTGTGTTAAAGGTTGATTGGTTCCAGGATGAAAAGTAATGTTATTGCCATCAGGCATATCGCCCTCATCTCCCAAATCTTTGTCTAGAGAGAGAATCTCAAAATGATTGTGTGTAGGAGGAATTACCAAAGATTTATTCAAATTAACAAGATCTTGATCAATAGAAATAACAAATTTCTCAGTGATATCATGATTCAAAGTGAGATTATTATCACTTACCAGTTTTTGCACTTGAGAAATTAATTTCTCATCCAGAGCAATAATAATCGAATCAGTCCCCTGAACTGGCAAAGGCATATTAACCAACATAGAATCATCCACAAGGACAGACTCCTTATGAGGCTTCCCATCTACAAAAAGCTGATTAGTCATGCTAGTCTTACATTCAATCCACCCCATCATTTGAAACAACAAGACCCGACCTAGCCAACTTATCAACAACAGGCTGAGTAATCTTCAAAGCATCACAATCCATAACATGATTCAAAGGAGAAGCAAACTTCTTCTTTAAAGGAATAAACCTTAGGGACTTATCAACAAAAGAATCCAATTCAACATTCTTTAGTTTAGAAACCAGAGAAGGATTTGACTGTAACAAAATTTGCATATCATCACGGGAGAGAGAATCAATATTTGCCCTATTCTGACCAACAAGCTTATTATTTTGTGCCTCCTTATTGACAAATGATAAACTATTTAAACTTGTAAACATAGGAGAATCCATAACCACACATGACTTAGTAAAAAAAGAAGAATCATGAACAATGTCTTGCCTCCAAATCGCATCAATAGATTTTAAATTATAGGTGCGAGGAATAACAAAACTCGGCTCAAGCAAAACACAAATCTTAACCCTGAAAACCCCATCCTCAAACAAAAAATGTGAGTGCATAAATTTCCCAGAAGAGTCACCTATATTTTATAAAATATCAGAGTCGGAAAACTCATATAGAAGATTAGGTAATGAAAATCAAGTAGGGATGCATTTAACAATATCTTGAGAGGCCGTAAAAAGGGGTTTCTAGCACTCCACAAAAACCAGATTTCGGCCAAACCAAAAAAATGGTTTCTCTAAGGCTTTCAATTTAGCATCCTCAGAAACAAAAATGACAATAAAGGAGCTCGAGGAAAGAACTTGAAAAAAGAGCGTACCATACCACATTTCATAAATCTTACTATGCAATTTAGAAAGCAAACATTCTTATTTCACCTTTTATATTTCAGTTTTTAGTTTTTCTACACTAGGAGTAGAATAGATTAGAGCCAGATTTCAATGCAAGCAAAGTGATATAAGCTAAGGTTCAAGCTAGAATTTTTAATATATCATACTTTTCCTTGGTATGTTTTCATTGAAAGCATCTGCTATACACTGCAATGTTTGTTTATATAAAGCCAAAATGTGTATAACATTGCTATAGGGATACCCACCTAGGTCTTGCAAAACCTAAAGAGCATAAGATTGCAACCTTAATGTTGAATCTTGTTCATTGCCCAAACCTAATACTAGACCTATTTGTGAGTTATTGGCTATTTCTTTAGGATTTAGGATATGTTGATTTGGGAACCAACAGATTGGCAGCTTTGCAAGGGAGCAAAGTCAAGTCTTTGGCAAGAAAAGTATTTTGTCCCTGTGGTCCTTGTCCAGCAACCAGAGTTGTGGAAGAAAGAAACAAGTATTCCCATTTTGCGTGGCAACTCTAAAAATAAGAAAGCTAGTTCATAGCTTGAAAGGCTCACATGAGAAAAAAAAGGGTGACAAATAATGTTACAAGGAGGAGTGAGTGCATTGCAAGGCACAATGCATCAGACATTGATGTTAACTCAGATAAAGAAGTTGATCAAGGGAGCAAAAAGGGTAGCAAGTCTACAACCAGCAAAAGGTGGACTGTCATGGACAAAGGTATTCCTCAAACTTTTTTCTCTCAAGCACTAGCTAGTGTTAGCTTTAATGCTCCTGTTGTTAGGACTGAGGAACATAATTTGTTGCATAGTGATTTAAAAGGGAAGGGTGTTTCAGAGGGTTATCATAGTGACACTTATAGATTTGCATATGAAGTAGAAGATACAAGTAGTGACAATTCCCTTTCAAGAGAGAGTCTTATTGTTAGTCACACTTTCCCAAATATGGATTAAAACCTACATAATCCCTACTATGAAGGTCCTACTCAGGACTAGGCTACCTATGATAAGTTGTACACAGACTTTGAAAGGGTTAGGTTTCAAAGAGAGTACGAGGCTAGGTATGTTGATCAGTTAGATAATGCACAAAGTAACATTAGTTTAGAGTACACTATAGCTACCCATGTGTCTATGAACTTTCCATCAACACAAAATATTTTTCAAACTCAGTTCACTGATTCTAATATATGTTCTACCTCGAGAAATGCAATTGGAAGATCAACAAAAGAGTTGTAGAGGTAGTCATTACAAGTAAGATATGTGTCTTCCCATGTGAATTATATTAATGCCTCAACCCCTATTGTCATAGGTACCACTACTCAAGCCCCTATTGTGAGTGTTGTTTCAACACGTGCAACAACTATTGCTTAGGCTAATACCCGAGCAAATATTTCTAGTACTGCAGCCAGTATTGTTCCAATGTTGCATGCATGGACAACTGGAATGCCTAATTTGTCTGTCTCGCCAAGTGTAAGGGTACCTCCTGCTAACATCCAAAATAGAAACATTGGTCAGGCAAGTACTAGTCAACACCATAGAGCTCAACAACATCATTATGGTGCACAAAGTCAAGGCAACATGTGAGGTCAAATGTTTGGCCCACCACCTCCATAGTATCCCTTTTTCCCATAGTTTTCTCCCGCACCAGCATATCAGAATAATAATCAAATGGGAGGAAATAATGCTTACTAACAATATTTATAGTTCCTGCAATTTCAACAGAAAATTGCAAGATAGTACAAATAACAATATCAAATACCCCTACAACAACAACAACAACAACAACAACAACAACAACAACAACAACAACAACAACAACAACAACAACAACAACAACAACAACAACGACGACGATGACGATGACGACGACGACGACGACCACGACGATGATGACGACCACGATGATGACGATGATGACCACGATGATGACAACAACAACAACAACAACAACAACAACAACAACAAAAATACCATCAACAACATCAAATTCCTAATCAAGAAAATGCACACTAACAACAAATGCAAAATCAATTTTCTAGAAGACCAATGCAACTAGATGGATATAGGCAGATTGATTTCACTGGGATCGTAGGTTTCCCAAATCTAGTAAGCAATGAATTAAGGGAGGCACTGCCTAAATTCTTAAGAAACAATTCAATCTCAGGAGAAGATTACCTTAGAACATTTCAAAATGTAATAGATAACTTTGAAGTAGAAAGTGAAAATGTCTTTATGAAAATGTTTATGCAATCCTTAATTGATGATGCTAGAGAATGGTACAAAAGTTTGCCTGACTTATCTATTAGATCATTTTAGGATTTAAAAAAATGTTTAGAAACTAGTATGGTGATCATTCTGACCCCAATTTTTCTTTGCATGAGCTAACAAGTATCAGAAATAATTAGAATGTGGATGTTGCATGTTTTAATAACAGATACTCAACAAAATTCCTCTTAGTCTAAAACCAACTAACAATATGAACTTGGTATTCTATTTTGATGCTTTTGATCCTAAAATAGGGTATGATTTGAGTTCAAATAACCCTCCAAATTTGGGAGCTTCTTTTAAACTTTCTCAGACCATAGAGAACAATAGGAAAGCCTCAGGAAAGACATCAAGAAGAGATGATGTTAGGATTTTGCAGAATCCCAAGGGACATCACAATAAAGTGCCCAAAGAGGAGGATACGTTGGATAAATTTATGAGTGCCTTGAAGGATTTGAGCTACAA
The DNA here is from genome assembly GCF_030272615.1 of Cryptomeria japonica. Taxonomy (NCBI): domain Eukaryota; kingdom Viridiplantae; phylum Streptophyta; class Pinopsida; order Cupressales; family Cupressaceae; genus Cryptomeria; species Cryptomeria japonica. The sequence goes on from NC_081414.1 coordinate 466,461,926, forward strand.
GGTGGCCAAAAATGAGAAGGGTATGTCTCATGACAGGCCTAATTTTTAAAGGCATGATAGACCCAAGCTGCATGATATGCCTTATAACACAAATTAGAAAGATGGATGACTTATAGTTGGAAATCAAAGCCCTACAAACAAAGAAACACCAGACCCATTGAAAAGACCAAGTGCTCATCTTGTAGAAGATAGCCCATGGTATATGGCATGTAATTTACCACATATACAAGCCCAATGTGTAGTAGAAAAATCCATGGAAGATGTATTCACTGATCACATGGTGAATATGATTACTTTTCGAGCTAATAGTGGGTCTGAGTATTCAACCTCTAAAGAAAATGAAGCATAAATAGATGTGGATGTTCAAAGACTATGGAGTAGAAGCAATCACCAGGAGGTGTTTTATGATGAAGAAAAATAAGGAAGATCATAGGGTCAATGCTTCAAATAGTCAATATGAAAACATCAACTTTAGGAGACCTTCTGAAGAAGAAATCAAAAGAATCATCATGGTTGTTGTCATCCAAATTAAAAGTGTATACAATTTGACGTCAAGGGGTGCTTTGCCCAAACAAGGAAAACCCAGTGGAATGTTCATAAAAGACAAGTAGCCAGAACCTAAGCAACAAAATCATCCACCATCAATAGAAGAAAAGAACAAGATGGAAAAGACAACTCCTACCCAATAGTATGTGCCAAAAGGGAGCACTAAATTGATCAAGAAGACTGAAAAGGAGATCACAATTGAAGTTCCCCCAAAGACAGAAATAGTTGAGAAGGAGAAGCAACCAAAGATAACAAATCAAAAGGAGGTTAATCTAGGTACTTTTACAACACCTTCTTTTGATATGATGCAAACATTAGCTAAGATAAAGATTTTTGTTCCTTTATTGGAAATGATGAAAATCCCAGAACATAGAAATAATGCTTTAGTTTTGATGAATGGAGTTCCTAGTATGCCCCAAGATGCTTTGCACAACAATGTTGTTTTAGAAAATGAAACTAATTGTACACAAGGGGAACACTCTAGAACAATGCAAGCTCCTGAGGTCTATTTAGGGAATACTATCACCAAAATCCCTTCCCAAGTAGATCCTTTCTGTATGACTCTATTGATCAACGGAAAACATGTAAAAAATTGTATGATTGATTCTGGGGCTGCTATTAATATCATGCCTATAGGAGTCATGGAATAAATTGGGTTAAATGTTGACTCTAACTATGGGAGATGTTATGCCATGGAAAATAGGTCCATACTTGTGATAGGCATCCAAAAAAATTTAGAAGTCAAGATAGCAAATTTTCCAGAGCCTGCCTACAAGGTAGATGTAATAGTTGTAGATGTTCCCCCAAATTATGACATGCTTTTGTCAAGACAATGGATGGCACTAGTTGGGGGAAACATTCAGTTGGATTTATCATATGATACAATCCCTGTTAATGGACAAGATGTCAGGTTAGAAAGAGAACTTAGGTCTGATACTACTATTGAGCAATCTGACCTAAATAACATGGTGATGTTTTGTGACTTTGATATGGGGAATTTTAGGGTTGAACCCATTCAACCATCCCCAAAAGTTGTAGACCCTATAGAAACTGAAATTTAAAATAGCCGGGAAGATTTATGGCATATTTATTTTGACGGAGCCTATTGTAAAGAGGGATCAGGTGCTAGAGTAGTTTTATTGCACCAAGTGGAAGGACATTCAAATATTCCTTCCAGTTGCTTTTTGAGTGCATTGACAATGTGGCAGAGTATGAAGCATTTTTATTGGGTTTAAATATTGCCACTAAGAATGGGATAAAGAAATTGTGAGTATGGGGGGATTCAGAATTGATTGTATCACAGGTTAGATCAGTTTATTCCTCCAAGAATGATAGATTGAAGCAATACATATCAGTTGTGTGGGATTCATTGGAATTTCAAAGGTGGAGGTAAAGACCAGGCTTGCCATACCTGATAATATATGCAATTGACAAGTTTTTTATGATGATGATGACTTATTGAGATTCTTGCATTGCATATATGAGTATGTTAGTCAATAAATTGAATTTAATATTTTTGTAGAAACTATAGATAGAAAAGACACTATTTTTGGGAATGAGATAGTGCAGCTAAAGACAAACAAAATCCCAAAAGGGTTGGTAGCTCTGGAAAGAGTATTTGGTAGTTAGGATAGTCAAACAATGAAGCAGTCTCCTATAAACAAAGAAGAACTTGAACATATTAACTTAGGAACTGATTCATCTCCTAGAAAGGTCTATATTGGTAGAAGGATCAACCCAAGTATCAGATCCATGCTAATTACTTTACTTAGAAAATATAAGCATGTTTTTGCATGGTCATTGATGACTTGAAGGCTTACAGAGAAGACCCGTTCCAACATGAAAACCCTTTGAACCTAGTTGCTAGGCCTTTTAGAAAAAAAGAAAAGGCCAATCAACCTAGTGCTTAGACCCAAAATGCAAGAGGAGATAATGAAGCTCAAAGATGGTGGTATTATCAAACCCATCAGGCATTCATCATGGGTTTCTAATCTTGTCCCTGTCAGGAAGAAAAATGGTGACATTAGATTGTGTGTGCATTTCAAGAATTTAAATATCATCATTGAAAGAAAATTACCCTCTGCTTAACATGGAAGAAATTTGACAGAAGGTCACATGTTATGAGTTACTATCCATGATGGATGGACTCTCTGGTCATAACCAAGTGAAGGTCAAAGAATATGAACAATACAAGACTGCCTTCACTACCCCATGGGGAGCCTATGTTTATGTTAGAATGCCTTTTGGACACACTAATGTTGGAGAAACATTTTAGAGAGCTATGGATTTATCCTTCTCAGACATTATAGACAACATTATGGTTGTCTATCAAGATGATTTAATAACATTCTCCAAGAAAGTAGAGGAGCATTGCTTACACCTAGAAAAGGTATTTACCAGAGCGCTTGAATATGAGATTTCTCTTAATCCTAAGAAGTGTCACTTTGTTGTAACTAAAGGTAGACTACTAGGACACATTGTGTCCAAGGATGGAGTAATAATAGATCCTAAGAGAGTGGTTGCCATTGATAGGATACCTATCCCCAAAACTGTAAAAGCCATCCAATCTTTCTTTGGCCAGATAAACTTTGTCCATAGGTTCATACCTAATTTTGCTGAAATGGTAAAACCTATTTACAAGATGCTAAAAGAAGGGGTTGTGATCAACTAGACAAATGAATCTTTAGAGGCTTTTGTGGCTATCAAGAGGGCCATCAAACAAGCCCCTGTTTTAATGGCACCAGATTTCAGCAAGCCTTTCTAAGTCTTTTCTTTTGCTTTATTTCATACTATAGTTGTTGTTATGTTACAAAAGAAAATGAGGGGTATGAACAACCTATTTCTTTCTATAGTAAATCTCTTCAGGCAACAAAGCTCAAGTATGACATCATGGAGAAGCAAGCCTATGATTTAGTTAAGGCTTTGAAAATTTTCAGACTATACCTTGTGGGTGCCCATGTCATAACTTATGTGCCTAATGCAGTGATGAAAGATATATTTGTCTAGTCAAAGATGAAGGGAAGAAGATGTAGATGGATCAACAAAATCCAAGAGTTTAATATTGATATTTAGATTACTAAGTTGGTCTGGGGCATGGGTTTAGCAAAATTGATGATAGAAGAGAATTTGGACACTGCCCAGATTAATTTTTTATGTACCACAAAAGAAAAAATATGTAGTCTGCAACATACTTCTTGGTATACCAGCATTTTTTATTTTCTAAAGCATGCAAAATGTCTTGATGAACTCACTGACACTCAAAAAAGGACTCTGAAGCTACATGCCTAGAGGTATGTTTTTGCTTCTAGAGATTTATACTACAAAAACATAGATGGTTGGTTATTGTTATGCTTAGATAAGCATCAGTCTCAGGTAATTCTTAAAGAAATGAACTCAGGAATATGTGGGGGGAATTATACAACAAAAACTACTGCTCATAAATGTTGGAAATATGGATGGAGTAACTGAGAGGAGAGGGGTGAATCAGTTACCACAAAAAATAAATCCACAAGTCCCTTAGATGTCTTAAATATAAACTGTGAAAACTCGGTAAATTAACTTATCATTGTTCATTAAATATTAACATGCATAAGACAAATGACATGAACACAAGTAACACCAGATATAACGTGGAAACCCAATTTTGGGAAAACCACCAATGTAACTAGTTACTGATTTTCACTCTTCTGAAGTGAGCCCTGTTAGGAGCCAACCCTGTTAAAGGTTACAAAACACACAGTTAGGTGTGACCCTGTTAGAGGATTTAATCACCCTGCTAGGAGTGGCTTTGTGAAAGGTCTTAAGAACAATTCAACCAAATTGTCACCTTGTCAGAGGATTTACAAGAATGGTTGTTAGACCAACTCTGTTAAGAGATTTCGGTATCACTGCTACAATGGTTAGAAAGCAACAATGAAGTGATCTGAATTAAATACAACTTATCTTGCTGATACAGATCTCTGTTCTGCGCCAATAGATCCTTACTGATCACATATATCTTTTCTGCACCTCAAGGATATCACTGATCCTTCATCAAAATTCGCACATTTCTGCTCCTTCACATTTCCATACTTCTCACACTTTTTCTCACACTTTGAAATCGCAACTTGATCTCTCATATATACCATTCAGGTTACCAAGTCGGCCCAATTACAAGTTAAAATAAATATTACATAGGTCGGCTACATATACAAGTTTCAATAAATAAATTCTGCTTTGGTCGGCTGCATAAACATTTCATTGATGCTCGGTGAACACTGCTGATTCTTCAGTAACCGACTGAACTCGGTAAGTACTGTGAACTCGGTAAAGACTGACTTTCCTTCACATATTCTTCGAAGACTGACTGAACTCGGTAAAGACTGCGAACTCGGTATAGATTGACTTTCCTTCACATATTCTTCGAAGACCGACTGAACTCGGTAGACTCTGTCTAACTGGCTTGCCGAACATTCTGAGCTCGGTAGACTCTGTCTAACTGCCTTGCCGAACATTCTGAGCTCGGTAGACTCTGTTTAACTGCTTTGCCGAACATTCTGAGCTTGGTAGATTGATATGACATTTGTGTAACATCAAAGACAATACACAATTAAACAATTGTATCCAACAATCTCCCTCTTTGGCATTGATGGCAACACAACATGTCATAGCAGAATGAAATTTGAAAATAGGTCTTTTCTTTTATGACAGCAACATGCCAACATAACTTTCCCTTTGGATAGAGAACACTCCTTCTTTCACTAATCTCCCTCTGTGAAGTAACTTCATCTTTGGATGGTAAAGCTCTCCCTCTTTATCAAACAACTCTCCCTCTTTATCTTAATGAATTTTCTTTCAAATTTTAGTAGGATATGACAGTAAAACTCTCCCTCTTTGACAACACATGCCAAAGACAATAAGACTTCATCTGAGTTATAATGTACCTTTTGTACTGATTCATATGCAATATTTTCCTGATTATACTGCATCAACTAGTAGATTTTTCACTTAGGATGAGTTGATGCATCACTAAAACTTTTCTTTAGTGAATTTCAGATAGGGGAGTGACCCCTAACTTACCTCTTAGATACAAGAATGCATCCTTAGCCAATGGTTTTGTGAATATGTCAGCAATTTGTTCCTTTGTGTGAATATATTCCAATCTGATCTCCTTGTCCTGCACCAATTCTCGGACAAAATGATATTTTATTGCA